>NC_060160.1:5525195-5544781 GCF_021292245.1 Micropterus dolomieu | reverse complement strand
TGCTCTTCTATCAGCTTGAATCAGTCGGCCCATTCTCCTCTGACCTCTAGCATCAACAAGGCATTTTCGCCCACAGGACTGCCGCATACTGGATGTTTTTCCCTTTTCACACCATTCTTTGTAAACCCTAGAAATGGTTGTGCGTGAAAATCCCAGTAACTGAGCAGATTGTGAAATACTCAGACCGGCCGTCTGGCACCAACAACCATGCCACGCTCAAAATTGCTTAAATCACCTTTCTTTCCCATTCTGACATTCAGTTTGGAGTTCAGGAGGTTGTCTTGACCAGGACCACACTCCTAAATGCATTGAAGCAACTGCCATGTGATTGGTTGATTAGATAATTGCATTAATGAGAAATTGAACAGGTGTTCCTAATAATCCTTTAGGTGAGTGTATATGTAAAGGCATGTGAAATGCAAACATGTTTAAATAAGACAGAGAAAACACAAGAAAATGGATGAAACTTGTGTCCTCTTATGCCGTTTTTCCATTGCCAGCTCAACTCACTTCAACTCAACTCGACACGACGCGGTTTGGCCGTCCTCCGTTTTCCATTGCAGATAGTACCCCTCAATGTATCTGGTCGTCATAACAACGCCACACACAACTGCTGCGACATAATGTTCAATGCGACACACACACACACACACACACACACACACACACCAGTGACCCACACACACATCAGTGACCCACAAACAGCTGTCTCTTGATTTAAGTTAAAATGTTTCAACATTACTCGGTATGAAAACCTTAAAGCTGTGTTTTCCTCTGCCATTGTTGCTGCAGCAGGCTCTGTGATTCTGTGTTTTACGATTTAAGCACATTTTGTCATCAGAAAGAGTGTGTGTGATCATGTGGTGGATGAATACACTTCAACAATTCAATAAGAAAATATAAAAATTTTAATCATCACTGAATTTGATGTATCATGCAAATATTCAAATAACATGTATGTGCAATTATTTATGAAGACAATTCACAATAAATGTATTGCAACAGTAGGATATTAAAATGGTAGTATTTTAATAGAGGACAGTTCACAATGAATGCATTCTTTCAATACATGTATTTTGAATTGTCCTCCATTAAAGAGGTTATTACTAGACTACTAACAGTTTCTTCCCACAATTCTTCTGCAGGACAGCCTCCATATGCTGCTCAAACACACGGTAATAGGTGGGTCTAACTGAGGCTACTCATGTGGGTAATGCTCTTTCTTGTTTACAAAGCTTGTAGCATCTTAATCGGCCAAAGCATGATTTTCTCATTAGCAGCAGGAGAGCAACAGACATAACTCAACAGCATGTGCACAACTGTGAATCACTTTTTCCCCTGATAAATCACAACAGAATATTGCATTTTTCATCTAAAACCACAATTCTTGCACCTCTATGAAACCTAAACGTGGAAGCTGCCACCATGTCTGACACTAAAACTACCTTTTCATACATGGTGTAAAACGGCCATTAAGCTTATCACTCTGTAAAACATTTATCATAGTGTGTTTATCAATGTGTGTGCACTACTTGGTGAGCAACTGCTTGAAGGTGCCATGAAATGCCACCTTTGTCGTTAATTCATGTTGGCACGGGACAGAATGCCATGAGGGATTATTCTAATCAGTTAAGGTGAGAGAGTTGAGGAATTATTAGATTTCCCTTAACTTTGTGATGACTTTATTTATGAGTTGATTTTGTGTTAAACCCTGCAGGTCTAGGCCATCATTTAAGAATCACAGTTTTCCACAAAGGGACAAAGCGTCAAAAGGTGTTTAAAGCACTACTGGTTTGTTTTGGCCACTTGGGGGCAGCAGAAAAGGCTGTGTTATATACAATACTCCTATATAATAGGGCTGTGCAATTAATCAAAATTTAATCACAGTTTCGATTTTGGCATTCAACAATTATAAAAACAAGTTAATTGAATTAAAACGATTATTGTGCACATGCTTTTTCGCAATGATACTCGTTTTGTCTTGTGTTTATAAATTCAGCGCACCCATTCCTTCACTGCGGAATAGGTGTGCTGAAAACATTGGTAACTATTGGGGTAGTGGGCTCAATAGGCTACTTTTGGAAAATGCATAATCCTTTATTTTTATTTTTTTAAATGAAGCATTTATTTTTATAACTTCAATAAATGAATGATGTTTTCTAAGTCAATACTTGTGTTAATAATTGTGATTTCAACTATTACAAAAATCATGATTATGATTTTTGCCATAATCGAGCAGCCCTCTATAAAGTATACAAAGTTGATATGGCTAATCAAACATCTGCCTTCTTACATGTATGTGACAACCAATATCCCTCTCGTCTTAGTTCTGTTTTGCTCACCAGCAACATCCACCACATTATGAAAATCTAGTGCTCTGACCTGCTCTGATATTACTGACACATTTTCATCTTTATACATCCTACCTTGGAAAACAAAATAGCGCCCAGAATTTCTTAGAGCTGTACCCGAATACTTTGTGATGACGTCATAAATATGACGAAAGCCATTCGAAGCTTCATTCGAAATCCTCAATAGAACCACCAGCCCAGTCGGCCTGGTTCAACATACCTGCTTACATCGGCACTGAGAATGAAATAAAAATGTTTTGGTTGTTGTTCTCCCTCTCTACATCTTGGCAACCTGCTGGCCACATTACACAACACTACAAACCTGCACGAACAGGGCACAGCCATGCCCAGATGCGCGGCATTCAAAGCACTGCTAGGGAGGGAAACGCATACCTTCCGTTTTTAAATATGGCAGAGCAGGTGTTTTTGTGCTACTCAAAGATGTCATCACGTTTTAATGCACCTCGACCCTGCTGGAGTTCGCATCTTATCAGCTGTTTCCCCATTTGTCTGCCTGACAGACAGGCATCTAATGTGAGGACTGGACTGCATCCATCTCTGGCTCACTGTGTCCTCCGCTGTCTGTCCGTCTTAGTCTGTCCCGGCTTTGATCATGTTCGGCTTTGGAATGAGTCAGACATGAACACACACCGACGCACAGCCCACACAGATCGTGTACAAACATTCACAACACACACACACACACACACACACACACACACACACACACACACACACACACACACACGTAAAATGTTTAGCATCTATGCTTCAATACTATACTAACGTCTCTCTCCACACGTCTGAATCCATGTGGGCAGGGATGTAGATATTCCCTGTCTTGTACCGTGCATCACAACCCTAACTCTTGTAACACTGTCAACAAGATGCATTTCTATATTGGATGTTGTACTCTTGTGAATAAAGCGATTCTCCAATATTTTATTAAGTTCAGTGTGCAAAATGGCTTGGGGCTCCATGTCATCTAAGTGTCATTGGAACATATGGGATACTGCTTGCTTTTTGACACTATCACAAAAGCTCATATGAACACTGTTAGCAGCCTCAGAGGAGGAGGTCACTACCTTCCTGAGAATACAAATCCCCAAAACCCAGATGTGTTGCTCAGGGATCTTAATCTGAATAATAAAACCCCAAAACATTTGTTTGAAGGAAAGAGTTGCATTAATTTTTTACCAAAGCCACCTTGCCATAACACAGAACACACAGAATAATTCAATAATTTATTTAAAATTATGTTGTACAAATGTATACATTGATTTCTCTTGTTCATAAGAGTTCCTTTTTATATATATATTTTTTTCTGTATCTACTGAGCAACCACTGATTCTGCAATTCTGAGGATTGGATAGGGGTTAATAGTAAATTGTTTCTTAAAATCATGGCTCACATGTCCACATGTAATGATGATGTGTATATTAGGTGTAGTGAATGGTGCTGGAGTTTAGCTTTCAAAATATCACTGTTTCAGTGCTGTGATAAACTGCCTTGCTTTAGCTTGATGAGACACAATAAATTATTGATTTGATTTTAGTGGTTTTCTCGGCCTTCAATTCTTCAACTGACCCAAAATATGAATGCACATGTCAATGCATCATTACTTAGCTAGGTAATGTCCCTGAAAACTTTAAAAAGGTAAAGTTTGGGGGGAAAGAATCCTTGTGTTTTCATATATTTCTTAAAAAATAATTTAATTTGCTTAATCAGGACTGTGTGGGTGTAATTTGATCATATTTACTGGACAGTGGCTTGACAACATAATCGAATAACCCACCAATTGTCGTTGCATATTTCTAAGGACTCAGAATTTAGTAATTAACCTTTCACCAAAATGGCCCTTGTCCATTTTAAACCAGTGAGAAGAGAGAAAGTCAAAAAATCTGTCAACTGAAAAAAACAGCTCTTCTAACTTTGGCAGAAAATTGTATTCATGCAGGACTACCTCACTCATAGTAAGAAGCCGATTAAGTAAAGAATTTGAATACATCTTCCAAAAAACCACAACGGACTGCAATATCAAACTGTGAAAATGAATTTCAGATTATCTCAGGCTTTTTAAAATCACAAATAGGCCGCCCTCCTAAACGGAGATGTAGCATTATCAAACAAACTGGCCCATTTCAAGTGTCTTCTTACAAAGATGGGCACTTTCTGCAGTAAGGAGACATCCTCCACCATGAAAAGTGGTCAGGCAAACCCACAGGGAAGTTCTCCTTCCGTGGATCAGTGGAGCAGGAAAAATCCCCTGAAAGGGTTCTTGGCAGCAGGTGATGGGCTACTGTAGCAAACGGGAGCGAGAGATTGGCTCTCTGTGAAGTGGTTTAGGCTGGCTCACTCCCTGTATCTAAAAGGAGGCGTCTGCCATGCTAATGAGACACAGCCTGATGTGAGACGATGTTTAGAGTGTGACAGCTGCCTGGGGAGTCCATGACTGACTTTAAAAAAAAAAAAAAAGAACAGAAAAATTAAAAGCCAATAACTATACTTCATGTACTACATCTTTGCACTTTAAGGCATAAATAAACCTAAGGGCTGCTTAGTATTTATACGTACTGTATTTTGGGGGACTGAGGTTTTGGAATTGCTGCTATAATTAAACTGCATAGGATTATTGTTCACATACGTGATCAAAGCGAACACTTGGACACATCTGTTGCAAACGGTGATCAATAATTATAATTAAACAGGATGCTAAGATTATTAGCCTTCTAAAGCTGCATGTACTTTTAGTCTTCAGGATTTTGTTTTAGGATTTAGGGTAATGTGTTTTTAATTTAAGATTTAAAAAAAGATTAATTGCATAAATGCTGTTTCCTTCCTGCCGAGTGAAATATTAAAGAAAACCCTGAATTCTAAGAATTCATAGAAAATATTACTGATATAAATTACTGGATTTTGGTGGTGTTGGACCTTAAACTATATTTGTGTTATCCAAATTTCTTATTTGTTGTTTTCCTTCTGGCATCCATTAGAGCTGCAGAATTTGCTGTGCAAGACTGCTGGTGCAAATGTAAAAAGTACGACTTTGAGTTATATTTATGATTGAAACAGACTGTCTGAAATTACCCCGTTTATATCGTACACTGTTTTTAATGTTACAATTTTATTTGAGTGAATGAATTATCACGTTTTGGCCTTTTCAGTTCCAATATATTACATTTTAAATATGGAAGGTTTGAGTGTCGTTTGCAACATGATGCTGTTCTTCGGCTGACAGTGTGTCAGAAATCGAGTAACATAATTGCTGCCACAGTGTGAAAACTCTAGCCAGACGCTTCCTGCATTAAAAATGAAACGAGCTGATGTTTGGGAAAAGGATCTCAGTGTGAATATCAAAGAATTGTGTGCGTTTGTCTCAAAGTTGTATGTGTGTGCGCACACTTGAATGTGAGGACGTCGTGTGGTAAACAAAAGGCAAATCATTAGCACAGCAATCACTACAGTGTTTCACTCAGTCCTCATCTTGTGTGATTTTGAACTGTTGTTCCACACTGAAAACTGTTATGAGCTGTGACAAATTGTCAACTTAAAAGTCAGACAGCCAGGACGTGGGTGTGGGCTCTTGGCAGTGAGCAACTTTATTTTATCTTTTATTACTGGGACATACCTGACCGCAGCTATTTAGTTTTAGCTCTCTCTTTCAATTGAATGTATTATACATCTTATATATTAAAAAAGAAAAGAAATTATAATAAAAATTGTTTTGGCTTATGGTCACAACATAAAACTGTAGCAGAAAAGAATCTGATGATGTAAAGCGTGAATTTTTTTTTTTTTTTTTTTTTTTTCTGGTCAGAGATTTCACAAACCCTAATCACATAAGCAGCATGTGAAACACTTCATTGGAATCAATTAGAAAAAGGCGCATTCTAAATGCCGTTGCGGCTGCTGCTAAAAGCACATCAAGTTAAAACCACCCACCTAACACTGTTCATTTCAGTTTGTGTGTGTGTGTGTGTGTGGGGTAGTTGGCAGTGAAAAGGCATCAGTATACTTCAAATAAAGAGTTTGTCAGATCGGCATCTGGAAACTTACTATGGTGGTTACTGTGGCCTCTCAGTTATTGGAGTGGAACCAGTCCATCAACAGAGGTGGCTATGGAAAAACAATGCAATGTCATCCAGCAAGGCATTGTTTAACGGGTTGTCTAATGTGCATGTGTTCACTCGCACAGACTTCACTCTGTAAAAAACTTGGTAGCCTCTTAAGTTACAAGTCGCGGATATGGTGAATATTTTACAAGCACGAACCAGGTAAAGCGACAGTAGACACTACAGTGCAGATGTTGGTTTAGGTTGTTTGGTGACGTCATTAACAAGCTGGCATGCGGCTCACCTGCTGCTGTGATAACGGATCACGGGTGGAAAACTCCGGAAAAAAGACAAATTCTGTGTCTTTTGGGAGACTTTATAAAACATACTGCTGATAAAGAAAGTGGAGCAGACACGGCGGGGGAGAGACAGATTTCTTTTTTTTGCTGGGGGGGTTTACAATCACAATGCTGGCTCAACGTTGTAATGTCTGTCAGCCAGACGATAGCATCGTCTATGGACGACAACCCTAGCCTGAATCCCTGTTCACTGCCTGTTTGCCCTATCCTGGTAACCCTGGTACTGCAACAACAAAATCCCAGTCTTGGAGTCCGGTAGCAGCTTCTTATAATAACACATCCAGCGGTTGCACGTATTTGATTGGCAACTGCGGTGCATTGTCGGATGATGTTGCATTGCGTTGCACAACCCTGCATTTTCTTGCTGGAACCCACTGTGTTGGAGGACACCTGCTGTGCCTACACAGTGGTGTCATTGTCAAAAAAAAGTTTGAATATTATTCTGAATGTAACCTTAAGCACTGAACATGTAATATCAGCCACCATCCCGCTCATGCTGAAGTAACAAAGCCTTTGTCCTTCTGGCACAGCTACAGATGAACCAGAAGCAGCATTCAGGGTATAACAAGCTAAACTCTTCTTCGAAGTTAACCTGACACCCTTTGTCCCTTTTATGGAGAGTCTGATCTATCCAGCACTGTGGTCTATAAGTTCAGGACACAACACTACAAAGAGAAGAGGGACTAATCCAATAACCTCAGCTGAACTTTCTCATCTTCAGGCTGTTGGAAGCCTTGCACTCACTATCAGCTACTGAACAGGGACTTGTATTTTTTTTTTTGACACAAAATTGGCTGAGGCAGAGTGGGTAAGTGGGGAAATTGTTTGTATGAGGTGGGGTTGGGGGGGTTGCGAATGCATTTGTGTGTATGCATACGTGTATGTGTGTCTGTGCTTGTTCATATGAATGTGTATTCGTGTGCACATTCTTGAGGCTGAGGCATAATGGAGAAGTGTGAAATTGTTAGTACAGTATGAATCACATGCTGACTCTGAATGTGTGTCTGCATCATGTTTGTCTGTAGGTGTGTGTGTCTGTGTGCTTATCTGCAAGCAAAACCTTTTAGGCAACCACCTCTTACTCTTCACTTACATCTGACTGTGTATTGTGCTGCGTGTATCAGTGAATTTATCCCTCCTATGTAGCTTCCTGCTTTGATTTGTGTGATGCTCGATTCTGTTCTGATAACAGACTACAGTTTTTCAGAAGGCCAAGCCTGCAGCTGCTCAGTCTCTCACTGTGTTCTCCATCCTCCACCCTTCTTTCCTTTCGCACTCAACAGCTTTTATGGAGGCAATAAATAACCTCACACTGTCTCCATGTTTAACTTGGTTTTAGAGGCCAGTGGAGCAGGCTGCATCTGCAACATCACACTTCAAAACTGGGCTTCATTGTGGGGTCAGTCAAGATCTTCAGAGAGCTGAAGAACCCCTAAAAGAACCACTCTGACGTTTTGAGAAATATGCTTTTTTTTACCCATAGCTGGATGAGAAGATCGATACAAATTTAATGTTTGTGCATCCAGTCCTGGAATATGTCTGGAATGTGTTTAGCCTTGCATAGCTAAAAGGCTAGAAGAGGAGCCTAGCCTCTACCAAAAAGAAAATAAAAGAATTTCTCATAGCTCTAAAACAGTATTATGATGTGTTCATAGAAAGCAGAACATTTGAGACACTGGAACCTAGTTAATTGTTTGGCATTTCTGCTTGATAAATGAGTTGATTAAGTCATCAAAATACTCGTGCGAGGATGTGGAATTTAGTAGAAACGGTAGGGATCAATAATTTTGATCAAGACAATTAAATAACCGCTGTTGTAGCATCTTTTTAGTCTTTCTGACCACTCAAAGTGCTTTTTACTCTTCATCACATTCACATCATTCACGTACATTCGTACACTTAGGCAGATGCTAAGGTGCAGTCTGCCATCAGAAACAGAAATACACATTCAAACACATTCACAATTTGGGTCTCACTATTTTGCCTAAAGATACTTTAACATGCGGACTGGATGAACCAGGGATCAAACCACTGTGTAACATGGGCCATCCGCTGTAAAATTCGGTTACCGAGGTGATCCTCAACATTTCTAAGCTAAAGGTGTGTATTCTCATTTGACATTGAGTATGCCACCAAAGAATATATAATATTTTTTCAAATTTTTCAAACATGCTTTTCATGTCCAGGCCTGTCAAAAAGATTGCTTCTTTAAATCCTTCCACATAATGGAGGTTTCTAGAAGTCCCCCAGGTGTTCATATGTGGTTGCCCTTTTAAAGAACTTCTAATGGTACCTCGAAGGCCTTTAACTTGTAAGAGACTAGATTAAGCCGGGCTAAAACAAACTTTGAGTGTTTTTGAGAGGGACAGGTTGTAATGGAGTCACCACGGCTAAGTGGATGAAAAGGGATTTGGAGAGATCAGAGGCGATTCCCATTAATTGTGATCTGTGTTTTAGCAAGGATTAACAAGGCAGACGAAGGAAGTAGCATTTACCTGTGTGACCATCTTAAAGCCCTCATGGATCTGAAATGCAAATACAATTACCACACTGTTGGGCCACAACCAGAAGGCTAGAAAGTAGGGGCAAAAGCCGTTCCAATTTCATAATATGAACATTTTTATTCCAGGGTGTATTGTGAACTTCTCTACAATAATTAAAGAAGTCAGCTATACATGAGTTTTTGGCGTTTTGGACGCTCCAATAGAAACCAGATTAATTTTACTTGCACATTTTATTTGTAGGATATTGATTTCAATCACATATGTCACATTTTAAGATTAATTTGCCTTAATTGTTTAATCTATTACAGATGGAAGTTTAAACCTGCTGCTTTCCTCTCTGCTGCTATAGATGAGCAGAACTATATTTCAGACTACATTTTTGCTACATTTGCTTGGTTTAGCACAAATGTTTTTGTTGCACTTATAAATATATAAATTGAGCTTCTGCCCTCTCTATTCTTCTGTCAGTACAGACTGATTTGCATTAATTGTTTGTGCTGTACTGTTATGTAAATACACTAATGTATCTGCAAGGTAAGCTCCACAAGGTGCACTATATTGCCAAAAGTTTTGGGACACCTCTGAATGATTTAAATCAGATCTTCCAATCACTTCCATGGCCACAGGTGTATAAAATCAAGAACCGAGGCAAGCGGACTGCTTCTACAAACATTGAAGAAAGAAGTGGGTTGCTCACAGGAGCTCAGTGAATTCAAGAGTGGTACCGTGAAATTTCCTCACTACTAAATATTCCACGGTCAAGTGTTAGTGGTGTTATAACAAAGTACGCTGCCACTGGACTCTAGAGCAGTGGAGACGTGTTCTCTATAGTGACAAATCACGCTTCTCTGTCTGGCAATCTGAGTCTGGGTTTGGCGGTTGCTAGGAGAACGGTACTTGCCAGACTGCATTGCGCCATGTGTGAAGTTTGGTGGAGGGGGTATTATGGTGTGGGGTTGTTCCAGTGAAAGGACATACCAATACATTTTGGACAATTTCACGCTCCCAACTTTGTGGAAACTGTTTAGGGATGGCCCCTTCCTGTTCCAACATGACTGCACCAGTGCACAAAGCAAGATCCATAAAGTCATGGATGAGCAAGTTGGTGTGGAGAACTTGACTGGCCTGCACAGAGTCCTGACCTCAACCTGATAGAATACCTTTAGGATTAGAGCGGAGACTGCAAGCCAGACATTCTCATCCAACATCTGTGTCTGACCTCACAAATGAGAAGAAAAAGAACCTTAACCTTGTGGAAAGCCTTCCCAGAAGAGTTGAAGCCTACCTGCAAAGGTTGGGCCAACTCCATATTAAACCCTACAGATTAAGAATGGGATGTCATTAACCTTCATGTGCATGTAAAGTCAGGCAGTCCCAAAACATTTGGCAATATAGTCTACATAGCCAAGCAGCTATATCACAGAAATAGCTGTATTAGCTTATATCAGTCTTAAAACATTAGCAGGCTCACCTTTCTTCTAACACAAATATGTCATGAGTTTGTTTTCGCTCATTTTTATTTCTTTCCTTTCATTTTGGCTTCTTTGGGTATCCAGATTTAGCTTTGATGTTGAGGAAAAAGCATCTAGCCTGCCAGCAGTCAGCACAATTAGCCACATTAGGTTATGATCAAACCATAGTGCAGGTGCAGACTGAACCATTTCTCTTAATGAAGGGGGAGTGCTGGCAGGCAGAGGGCCTCAAACTATTTACCCGTCCATATTCATTTATTTTTTACTCATATTTTTTTGGATTTTATCAAAGGAAAGTTTTAGGAGTTTTTGGTTTTATAATGCGAACTGTAATAGATTTGATCAGCACTGGATCCTTTAAGATGTGGGACGATGAATGTCAGGTACACATTTTTCTGAAGCATATGCTGTTTCATACCATAGCTCTTCAAAAATCGTTCCCATGAGTCATTATGACAGCTTACGATTTTTTCCAGCTTTCACACCAGGTACTTGTCTAACCCACACACATTTGGACGGGGAGAATTTTGATGCAGGACTAGGCTATCACCTGGTATATGATAAAATATGTTAAAAATCCAGTGCTATCCAAGCTCCTTGTCTTCATCAGAGCAGTGGCAGTAACGTAGGCGGCTAATTATTTTCTCTCCCTCTTTAGAATCAATTGATTGCATGTCTTTGAGTTGGTTTGAATGCAGCTGAAAGGAAATGTGCTGTCATATTCACATCATAAATGTTATTATTCAGCACACATAGCACGCAGACACAAGGTTGACATTTTCTAATTAAACGTTTCCTTAAGCTGTGTACATCTCGCTGGGAGTCTGAAAGACGCAGACACCCTCACTGCCAAGATGAAAGAACTCATTATTTTCCCTTGCCCACTATCGTCCTCATGTTTCTCCCCTTTTATCCAGATAACAGAACTATTCCATTTAATCAATGCTGCCTGCGAGAGTACAGCAGAGCAGCTGCGGTCAAGAAAATGCACCTCAACAAGTAAGCATAAAATTCAATTCTGCCCCCCCCCCCCCAACGCCATACCAAAACAAACAAGCACACAGAGCAGTGGGGCATTCATCATTGCTGTTTCTGGTTTGACAACTCGCTCTGTTTTAGTATTACAATCATAAGCCCTGAATTGGATAAGGGCAGCAGGAGAGGTTGAAAAATGGAAACGCAATGGATTTGGCCCACCACCAACAGGGAAAAAAACCTTTCCTGTATCGTTGGAAATGATAGTACTACACAGAAGTTGCAAGGAGATTATATTCTAATCCTCAACTCTACTTTAGTGGCTGCGTTTGAATAGAACCCACGGGCATTGTAAAAAAGCCTTAATATGGAAATTTTTTAACAAGACAAAAAAAGAAAACTGTATTCAAAACTTTTTTGGAAATTTTTATTCCTGATATAGGGTTTGATGAGTAGCAGAAAAAGTGTAAAATTAAACAAAAAACAAAGTTTTAAATAAATTAACTGTGATCAGTGACACAAAAATGGAGGGTTAAGCGCTGTATCAACTCTACATCATATCAAAAGTAGGGATGGGCGATATTATTATATTTAATTGTGAACGATTAAAATGTCTCCACGATCTGCCTTTTCAGAGAGATCGTTAATATCGGTTTTAGTTCTATGGCTCATACACGCTTGACAGCTCTGTCAACATCGCAAGTCAGCTGCCTCGCTGCCTGCGCCTGCGCAAAACATAGCACCAGATTAACTAAATGAGCAAAAGAACAACAAAGCAACACACCGTAGTGCTGGGGACCAGGAAAAAGTAAGCAGTCAAGGTCGCAGCCATCAGGAAGGGGCGGGCTTTATCCAATCTGGAGACATTGGCCAGCTGCCTCCTATCTGCCTGATGGCCTCAGCTCCACTCCACCAGGAAGTTCACCCTGCAACAAAGCACAGACAGAGATGCGCACACACAAACCTGGCCGAGGCCCTGGGGCCGTCACAGCTACATTTACTTTTTGATAAACCGCTAACTGTATCTGTAGCTAGTTAGCTCAGTTAGTTAGTTAGTTGTGCTGCTAGTCCTTTATTAGCTGAGTCAGCCCCAGAGTGCAAAGAGTCAAAACCACCACCTCGGTCCTGTATTCCCTGTCGTCAAAATTGGCCTCCTGTCAGTTTCGGAGGCTGTGTTCGGTCCCCGTCCGGCCGCAGTGTTTACTCTCTGAGAGCTGAACCAGTCCACACAGTCAACATGACAGGGAGGGGGGCGTAACGCACATTCAGCACTTTTGGCTACTGTAAACGGCAAGCAATATCTGCAACAAGTCCCTCCCTGTCTTTGTGTTTTTAAATATGCAGAAACAAACAAAAGCACATTCTTTCATGGGAAAATTAAATCAAAAAATGTAAATTAAAATCTTTAAAATGTTATAAGAACAAAATGAATCAGCTCTTTGTTGTTTAAATGAATCATTAGGCTAATTTTTTATTTAACCTTTATTTAACCAGGAGAGTCCCATTGAGATTAAGAACCTCTTTTGCAAGGGTGACCTGGTCAAGACAGGCAGCAGCATATAAAAAAAATACAAACGCATGGGTACAGACAAATGACACAGAAGAGCAGTAATCTAACATTTCATAAAGTCATTTTTACAATCTAAGAGAATTTGCATATTAAGGCATCTGACTCCAAGTCTTTCATTTTGGATTCAAATGCATTTAGCAAGATTAATTCAGTGAGTTTCAAGTCCTTTTGCAACTGTATTCCATGCTGAAGGTGCAGAATACAGAAATGCCTTCTTTCCCGTTTCCGTACGGGCACAGAGAGCATAAAGAAGTCCTGAGAACGCATAGGTAGCTTGGCAGCAGACCAAGAAATGCCTTTATATATGAAAGTGTACCAATAACATAGCCTTCAGGTGGCTAGAGGAGACCATCCAACCCGAGAGAATAGCTCAAAGTGGTGAGTCAGCGCTTTGCAATTTGTAATGAACCTCAAGGAAGTATGGTAAGCTGTGTCAATTAAATGAAGATTCTGTGCAGAGAGATGCATATATAAAAGATCACCATAGTCCAGAACAGGCAGACAGACAAGTAGTGGCCACAAGTCGCTTTTTTACATTAAGAGAAAAACACAACTTATTTCAAAAATTAAAACCCAGTTTTAGCCTCAGCTATTTCACCAGGTACGGCACATGTGGCTTAAAAGTCAGGGTCATCAATCAAAAGACAGAGGTATTTATAGGAGTTAACAACCTCTATTTCATTAAAACTTCTTGATCAACAGTATCGAAAGCTTTGGAGAGATCAATAAAGAGTAATGCCGAATGTTGCTTCTTGTCAAGTGCAATGAAGATGTCATTTACCCCCTTCATTGCAGCTGTGATGGTGCTATGTCTTTTTCTGAAGCCTGATTGATATGTAGATAAAACGGCATTTGAATATAAAAACTCCTTTAATTGATCACTCACAAGACCTTCAAGAATTTTAGCTAGTACTGATAAATTAGATATTGGCCTGTAATTATTTAAAATAGCTGTGTCACCCCCTTTTAATAAAGGGAGAACAAAAGCTGACTTACATATCCTTGGAATTTCCTTATTTCCCACTCTAAGGTTAAAAAGATATGTACGAGGCACAGCTACAAAATAGACTACCACTTTGAAGAAATAAGGATCAATAGGGTCAGGTCCTTTTTCTACAATCCAAGGATTTTAGGGCTTGATGAACTTCCTTCACCGAAAATGGTACGAAATTAAAAGACTAATAATTATATCCTGGCTTGTCAGCAACTGAATCCTTCATAACAAAGGTGGGTACTACTTGCGAATTTTTGCGTGCAGAAAGGGATTTTATGGTTTTCCAAAATCTTCTGGGGTCATTTAAATTTTTAGTGGTGATAGACAAGTAATACTAAGATTTGGCTGTCTTAATAAAAGAGGAGCATTTTTTTTCTCAGCTGCCTAAATGCAAGCCAATCAGATGTAGAACCTGTTGTCCTTGCTTTGGCTCAAGCCAAGTTATGCTCATGAATAATTTCTGCTAGTTAATTAGTTATTTTTCTCTTTTGCAATTTATTGATTAAAATAGTCTTAAAAACAAACGGGAAAATTAATCGTGATTCTCCCTGAAATAAATCGTGATATGAAATGTTTGCCATATCGCCCACCCCTAATCAAAAGCATAGGATGAACATAAAGATGTACCAAATGTTGCTCAATGTATAAAACACATCATGGGATATGTTTCAAAACCAGCATATTTCTGTGTTGCTCATAGGATTCAGTTTGAAACTCCATAAGAGATCCCACTGACAGACAGGCAATCATCAATCCAAAGCCGTGTGCATTAGGCGGTATTATCTGATGCTGCAAACTGTGCCGCTTCTCTTGTTCACAGAAAGTTTCATTGTTTCATGGGAAAGCTAGTTTTTGCAGACAGCAACTGGCATTGAGTTCCCAGATCAGTCACATTTAAATCAATGCTCTCAGCAGGAACAACAGGGTATTAAAGTTTGCTTTGGAACAGATAGCTGTTATTGCAAACATATTGGTGGTTATCATAGTCAAATATTATCATAAATATCTAAAGAAAAGACGCTTGCTGAGCTGTTTCTTGGAAAATGCTTTAATGTGTTCTTTCTAATAAATATTGTGTAACAGCTTTTCACATGGTTCACTTCAGTCTAAAGCATTTCAGTCCAGCTTTTTATACTTTCAGCCCACTCGGCAAAGAGAGTGATATTGAATAATTACATCTTCTTTAAAATATTTCTACAATATCTGAGGAAAAACAGCTACAGTATAAGGTTTGGTTAAGGACAGAACTACTCCGTTTAAGTTGCATTCATTGACTTTTTATTTAATTTAAATTTTTGGCCATTTGGGTTTAGAAGAACTAATTAAAAGCTAATTGACACAGAAATATTATTGCATTTTAGAGTTTGTTGTAGCAAACATTGTCTACTTAGACATCTAGCAAACACTAAACATTAGCAGTCAGTTGGAGTTGCACTTATATCTGATGGATTTAACTAACAATTAGTTTGGCTTAAGAGTTTGGTCTGAAACCTGGACTGAAACCTGTGCGTAACAATGGGTACGAACAAAAGAACATGCACTTTCCCCCACATAAACTGGTATCAATAAAAGAAGAATGTGCTGTGAGAATGTAGAGGAAAAAAAATGCAAACATACTTCAGTGTACACTGTTGTTCTGGAGATAGCAGCGGGTGATATCATGAGGTGGAGTACATTTTTCGATGGCAGTCAGTCACATAGTGTTTTAAAATACCTTAATCACCTCCATGAGCTTTGTGTCACAGCCTCTACTGTGACTCAAACTGCCGACTGTGTTAATAAGTGAGCCAAATTAAAGGGAGATTAAGTGATTCTGCAGAAGGATTGCATTTGATCTCAACTGTGTGACAAATACAACCTTCCCTTCAGTGCTCCCTCAGAAGCTCTGCCCCCCAAATTTCATATTCTCATGGGTGTATATTCTCCAGTGTTGAAATGCCTTTGCCCTTGCCTGGGCATATAACTTTCTTCTCTGTTTATACAGACCTTTTACTCTTTGCCTGTTTCTTGGCCATCTCTCCTTCGTCACAGTGCCTGGATTCCAGCATGTTCAAATGTGCCGGTGTACAGAACTCCTGTGTACGAGCACTGATACCACCTGAAAACCGGACTTTTAGAGCACACAAAATGGAGAGCTAGCAAACCGTGAGTAAATATTTGCTGAATTGAACAGAAAGTGTATTGGAATACAGTCACTTACTGTCCCCTTAATGGGCTAAACTACAACAATTGTTGTTTTTTCAGACCACCTCCCAACAACACCCTTGAATCATTTGATTCCCATGTAATCACTTGATTCATCTTAAAAAAAAAAATATATATATATATATATATATAGTAAATAGTGGAGCTTTAATACATCATGAAGTCAATGTCTGGGGTCAGAGTCGAATGTAATATACGATCCTTTGCTTTAATAAATAAATGTCACACTACTGGCTGCCATGAACTTGAATGTTGGCTTTGGACATACATTACACTGCACTATTTGTCAATGTGTCTATATTATTTTGTTCATAGTGTGTATGTTAGTGTTGTATATACTGTATTATGGTATTTTTGTACAAGTAAGCACATTGTGAGCAATGTATAATCCTAGTCGAATTCCTCGTATGTGTACACATACCTGGCAATAAAGAGGATTCTGATTAGATACTGTAGCGTTGTCCATATATGGCCGATTTCCCTAAGAGCAGGGGGTAACATTTTGGCAGGTATTTTTGAGTAATGTAGAACGTATGAGTCACTGGTCAGGTATCAGTACACAAGGTAGAGTACAGTTTAAATTAACAACTTGAAGCAAACACTTCTCTTTCTGTAGGTTTATTCAGTCATGCAGATGGACTCAGCGACTGACATACATCAGAGTAAAGCTCGAATGAGTGAGGATGTCTCTAGGAGTGCGTTATTTATCTTAACACATGGTCCGATCTCATCACATTTACACATCACTGAGCTCTGGACAATTCAATGGGATGAGAGGCATTGTCTGTTCTTCCACATATTCAATGCCACATCAACATCATCTGAGTCACTCTGAGTTCAGGAGTTACATAAATAATAAAAAATGGTTAATACATCAGTATGTCTTCAAGTGCCGTTACAGTATCTTACTGCAGGAAAAAAAAATCCTAAGCTTTCTTTCACCACAGAGCCACGCAAGCTTAATCTGCCATTAGAACCAGCATACTTAAAGCTTCATGAAACTTCTGCTGTTTTCAGTGCTTTACACATCCAACAACTGTAGTCACGAAATCTGCACCAAATAAAATATATAGTTAAGCAAGAATAAGCTTTTTTTTTTTCCATATCAAATTTAGCTAAACACTTTGTTGTTTTTGTCATTTCATAATGTTCAACAGTGAAGTAAAGTGGCATTAGCTTTTAAGATGAAAATTTACCTGCAGCTCTGAAGATTTTTTCACTTGCGAGGATTTACCTTGCAGTGTACAGTGCTATGTTCCCATGATCTGTACCAGTTCTTTGTACTGAGGTAGGTGCCATTTAAGCTGTCAGAAAGTCATATTGTAATTGAGATAACAGCAAAGATGCAAGCCATCTGTCTGTTCATGAAATACATCTGCCATGCTGACTTCACAGGAAGTGGAGGCTCAGTGCATTGCTGGTAGAATGTTAGGAAACACATGTAATGCAGAGGATGCTCTTTTCATTTGTACAAAGGGCATCTAGGAATACATTTTTTTTAACATTTAAACTTAGAATTAGGGCAATACATTTAGTAGAGAAAGGCTACTTAGACTACTTACAGTATACTATACCCATTGTTTCAGTGCATTCATTGCTGTCGAATACGGTGTTGCTTGTAAATACCAGTGCACTCACTGCGATTCAGCTTTAAAGATGTCTACGCAGTGTGAACAATTTTTCACCTGGCTCTTAATTCACAACTTTATTTTTATCATTACAATAGTCCTCAACCAGAATGAAATTTTAATTGCCGATCACAGTGAATGTCAGGAATGTCTCACAGAAACGTAATGGTAACTTGCTGAGTTTAGTGGTACCTCTGACAAACATTGTTTAAGCACAGCAGGACTCGCAGAGCAAAAGGCATTCAAACAGACTGAATAATCATTTTGCCTTTATCCATGTAGTTCTCTGCTTTGACTTCAGGCAGCATGGCAGGCAAACGTGATGCAAAATGGTTCATGGATTCAGGAACCATTTAATTGCTTGAATTAAATCTCAAGGCAAAATCTAAATGAAAATGTTAATGTCGGGGGGGCAATCAACCTTTTTTACACGATGTTCAGTTTACTTGTCATAAGGAGTAATACATAGCCTGTAAAAATGTAACAAACATAAGAAGACCCAGATACTTTTATTGTTACGTATTGTTACATATTTTCCATAATGCGCATGTTCAAATAGTACAATTTACCCATTTTTCTGTTCTGTGTCACGTGAAGCACCCTCTGAGTTGCCTTGTTGATAAAAGGATAGCAGACCACACAATACATTTTGGATGCACAAGTCAATAAAAACCCATGAAAAAGAGTGGGGGGAAAAAATCCATTTACCTTTTTAAAGGAAAATTGGTAGAAATGAAAACGAGTTAATGAAGTTGTTTTGGAGTTTACTTTCTGTCCTCTGGTTGTCAAATATAATTTCATGCAGCTGTCAAGCAAATGTAAAGTATCTGGTTGAAGAAGCGGTCAGCAGTGTGAAAAGAGAACAGTTGCCTCTACGCTTGGTGCAGTGTTCCTTGGTAACTGATCTATTCTAAAGGCTGTAAATGTATACATCACCCTCCCGTGGTGAGATGTAAGGGACTTGTCGTCGGGATGGCGTTGTAATGGTAGGCTTACATACACACACAAAATGAGCTTTGTATGTGTCTGAATGAGCGTTTATGTGGATCATGTAGGTTTACAGACGTGCCCAAATTTGTTGGTACCCTTACAGCTCATTGAAATAATGCTTCATTCCTCCTGAGAAGTGATGAAATTAAAAGCTATTTTATCATGTATACTTGCATGCCTTTGGTATGTCATAGAATAAAGCAAAGAAGCTGTGAAAAGAAATGAATTATTGCTTATTCTACAAAGATATTCTAAAATGGCCTGGACACATTTGTTGGTACCCCTTAGAAAAGATAATAAATAATTGGATTATAGTGATATTTCAAACTAATTAGTTTCTTTAATTAGTATCACACATGTCTCCAATCTTGTAATCAGTCATTCAGCCTATTTAAATGGAGAAAAGTAGTCACTGTGCTGTTTGGTATCATTGTGTGCACCACACTGAACATGGACCAGAGAAAGCAAAGGAGAGAGTTGTCTGAG
>NC_060160.1:5514589-5525095 GCF_021292245.1 Micropterus dolomieu | reverse complement strand
ATTTGCTAAAATGCATATTGGCAAGCCACAATCCTTCTGGGAGAATGTCCTTTGGACAGATGAGTCAAAACTGGAGCTTTTTGGCAAGTCACATCAGCTCTATGTTCACAGACGAAAAAATGAAGCTTTCAAAGAAAAGAACACCATACCTACAGTGAAACATGGAGGAGGCTCGGTTATGTTTTGGGGCTGCTTTGCTGCGCCTGGCACAGGGTGCCTTGAATCTGTGCAGGGCACAATGAAATCTCAAGACTATCAAGACATTCTGGAGCGAAACGTACTGCCCAGTGTCAGAAAGCTCTGTCTCAGTCGCAGGTCATGGGTCCTCCAACAGGATAATGACCCAAAACACACAGCTAAAAGCACCCAAGAATGGATAAGAACAAAACGTTGGACTATTCTGAAGTGGCCTTCTATGAGTCCTGATCTGAATTCTATCGAACATCTATGGAAAGAGCTGAAACTTGCAGTCTGGAGAAGGCACCCATCAAACCTGAGACAGCTGGAGCAGTTTGCTCAGGAAGAGTGGGTCAAACTACCTGTTAACAGGTGCAGAGGTGTCATTGAGAGCTACAGAAAACGTTTGATTGCAGTGATTGCCTCTAAAGGTTGTGCAACAAAATATTAGGTTAGCGGTCCCATCATTTTTGTCCATGCCATTTTCATTTGTTTTATTATTTACAATATTATGTTGCATAAACAATCAAAAGAAAAGTCTGATTTCTATTAAATGTGGAATAAACAATGGTGGATGCCAATTACTTTTGTCAGTTTCAAGTTATTTCAGAGAAAATTGTGCATTCTTCGTTTTTTGTGGAGGGGTACCAACAAATTTGGGCACGTCTGTATGTATGCATCTTTCCCCCTGTGTCCTGCCCACTCTCATGGGTGTATATAATGTGTCTATGTGTCTGCATGAGTGTGTGCGGCTTCAAAGCAACATTCATGGAATAATGTGTCAGGGATCTGACTAGAAACTGGCCGACTGTGGTAATAAGTGTCTTCCGTGTTGGAATAATGCTTAAGACTAAAAATGTCTGGAATGATTCAGACTTGCCAGCATGGTCTGCTGCGTTCCCACTCTCCACAGCATGAAAATATAGGCTGCAGCAGCACAGTGAGAAATGTTGTGGTTTGACTCTGTTGTGACTTAGTGTGTGTGGAGGGAGGCAATGAAAAAGGCCTCACACAGAGCCCAGTGCAACCCGGTTAGTAGCGTTACCCCTGGAGAAATTAGCACATAATGTTCTCAAATTATAATTCATAATGTTCTTTTAAAGGCTTGTTAGCACGCATGGTTAGCCGTTTTAAGAAAAAACAGCTCCACAGAGAGCATAGAGTGGTATTAAAGATTTTATATGCAGTCTGTTTAGTGAAGACGTACCTCAGGAAAAATTATGATTGAAGTGGATGTGGCAGTTACACATCCGTTTATCTGCATGCTCAAAAACAACAATCTGAACTTCCAGAAAATTCACATGGAAAGTGGTACTCCAAATATGTAGACACAACTTGAGCTCAATTACATCAGTTTTGTTGTACACAAAAAATATGGCATAATTGAGGTCACGTTTCTGGAGTCCTGCAATTTCAGTGTTCTTCGAAAATGGGAAAATAAATCATGCGGTCATCAATGAGTCAGAAATGTGTTAATAGACAAAAGAAGTGTAAAAAGTACTGCCTTTGAGTCCATCACTAATGTATTTCAATTATAATATTTAATGTGTTTAAAGTTAAAGTAGAAATCAGTCTCTGAATAATGAATAGGATTCTGTCAATCAAAGGTGCGATTGAATTGTAGCTTTCCATTCACCTTCTGAAACTTATAACTGTCACTCAAAATATTCCATATACACAGAGCTGTATTGTGTCTGGTGGTGATGTTTGTGTGACTACAGGCTCAATTCCACTAACAGTTTTAAGATTGCCGAGCTTTTGCAAAGGCTTCTCTAACTGCAAGAATGTAGTCATACTAATGAGTGAATAGGCTGACCCTCAATTCAAGCTAACTACACCTATACCTTTCTAGATAAGTTCAGGAATGAGTTAATGAAGTCACTGCCATTTGTAATATTTGAGCATTTCCATATCAGTTTCTTGTTGTTTTTTCCTTTCTAATTTGCTAGATATCTAACTTTCCACAACTTTTATTCAGTAGAGCTTTGCCTCCTACAAGAATATTTTACTTAACTGAAACTAGTCAGCAATATCTGCAGCTATCAGCTATTTTTACTATCAAAACAAAATAAAGTTCTCAAAAAAGGCCTCAATCCTAACCCTTAAACACTTCTACAAGAACAGGGAGGAGGGATGTTTTTTTTCCTGACTGTCTCCCTTAGCAAATACAGTCTTACATCTTCTACACATCTTCTTAAAATAATGTTTTGAGAAATGAAATCAATAGTCAACAAATGCTAATGACCCCCCAAGCAAACAACATCGTCAGCAAATTATTTAAATAACTTTAATAATGTGCATAACCTTTGTGCAAGCTACAGTTTCAGCATGCAACCAGCAAGGTTAGTTGTATCAGTCTTTCACATAAAGGACATCTTAACTTGAAATGAAACTGCAAAAAGTAATAAAAAACCAAACAGGTATATGTTTTAGATTTTTTTTTTTTTAGTTCTAAGTCTTAAGCTACTTGTTGTTGTAAACAAACACCTAATGTGTGTTTTCCCATGCTAATAAATCAAGTCAAACAAATCTTTGCCAGGAGAAGAGTAAAAAATTCATGACCATCTGGCTTAGAAATTTTTAAGCGCTGGCGTTGCAGTCAGGGTGGAGAACTTTTTCAGTCCTCTGTGACACAAACCGAGGTTCATGGAGGTCTGGGGGTCTTCTAGGACCTCACTGTGGGGGAAAAAGGAAAACCGTTTACTTGCATGATAAATGCATTTAGAGATTTTTAAAGAATTTCTTCAAATTATTATTATTAATCATTATTAAATATACTCACATGGCAGCATGCAGTCTGTCCTGTGTTCATCTAGTGTTTTGTGACATTTGAAAAACAGTTTTAGAATTACAGCATTAAATAAGGTTAATACACAGTACATGGAAAACATTCCCAACTAAAGTAGTTTATTTAGGCTGTCCTGCTGTAAACCCAATATAGCCCATGAGTTCAGTGAGAGTATGGTTCACCTCGCCAGGCCCATAGCCCCCCCCCCCCCCCCCCCCCCCTCTTCCAACTCCTCAGTTACATGTTGATCTTGGCCGTATTTAGAGTAAGAGACACAAACAATCTTGTCGCCTCCACTTCACCTCCCACTCTGAGGGTGAAAGGTGTACACTCGTCTTTGAATCCTCGTATCAAGTGAATGACAATAAATCCAGACAGTTGTCGGGATGGGGGAGACAGTGGAGGACGTCGTCATGCTTCAGCCGTCAGCCCTCTTGATCTCCGGGTTAGATTTGCTCTGTGATGTGGTCAGACTCGAAAAAAATACATGAAAGACACAGCCTGGACCCAGAATGTTATTCCATCTCCCAGCTTTCCCATGTTTTTCAATTTTGTCCCTGCAGACAGAATAATACACTGTTTTCACATTCAATTATGCAGCAGCTGAAACTGCTCAGGAGAGGAAGAGGAGGAACGACGACATTATGTATTAAGCTCGAGAGGACAGCACAGTTATCTCTGCTGGTAATGACAACGTGGAACTCCACTGATACCATTTTTTAGTGTTTATTTTATCCCTTTGTGTCCCTGTCATGGCCTGTTGCATCACATATATTTGAATTACGATATTTTCCACTGCAACGTGTGTTGCTCTTTCCTCAAATCCAATAAGATGTATTATTTACTGTTTTCTGAAGGAGTGGGAATCCTTGAAGGCCCTAAGCATCTCTCTGCACCATGTGGAATGTGCTTAGAATATCACTACAGAGAGGAGGCAAGTGTTTAATAGGCAATACTCCACTACGGTTCGGATCACTTATTAATGAGGGCATGTACAAAATACACAAAGCCTGCTGTTGCTGCAAGACCGATAATCCTGAGTCCTGAATAATAAATAAAATAAAAAATAAACCAATCAATAAATTATGGTCCTTGTTATTTCAATTTATTTCTACATCAGTGTGGCGCCCCAGCCTGCCATTGTAGATTCCAGCTCTCACCCCTTTTGTAAGTCCAAGTACACTCACCATGCGCCAACACAATCAGAACTGTCATCAAACATTTACTTTAGCTAACTCTACAGAGGGAGATTCATCCCCCCCATAATAAAGCGCTTCTCAAGTGAGTTGCTCCTTGTCAACACATGAAGTTATTAAAATGTTTTTGTGATCTGTTACAGCCACCGCCGTTATCTGTGTATATGTATCCGTGTTGTGCAGCTGTGTGTTATGTTAAGCAGGATGTGCGAACCCTTGCCGAGGATTGGCTGGTGCGAGACCTGCCTACTTCCTGGTTCCGGCCGGTGGTCTGATTGGTGCGGCGCCTTAAGTAGCTGCCTACTTGTGTGAACGTGGCAGTTGTGATTTTCCCTTGATCAACTTGCCTCATTCATATTGTGTCTTTATAGTAATTGTGTTAACTGCTGTAGAAGCGTTAGTTCTAGTGATAAGTATTAGTTCTTAGTGTCTGAGTGTTACCTTTATTGTGAATTGTGTTAAGGAAGCAGGGCATGTACCTTAGTGGGGGATTACTGATATCGACCAGACACCAGCAGTTAAGTTTGTTAGATACACTAGGCTTAGAGGGTGCTGCTCATTTTGCATTTTGTTTCTTACTGGGCAAGTCAGAGTTTTTTTTGATTTCGGAGTAGCAAGTGGCTATCTCTCAGTTGGAGATACCTCTTTAAGTTATATTTGGTTCTTTGATTTAAGCAGCATCCACCAGCCCTTTTCCGTTCTGTTTGTAAACCCTGTCAACAATAAACAACTTGCACTTTTACCAAAAACACTCATGTTGCTTCCCTTTCCCCACGAGCTGGGTCGTAACAATCTGTCACCTACACAAGAAACCCTTAAGATGTGACTTACTAGGATGAACTGCCTAACTTGCCGCATATCACCAAATCATCTGGATAAAACAAACACTAATAGCTAAGTCAGTTTGATGTCATTCCTGTTGGATGCTTTGATAAAAAAAAATATTTTTTTTGGATGTTGTCACAATGTTTAATGGAATTTCTACAATTAAGTCCAGAGTCCATAATTTATAATGTGGCTCATCATTCCAATTGTCTGTAGCAAGGATGTTGGTTTTTATTCAACATTTTTTAGATATATAAAGCTTTTGCTGGACTTACTAACCGCACACGGATTCATATTTCGCCACCTCTCTCTGTACCTTTGACAGACCTTGCACCACAAATCTCTGGTGTTGAATCTTACTGTTTCCAGGTGTGTACTTACACCAGCAGTGACATCATGAGACAGGCACTTTCTCATTTCAAAAGGAGTGATAGAGTGTGAAGTGGCAGCTGTTGGAGAGAGATCAGTGATTTGGCAACACTTGAAAGTTGAGCTGAGTTCAACTTTATGCAAAATAATGAGTGATGCATTATAGTGATGGACAGGTGAAGGGCAGAGTCAAAGTCTTGCGCTGTCAACAATGAAACAAAAGATGATTAATCAGCAACAACATTCTAGTTGGTAATATAAATGCGTGATGCATCTGTGATTTAATTTAAAAGGCCATTTTCAATAAGATCTCATCTGGTCATGGTGGTTGGAGAAAAGACACTGAAACTTTGGGGAGCATGTGCTAGCTGTGTGTGCAGAGGTTGTGTTCACTATTGATTATTGAACATGTTTTATTCCAGTGTAGAGCAGTATCTGACATTGGCGGAGGCTTTATACAAGGCTGCATGTCGCTGGAATAACCTCATGTCAAGTGACTGCAATCTGAAAGTGTGGTCACATTTTCTGTAGGCAGAAGCATAAAGTAAATTGCTATATGTTTAAATACTGAATGTATCTACAATACACTCACTGATAATGTATTTCATTTATTTTACTATAGTATCGCTTGTATAGCAAATACAGTATGATTAACGTTTTGAACGGTATGTTTAGGCACACAGTTGGTTTAGGTAAGTATTACCTTAGACAGGACGTGTTTAGTTTTTCAATACACACATCTAGCATTGAGTGTGTTCTAACTGCCAGGTGGCCCCTTATTCCCATTTTGCAGTCCAGGCATCAGCTCTTTGACATTGACCCTACACCACCACTCAGAAGGGTCTGATGACCCAGAATGGAAGTAACAAATCATATTTTCTTTCATGAGTAAATTACTCAATTCTTCCACCCGACTGCTCTCCCCACTTTCAGGAAATCAGCTTTTCCTTGAATAATTCACTGTTCCTGATCTTCTGGAATGGGAGAATGTAATTAGTTAACACCCAAATAAGATTGATTAACAAGCCTAAACCAAGAGACTTCCCTGACAGATTAAAAGAGCGGGTACATATAATCTCTACTTGCACTCAGTAAGCAAACACTTTTAATTAACCATACCTATAGGGGGAAAAGAGAATAGTGAATTGGATGTGTTCAGGTGTTGGTGTGATGAACAGTTGTGTTTCGCTTGATAGCAATACACTACAGCTCAGAAGAAGCAGGGTTGATTCCGTAAGCACATTTTCTCCAGGTGTCACAGCAATTCATTTCCTGCTTGTGTGTAAAGACAAAAACACTGCGCCTCTAAAGAAATCCACGAGCCCTGCGAGATGCTTAACTGTTGACTCTGATCATTCATTGGGGAGACATTTATTGCTACTGTTAATTAAATATTTTCCGTAACAACACCTCACATCCCGCAGGCCTGCTGCAGTGCCTCGTGTTCCTTCTGCAAGAATGAACTCTGAGACAGTTAGCTTAGCCACAGCGGCTTATCAGTATTGACCGTGGGTCGTGCTTGCTGTTGGTGTGCTAAGGCAGTACCTGCTGTTTCAAACACTTCCTGAGGGATATGTATGTATTTGCTGCTGTGGGATCCAATGGCATATGGCTGCTGAGGTGTCTGTGCAGAGTGGTGAAGGCAGGATGCCCAAGGCTGCCGACGATGAGAAGGCTGAGAAATAAAGAAAGACATAAAAGAAGTCTTTTTGTGCGTGCGTGTGTGTCTGCGTGCGTGCGTGAGAAAGAGGAGGTAAAGAGCTTCATACAGTACATATTGACCTGACCTTCATAATGGTGATGATGCAATCCTCTGAACTGGCCCCAGGATTAAAAATCTATTCATTTTAGAAAAACTGTGCTTATCTGTGTGGGTGTATACTCAGGTGAAGACGGACCTTGTGTTCTACTTGCATACTATAACACTAACAGTCTCTTGAGAATATTGTATGTTCACACTTGAAAAAATACAAAACAAAGTATTCTTCAAAATGAGAGCATGCATGCATACTAAATGTACTATTTTTACCTTGTTTTTCTTTCCCATTTTCTCCTCAATTTGGTCTGTCCAATGAGGTTTAATCCATTCACAGCAGATTTGTGCAATAGCTGGTGATCCCTGTCTGGCTTCCCACATACACTGCATCTAATGATTGTCATTAGTGATAAATGTGCCAGTTATTTTCTGGAAAAAAAAAGGCCCATTATAATTCATCACAACCTAAGGTGATTTATTCATATTTCTTGATCCGACCATCAGTCTAAAACCCAGTGGTTTTCTGTTTACCATCATGAATGACAAAGAAAATTTGACGTTTGATAGGCTGGAGTAAGGGAATATTTGGTGGGCACTTTTACTAGTGTCTAATTAATGTGTTACTTTTGGGAATAGATTGATTCTCCCTATTCTTATCTTTGTGGGTCATAGCTGTAGTGGCAATAAATATGCATGTATTATTCAAATTTATCTGTTGACTGAGAAAGATATTTGTAAGTGCGAGTATTAAAATCTTCCAGTCAAGTAGAAATACTGTTGCTGTGCTGAATTTTGACTTATGAGAAATCACTGTGGTATAAATCTACTTAATTATAAAATGCAGATCATTTTAAACTTAGATGTTACTGTATTACAAAGTTGTTCCAATCCACCGCTGTCACCTCATAAAACCTTTTTAGCTCTGACAAATTGATGAAGAATGTCTTTATGTCTCTTGGCTTATTTTAGTAGCACTTCTAGACCTGTAGTAGAAGCTGTATTTTCTGAATTCTGTGTCTTTCTGTGTGTGGTTGTCAGGAAGCTTATAAAATTAAGACTGCAAGAGAGAAGCTTTCTCAGGGAGCCCTTGCATGCATGGCTGTCGTCTCAGCTTTCAAGTCGGTATGCATAGTCTGCTTGCCGTGATGCATCATTACTGGCTGATTGACTTGATTGCAGCTGTTGTTCTTATTCAGATGCCTATAGAGCTCATTTATTTGTTGATCACAACTGTTGTCTCATGAAAGCCTGTAAGTATGCCTTCTGATTACCAGCTTTTCCTGTATTAGTCATTTATTACCTGCTCAAGCCTATTGTTGGTGCTTAAAGTCTGGTTTTATTAGTGCTGCATCTTGTCTTATTGCCTAATATTGATCATAACTATCTAGGGTTTAATAACACCTGCACCAGTTTACATTTTCCAAACCATAGTGAAAATAGCACGTTTTTGGGGGTTTTTTTGTTTGTATTTTTTAACGGGGTCCAAGTCAACTAAGGCTCCTAAACTCATATGGAGATTATGGGAGCATTCCACTCCCTGTAGCATGATGGACCCTTCTGCATGCTTTGCTCTAATTTTCCTTCTCTTCTGTTTATATTCATTCATCATGACTGACTGAAGTTTGCTGTCAGTTTATTTTATGTTTAGTTCTTTATTGCATCTTTCCCAAATTAGTGCCTGATGCTGCCCCAATGGCTCGTCAGATACCAACATGCTATATATCTTTATAGACATAAAACTTGTGTTTATTTAACTGTTTTTTTTCTCAGGCTGATTATCAGCAGCATTAACTCAGTCACCTACAACATTGCCAAACACATTTCTACCATCTTACCTCCTTCGGTGGGAAACACACCACACCACATCCAAAACTCCATTGACTTTGTAAACAAAGTTCGAGGACTGAAACTGGACCCAGATGAAACCATGGTATCCTATGACGTGACTTCATTGTTTACCTGCGTCCCCACCATAGAGGCAGTAGAAACTGTTAGGAAACGGCTAACACAAGACAACACCCTGGACAACAGAACTAGCCTCAGCCCTGACCCAGATCTGCAAATTACTTGACCTCTGTCAAAACACCACCTATTTCCAGTACAATGGAGGCAAACGACCCCACTGAGGTTAAATAGCTTAAGCCTAGTTCACACTACACGATTTTTAGCCCGTTTTGCTGCTCGGCGACTGTCAGGCTGTGATCGGGGGTTAATCAGCGGTTGAGTCATTATGTGTGAACTACTCAATGACTCATCAAAACAGCTCCCCGACACATTTGTGACACATCGCCTGAGAGCAGGTTGCTGGCAGAGCAGGCAACTACTTTTTCGCCACAAAACACTTTTTACTCCCCTCCAGCTCTCTCTGTGGCTCAGACAATCCCTGCTACCTGAGTGTGCTAATCCATTCTTTCATACAGAGTTTTTGTCTTTAAAAATGGTATCTTTTTAATAACAAACCACAGCTGTTTCGTGTGTAGGTTCGCGTCATTTCCCGTTTCACATTTCACGTGTTTTCTTGACAAAACGTGGTTTGGAGAACGGCGTCGGATGACAGTCGCTGTCAGCTCGTGTAGTGTGTGACCCCCTGTCACCGATCAGTCACGTAGTGTGAACACCACAACGACTTCAAGACTCCCGTCACATGACGGCAAGTTGTGTAGTGTGAACAGCACGGCCATCAGCCGACGCTGAAAATCGTGTAGTTGTGCGCAAGCCTTTAGTTTCCCTACCAGTCAGTCAGAACTGAAGAAGACCTTTGGATGAGGGAGGAAACGTCTTCTAGTATCTTCAACCAAGTCCAGTTGTCCTTGACTTTAACCTTCTTTGGATAACTATGACCTGGGTGACTAAGAATCTTCAGACGTGAGACCACATGACAACTAAGCTTGAGTTGTTGCTAGCGTATCTGTAATGTTGTACTTGGGGACATTATTGATTTTAGCTTTTTTTCATAAAGTCAGCATGCCCACAGAAACATAAATATATGTCTCAAATTTCATGGCAATCATCAATAGTTGTTGAGACATTTCACAAAAAACTAAAATGACAAAATGCTGGTGGCACTAGAGGAAAGGTCAGGAGATCACTAAAGTCATGAGGATTCATCCTCACCTCTGGGCTTCATGAATGTTTGTACATTTTGTGGCAGTCCATCCAATAGTTTCTGAGATATTTCAGTCTAGACCAAAGTAGTGGACTGACCAACAGACCAACCAAGACTGACATTAAAGTCCACATGAAATCAATGTGAAGTGTTTTTATATCTCTTGTGCTACCTATATACGAGTATCTGGCCCAACAATGATGAAAAATGTTGTTTTGTTGGTATTCTTAATAGTACTTAGAGTTTTTAAGTAGTGGCATTTCCTGGGGGGGGGGGGGGGGGGGGGTTT
>NC_060160.1:5493601-5514569 GCF_021292245.1 Micropterus dolomieu | reverse complement strand
TGGGGGGGGGGGGGGGGGGGGGGGGGGGGAATGTTGATGACTCATCCTGAACTTCCAGGACGTGTATTAATTTATCGTCCAATTAAACGCTTTCCCAATTTTTATGACCCCGCCAGAGTGTTTCTGGTGGCTGATCTGGCCTCACAGAAAATGCCTTTGACTCATTTAATAAATGAAACAATCATTCAGGCTTGATGGATACTCAGAAAGAAAAACACTTGAACAAGAGTACTCTTTTTATCGAATGTGCAAGTATACGCAAAAATGTAATTGTTGTTAAAGAATGTCTAATGCTGCACTGTTGCCATGTTTGGTTTTTTTAATTTTTTAAAAAAATTATTACATTTTCTCAAAACACAGAACTGTTCAGACACGACAAGAAAGGGGGGAAAAAAACAGCAGAATGTGGGTACAGTAAATAGAAAATAATTCTAAAAAGAAAAATAAATGACAGTGGGGACATTTTCCAATCAGCCTCCTCCCTTTCAATCTCCTAGAATAAGACAAAGCAGTATCCAGATGAGCATCAATACAGAGCATACAAACATAGCAAGGCTACAATGTGCTTGTTACATAGTTAGCACTTAAAACAAAGTCACAAAGACAGGCTAGGCTTATCTAGGAAATCCACGAAGCAAGGAGGATGAGAGCGTGGGCCCAATATGCTGCAAGTAAGGGTGCCAGACCTTATAGAAAGCGTCTGTTTTGGAGTGATGCATGCATGTGATGTATTCACTAGGAATGCAGTCCATACCAATGTTGTGCCATGATTTTTTTTGTTGGAGCAACAGTTTTGATACAGAAGAGTAGAATGTTCTTTCTGGCAGCAAAAGCCAGAAAAGTCTCCTGCGTTTACTGTTAACGATCCGACCATCTGGGAGACCAAGTATCAGGCGCATAGGGTCCATACGTATTGGGACACCAAAGATGGCAGTCAGTTCATTCACAATACTAGCCCAAAAATTTGTAAATATCTGTAGAAGTCACCTTGGCCTAATAAGCCAAATTGCTGATGCAATCGCTGAAATGATAGTAAAATCTGGCCTTTAAATAGATCACCTATTATCATTGGGTGCTCCATACTTTAAAGCCCTGGTCCTTACAGCCTGGCAGGAAGTCCGATTTATCAAGAATGGGAGTGAGAGGAGGTGATATCTGAGTCCAGCCTTCAATAGAACAAATGGATCTCCAAGCTCTGAGAGTAATGGAGTTAGAGTGGAGTCAGTGTTTTTCTTAACAGATTCAGCAGTGCTGAGGATGAATTTGAGCTTAAAAGTCTGATAGCTTGGGGGGAAAGCTGCTCTGCAGTCTGGTGGTGTGGCAGCAGAAACCTCTATCTCTTCCCAGAAGGCAGCAGGGTGAACAGGCTGTGGCTGGGTGGGTACTGTCCTTTAGTATCCTTTGGGCTCTGCGTAGGCACCTCACCGATATCACTGATGCTCGGGAGATGGGTACCAATGATCTTCTGAGCAGTTATAATGACCTGCTCCAGAGCTGTGCACATCCCATGCCAGTTTGTGATGTTTCCAGTCAGGATGCTTTCTATTGCTCCTCTGCAAAAGCTGACAAGAACTTGTCATGGGAATTTGGCCTTCATAAGCTTCCTCAAGAAATACAGTTGTTTCTGAGCAATCTTCACCAGCGTGGAGATGTGAGATGACCATGTCAGGTTCTCTGTGATGCTGATTCCCAGGAACTTGAAACTATTCACCTGCTCCACCTCAGTACCACTGATGTAGGCAAGAGGACTTAAACATTTGACCAAAAGTGGGTGTTACCTGCACTCCTATGTAAATAAAACCGGTGGGAGACCAGCGGAGTGGGAAGGGCTCAGCCATATCTGGAACACATGTTAACAGTGCACCGTGGCACGGGTGCATAGCCTCGGATTTTGCAAAGTTAATTTTATATCCCGAAAAGAATGACAAAATGACCTTAGTCAGGCAGGGAACAGACGTTTGGGGTTGCTATAAATGTATCAAAATGTCATCCATGTATAAGGTAATTTTGTGTTCCCTTTCACCAACGAAGATACCAGATATTAGAGTGTTTTGCGTTAATGCTTGGGCCAGCGGCTCAATAGCAATATCAAAGAGCAGGGGGCTGAGGGGGTTACCCTGCCTATTCCCACGGTGGAGGGGGAAATTATCAGATCTCAGCCCATTAGTCAGAACTCCCGTAGTCTGAGTATCATACAGAACCCTAATCCAATTCACAAAATTATCGCCGAGGCCAAATTCCTCCAGAGCATAGAACAAATACAACTACTCGACCCGGTCGATTGCCTTCTCTGCAGCGAGAGACAGCAGAAGGGCTGGGTCCTTGCAGCTCTGGGTTAGTTGGATGATGTTAAGGAGCCTTCTCACATTATCAGAGTTCGGGCCCTTGACAAAACCAGTTTGGTCCTCCTTAACAATATGGGGAAGAACCTTCTCTAGGTGTAAGGCCAAAATTTTAGAGAGCCGTTTTTGGTCAGTTACGTAGGGCTATTGGCCTGTATGAGGCGCAGCTAACCAGGCATATTCCTTTTTTAAGGATGAGAGAAATGTTGGCCTCCCTAAAGGATTGAGGTAGAATCCCATTTACAAATGAATGATTGAACATAGACAGCAGAAGACAGCAGAAGACCTAATCAGTCCACGAGAGTATATTTTACACGTCTCCCAGAGGACAGAGGGATTATCTGTGGATGGTGAGTTTGTAGAATAAAAAAATTTAATTTCTGAAGTAAAGTAGGAGATGAACCGGTTATCTTTAAGAAGAGAAGGTTGAAATCTCCAGCACAGTGACAATGCCCTGTCCTCAGCAAGAGAATATACCAAAGAAAGGAGGGCGTGGTCACAATGTTGCCTATAGAACATGATAAAGCAAGAGACATTTTTGAGGAGTGGATGAAAATGTAATCAATTCTGGTATAGCTTTTATGTGGGGCCGGGAAAAAAAAGTGAACTCTGAGTCAGTAGGGTGAAGCTGCCTCCACACATCAGAATATTCAATATCATGACATATTAGTGAGCACCCTCGCTTGCTTAGAAGGGAGAGAAATGTCAGATGGAAGTTTGTCAAAAAAGGGATTAAGGTGACAAGTGAAATCTCCTCCTAAAAAAGAGTAAAGCCCGTTCCATAAAAACTGCAAAAGCCTTGGAGAGAAAACCAGGGGAATAGGCAGACATATAGATTCGTAAATGCGAGTATTCCTTTACCAATTATATACCGATCCTGGCTGCCTTTAACACAATCAAGAGACCTAAATGCCAGCTTTTTACTAATCAAAATGGCTACGCCCCTACTGAAAGAAGAATATGAGGTAGCAAAGACGTGCTCCACCCAACTCCTTTGCAATTTAGCATTATCCTTGTCCTCCAGGTGACTCTCCTGGAGGAACGCAATAGAAACATCTTCCTTTTTCAAAAATGATAATACTGCCGTCCTCTTGGCAGGTTTTTGGAGGCCAAAGATGTTCCAAGAACAGATCTTAATATTATATAAATCAGACACAGCCATAAGACACTCTATACCATATGGGCAGGATAGAAAAGTCAGAGCTGGTTCCACCTACACTCATCCTGTATGCATCCCATGACCCACATTATCAGATACACATAGGACAGTTACATTTAGCAGGACTAGAAAATGCCACACTGATACCCCACATAAAACTTATACACGTCATCTCCTGAGCTAAACGCATGAACCACACTAAACAAGCATAACAAATGTACAACAGAGAAAAACTGAAGGCCTTTCCCCAAATAAACAGGGACTGTTCACCATAGCGAACTGATGACATATGATGAATAGTGTGCCAAGAAAATGTCCTCCCTGTGGAAGTGAACAAAATAAGGCAGAAACGTAATATTCATGTTACGAGCAGCCATGCCACTCAGTTAGGAAATGTTTAACATGCTCAAAATGTTCAGTGTTCAAGAATAGGCGACATCTAGAAAACGGAGCATGACCTACCAGCCTGAGTGGGTCCCAATCTAGACAGAGCTACATGCTTCGCAAAGTTATCATCCAGGCTGAGAGTTAATGAAAGCGCGTATCTCCTCTGGGGTGAAAAACCTGTTTTTGGAGCCTCTGTATCACCTGTAGAGCAGCCGGGAACAGCATTGCATTCAGCATACCTCGCTCTCTCAGCCGCTGTTTCACTGCATCGTATGCCCTGTATTTCTTCATTACTGTTGAGGAGAAATCGCTGTAAAAACTGACCCTGGATCCGTTGTAGATTAAGCCACCGTCCTGGCTTGCCCCGTGCGCCGCTTCCATGACCCTCTGTTTGTTTGTTTTGTACGTGGAATTGTAGCAGCAGTGACAGGCAGCTCTTGTTCGGGTCTGGTTTCCATGCGAGTGTGCAGTGGGCTCTCTCTAGCTTTATGCGGCTGGCGTTTGTGGTCATTTTTAGGAGGCGGGGTAGCCATGATTCGAAAAACTCCACCGGCTGCTCAGTGTCCGTATCGTCCGCCAAGCTGACGATTTGGCTCTTGTGCTGTGGTGGACTTTTCCACTGCCAGTAGCCTAGCCTTTGCTTCATGTAGCCGCTTACTAGCAGCCTGGAGCTCCGTAGCATGCTTGTGGACAGTCTCGGCCAGAGGGCTAAGTTTTTCATCCATAACTTTAATAATGTTGGAAGTCATTATGCTCAGAGCTTTAGCAAGGGGCAGGGTCAAGCCCATCTGCGGTTTGAAATTCGGCTTTGTCGCTGGGCACGGACGGAACGTCTTTTTTGTCTTTATATCCTCTGTCACTGTGATATGAGCTGCCTGATCCTACGTTGACGTTGCTGACGTACTGCGGTAAGCGTGTTGACTCATTTCCGTTTCCGGTGCTTGTGTGCTCAGCAGCTAGCGATGGCTTCTCCCTCTTCCTCTCCTACTTGCTCCTGCTCGGTGTGTCAGATGTTCAGTTACGCCTCTGCCACCTTTAGCTGTAATGGTACGTGTAGTAAGTGTAGTTTAGTTTTAGACATGGAGGCGAGGCTCAGTGATTTAGAAGCCTGGCTCCGCACCTTGGTAGATCAGTCTTTAGCTACTGTAGCTAGCCAGTCCCCGGTAGTCGGTGCGGAACAGCCTGAGCTAGCCTGTGGTAGCCGTCCCCCGGCATCCCCTGAGCAGCCAGGAAGGGGTGGCTGGGTGACTATCCGAAGGAGGAATAGTCGTAAGCATTCAAAGCTTTGATTTTCAGATTTTCCCCACTCAGTGACACACCCGCTGAGGAACCAACTCTGATCATTGGCAGCTCCATTTTGAGAAACGTGAAGTTAGCGAAGCCAGCGGCCATAGTTAAGTGCATCCCTGGGGCCAGAGCAGGCGACATTGAGTCTTATTTGAAACTGCTGGCTAAGGATAAACGTAAATACAGTAAGATTGTTATTCATGTTGGCGGTAATGACTCCCAGTTATGCCAGTTGGAGGTCACTAAGATTAATGTTGAGTCAGTATGTACATATGCAAAAAAATGTCGGACACCGTAGTTTTCTCTGGACCCCTGCCAAATCTGACCAGTGATGACATGTATAGCCGCATGTCGTCATTCCGCCGCTGGTTGTCGAGGTGGTGTCCAGCAAACGATGTGGACTTTGTAGATCACTGTCAGACTTTCTGGGGAAGAACTGGTCTGATTCGGAGAGACGCCATCCATCCCACTTGGGAAGGAGAAGCTCTCATTTCTAGAAATCTGGCCAAGTTTATTAGTGGACCAAATCCATGACAACCCAGAGTTGAGACCAGGAGGCAGAGTCGCACTCTAACACACTTCTCTGCCCTTCTATTTCAGCAGTTAACCACCCAAAACCCTACGCAGAGTCGCAGTCTAACACACTTCTCTGTTCCTCCATTTCAGGAGTTACTACTAAATCCTATAGTGACGGTGTCTGTCCCTCGACCATTGAAATTATTTAAGTCAAAGGTAAACGGAAAAGGAGCTATGCATAAAAAACCTCATAAAACCACAAGTGCAATAGTGCAATTGAATAGTCCATTAAGACTCTTCAGCTGATCCAGAATGCTGCAGCACGTGTTCTGACAGGAACCAGGAAAAGAGATCATATTTCTCCTGTCTTAGCTTCTCTGCATTGGCTTCCTGTAAAATCCAGAATAGAATTTAAAATCATTCTTCTTACCTACAAAGCTCTTAATGGTCAGGCACCATCTTATGTTAAAGAGCTCATAGTACCTTACTACCCCACCAGAGCACTGTGCTCCCAGAATGCAGGGTTACTTGTGGTTCAGAGTCTCCAAAAGTAGAACGGGAGCCAGAACGTTCAGCTATCAAGCTCCTCTCCTGTGGAACCAGGTTCCAGTTTGGGTTCAGGAGTCGGACACCATCTCCACATTTAAGAGTAGGCTTAAGACTTTCCTCTTTGATAAAGCTTATAGTTAGGGCTGGCTCAGGTGAGTCCTGAACCATCCCTTAGTTATGCCGCTATAGGCAAAGACTGCCGGGGAATTTCCCATGATGCACTGAGCTCCTCTCTCCTCTACTTTCTCTCCCTCATCCCATTATTGCATGTTACTAACTCGACTTCCCCCCTTTCCGGTAGTCTTGTGCTTTCTCGTCTCTCTCCTCTCTCCTATCACTTCCTGCAGGTTTTCTGGCTCTGGAGCTGTGGAGTCTGGATCTGTGGTTGCGAGTCACCTGCTGCCCCCATGTTCCTGCTCGACACCCTCTGCTACAACTATTGTTACTAGTACTATTGTTATTATTGTTATTATAATCATTAACATTACGATTATTATCATTAACACTACTATACATATCTGTACCATTTTTCATTTAGTCTATAGCAACATCACCTTTACTGTCTGTACCCCTCTGTGTGTATACTGTGTAGGCTGCCTTCCATCCCTCTCTCTCTGTGTTCCTCTCTTTTTCTCTCTCTATCTCTCTCCTTCACCCCCAAATGGTCGAGGCAGATGGCCGCCCACCCTGAGCCATGGTTCTGCTCGAGGTTTCTGCCTCTTAAAAGGAAGTTTTTCCTTGCCTCTGTCGCCTAGTGCTTGCTCTTGGTGGGAATTGTTGGGCTTCTGTAAATAACATCACAGAGTATGGTGTAGACCTGCTCTTTTATGAAAAGCGCTGTGAGATAACTGTTGTTGTGATTTGGCGCTATATAAATAAAATTGAATTGGTTCTCCCCATCTTGTCGAAATACTTTGGTGAAAAGTTTTCCAAGGACATAGCCTGTTATGTTCATAACAAATGTCTTATAGCGCCCCATTGTTGGCAGGATAATGAGAAAATTAGCACTGAGTGGCACAGAGCTCTGGAAAAAGCGTCTGCTAAGCTCACCGCCATCACGTCACCTCGCCATGTTTGGTATTTCAACATTTATTTAAATAGCACTTTACAGCAACCAACAGGTGTCCAAAGTGCTTTACATCAACCAATAATAAACAACACAGCATTCAATAAAAGACAAGAAAAAAACATGAAGCCTAGAAAACAGTAAGCCAGATAAGGTTACCTAAAATCATCAGAAGAAGAGGGAAGTTGTTGCACCACCACTGTGTATTAAAAGCCATTCTAAATAAGTTTTAAGTTTTGATTTAAAATAAACAACATCTGTTATAGTACGAATATCTGGGGGGGAGCCTGTTCCAGAGTTTTGGGGCAGCAACAACGAAGGCTCGATCGCCCCACTGTTTGTACCTCGACCTCGGGACTTCTAAAGCCCATTGATCCGAAGACCAACAGCTGATTTTGCCCACTCACAGATAAAAGCTCGGACAAATACCCCGGGGCTAGGCCATTTAAGCCTGCTTCAAAGCCTCCACCATCATCCCTGTCCCCAAAAACAAGGACCACGGGACTAAACGACTACAGACCCGTCACCCTGACCTCTGTGGTAATGAGTGCCTTGTGTTGTCCCATCTTACATCTCAAACCCTCTCCTGGGGACCCCCTGCTGTTTGCCTACAGAGCCAACAGGTCTGTAGATGATGCAGTTAACATGGCCCTTCACTTCATCCTCCTGGACCCTGCTGCAGGACAAGCTCTCCCAGCTGAACGTGCCTGACTCCACCTGCAGGTGGATCACAGACTTCCTGACAGACAGGAAGCAGCATGTGAAGATGGGAAAACAAGTCTCTGACCATCAGCACCGGTTCCCCTCAAGGCTGCGTTCTTTCCCCTCTGCTCTTCTCCCTGTATACCAACAGCTGCACCTCCAGTCTGTCAAACTCCGTTTGTGGATGACAACACCCTCAGTGGGCTCATCTCAGGTGGGGACGAGTCCACCTACAGGTGGGAGATCGACTGTCTGGTGACCTGGTGCTGCCAGAACAGTCTAGAGCTCAACGCTCAGTGGAGATGGTCGTGAACTTCAGGAAGAGCCCATCCCCACCCTCCCCAATCATCCTGAGTGACTCCCCTGTCGCCACTGTGTACTCCTTCCGCTTCCTGGGCACCATCATCTCCCAGGACCTCAAGTGGGAGCTGAACATCACCTCCCTCACCAAGAAGGCCCAGCAGAGGATGTACTAACTGCGGCAGCTGAAGACGTTCAGCCTGCCAAAGACAATGATGGTGCACTTCTACACCACCATCATTGAGTCCATCCTCACCTCCTCCGTCACCATCTGGTATACTCCTGCCACTGCCAGGAAAAAGGGCAGGCTGCAGCATATCTTTCATTGCACATATTTATTGTTAATTTATTTGCAAATCGTTGTTGTTCATTGTTATTTTTATATTTTTATCTTATATAACTTGTATTTGTTTATTACATATTTATATATTTCTACATCTGTTTATGTCAAATTCCTTTTGATTCTGATTCTTCTGAAAACAAACAATAAAATCTTGAAATCTATTCTAAAACGCACCGGAAGCCAGTGTAGTGTAAATAGAACGTGAGTGATGTGTGCACTTCTAGATATATTTGTTAAATTTAAGCGAGCAGCAGCATTTTCCACAAGTTGAAGTCGCAAGATGGATGTTTGACTTAGATCAACATAAAGAGCATTACAATAATCTAGCCTTGAACTAATAGGCATGAAGAGCCTTTTCTAGATCGTGCCTATTAAGAAAAGGCTTAACTTCCACCAGGAGACGAAATTGGAAGAAGCTCGTTCTGACAACATTGCTAATCTGCTTGTCAAATTTCATGCTGCAATCGAATTAAACACCCAAATTTTTGACAAGTCAAAGCTCAAAGACATAAATATAGTACTGAAGATAATACACTCAGTTTTATCTTCGTTCATATTTAGAAAGTTCGGAGAGAGCCACAAATTAATATCATTAATGCCATTAAGCAGGCAGTTTAGTGCATCACTGTCATTATGTTTCATAGGCAGATAGATTTGCAGGTCATCTACATAACAATGAAATGACAGGTTGTGCTTGTCTATCATTGCCCCTAAAGGCAACATATATAAAGAGGTATTTAATGTTACTGTCAACTGCTTGTTCATCAGAAGAGTATCAAAAGGATGTGGCACTACGTAACAACTCGTCATTGGTCGGCACATCCATCAGTGTGAGGATGTGGTGACTTCCATTGCATCATTTAGTGAGGGTACAACTTCCTTTCTTTTGCCTTGTTGTGATGAGCTATAATGCTGTTTGTGATGTTGATATACATCACATCTAGTACTTTATTAAGAAACCGTTGGATATGTCTATTTGTTAGTCCAGTGAATGAAACGTCTGACAAGTCAGCTTCATGGCATTGGTGTAAAAATCACATATTGGCATACCTAAGCAGCTTACTAATTTGCAACTTTGCCTGCAAGTATCTAATACAGTACAAACAGCAATATTAAAGAAATAGCTGTAATTGTATGAATAGGATAGAATGAGACAAAATAAATTGTTATTGTCTTGTTTTATACGTTATGTTGTCCAACCTTATTTTTAATGTTTACTTTTTTGACCCCCCACCCCCTTCAGACTGCTTGTCTGCTGGAAACTGCTGTGATAACATTTTGTGACAGCCCGACATTATAAATCGCCGAGCATTCTCTTTATTAAAATGAGCTGTGATGAGCCAGCTCTGTTGGGTTTGAATCATAGACCCTGTCCCTCCATCATTAACACCCAGCGAACACTGAATTCACACTGCTGCTCCTTCTCTGCTTGGGAAGGATATGTTAATGCACTTGTGGTGGTGACACAGAAGTATTGCATACTTTTAATTATGTATGTGTGCTTTTCATCTGCACATATGCATGTTTATGCACAGTATTTCTATGTACAAAATGCTCAGTCTTGTCAGTAGGCCTGTGCTTACGTGGCTGTCTTGCTGTTCCTTCCTACGTGTGTGTGTGTGTGTGAGAGAGATTTTGCTGAGAGAGATCATTAGCAGTAATGTGCACTGGCCTGTTTCTCTGCCTGTCCTTGGCTGCTTCAGATGTATTAATATTTGAGGAGTCAACTGGTGAAACTGAAAACTTATGCACAATCACCATGAGTGCATACATTGTTGAATATTGGGCCTTATTATCAGGACAGATAAATTTGCACACAGAGTATTTTTATATACATATTGGGGAGAAATTTAGATTTTTAATGTGTCGTACTTCTAAACCAAGGTTTGGTCATGCAGTGTTTTGCTTTACAGTATGCCTAGCCTTTGTCCACTCATGCACTTCACAGAGGTCCAGAACCATTCGTCATTTGTGAAACTGTCTTATGATTGTAACTGTAAAGCTTTAGAGTCAAAAATCAAAATAACACTAACTAAATAGGATATTTGGAGTTTCAGCCTGTGGCCCCATGTGTTCATGCCTTAAGTGACTGTAATCCAATACACTTTTTGTTAAATTCCGCAAATATTTCCTCACAGTTTGCTAGCTCTAATTTTTTTGTGTGTGCTCTGAATAAAAATCTGGTTTTCCTACAAAGCCCAGGCTTTGTAAACGGAAAAGAAAGAAAGTGGTGTGGACATTCCTCACAACATTGTTCCAGCCCATCAGCAACAGGTGGCATTAGTGGTCATGCACAGGAGCAGAGGTAGAGAGAGTTTTAAACACCGGCACATTCTAACATGTGGAATGTGAAGAAGGAGAGATGGCTATGAAACAGCCAAACAGGAAAAGGTCTGAAGAGTGTAAACGGAGAATAAAGCGATTCTGAGGAAGCACTGAAGGGAGTGAAGTATGTTTGGCAGTTGAGTTCAAATAACAACAATCCAACTGCAGAATCACTTTTACCTTTAATCCCACTCTTTACATGAACTTAGGGCTGCCTCTAATTTTGGCCAGTTAAGAAAGAATGAAGATTAAAGAAACTTTTTATCATTATCATTTGTTTAAATTATATATATAGAAGTTTGTCCATCTGAATATATGGAATGACAGTCTGAATGTATGGAATAATTTAACCACACAATTATCCATCTGGTGTCTTCAATTTTCACTTAGGAGCCAAAATCAGCCTTTAAAGTTGAAAGAAATAATGATTTGAAATTTATCGTGATAATTATCGATATCGAATGGTATAAATTTTTATTTCCTAACTTTACTCCAACACAACAAACGTTTCCACCGTCATTTCCTGCAGTAACTCACCTACCATGAGAATAGTCCTTGAGTGAGTCTTCAGTTGTCTGTGTCACCAGGAGTCACTCGTAGGAATCCTTTCCATGATGTTGTCAGACACGTCATCTAAAAGTAATCTCTACAGGCACACTTGCCCTGAATGAATACGTTGCAGCCAGTGCAGCCCGTTTGTCATTTCAACACCAAAATATGTGAAAATAGGGGCCAGGTGTAAAAATACTGAAATTATCCTTTAATGTTTAGGTAGGCCTGTAACTATCAAGGTACAGTAAGGCTATTGGAAACTGTAAAGTAAGAAGTGAGAATACATTACAGTGTTTAAATATATCAAAAAGACCCATTAAAGCCATGTGGAGGGCTGTGCCCATTCCTTAAGTGCGTCGTCTGTTTGCTGACTTTTTGAAACATAACTGCCTTGTAATGTTAGCTTGTCACTAGAGTGAGGCAGCGGGAAAGGAATGGGAAGCAACATCTGACCTATACAAAAGTAATGTGTATACATCAAACCTGTTTTTGTACTTTCTAGGAAGCCTTTGGTTTTTGTTCATGTCAGTATACCATGAAAATGATGAATGATAATCGAGACTTGAAGCTTGAGTAACGTTCATGTTACAAATAGAATTTCACATGATACATTTGTCATGGTCATAGTATTCTATTTTCAAAGATAATGTGTTGTGTGGTAATACAGTGGAAATTGCAGGGGGTTTTTTTGTTTTTTTTTTTAAATGAACTGCTGATGGTGCATTCATTTGCTGGTTTAGAAAATACAAAATCTTAAATACAAGATTTGTCTGACAAAGTTAAAAGGTGGTGGGAATCAAATCTAGGACATATATATATATATATATATATGACACATAACAAATATGGATGTCATTAATATGAATTTGACAGCTACTTGGATTGAGACTGGACATTGTTCTACATAACTTTTTTCTGAACGGTGATTGTAATGTCAATATCCTAACAGGAATGTAATAATCGGCGTGTCATGGACAAAAACACTCACCAAGTGAGTTTATCCAAGTACAATTTTGTGTAAACACCGTTACAAATACAAAAATCACATCTGTGAACACGCCTAATCACTTTGACATGCATATTTCATTTATCATTAGTAAGGAAGTCTCAACCACTGCATTGCATTTATCTTTCTGATAAACAACCTACATTTTCCCTTGTAGAAATGGTCTCCAAGCCAAATAAAATCTTCAAAGGGATACACTGAGGCGTCCATGTGGCTTAGATGCAAGCTGTGTATCTGTGATGTATTTTGTTTGAATGTGGAACAGGACCTTTTTCACGTCATCCACCTCAATTTTTTTTCATTCTTTTTCATCTTTCTACTGCCGATCAAAAAAGCCACCCCAATGAAAACAGCATTGATCAAAGTTTTGACATTTGTTTGTTAGTGGAAGTAATATGCATCAAGAATATAGGATCATATTATTATATATATTCAAAAGTGTGGTCTTTAAAATCGAGAGCATGACTGACTGATTTCACTAGGACTGAACGATTTGGGGAAAAAATCTAATTGCGATTTTTCTGCCAGATATTGCAATTATAATTTGATATGCGATTATTATTTTTTAAAAGTTCAATATTCACTGCCAGTCTATTTTTGACGGAAGCCGTGACAAGCAGCACAGAGCAGATGAACTGGGTAGGAAGTCAGACACAGAATGTCAATTTTCAAAATAAAACACCCTGTGGAGACTCCTGGTTGTACATCAACAATAAGCACAGTTAAAACAGACAAACAATTTAACAGCACTAGATTTCATGTTCAGATTTTGTAATGCTTTTCCCCAAAACCCTTCCCTCGCACTAAAAAAGACTCTGCCCATGCTTAAATTTCCTCTGCTTCTGCTCAAACTGTGTGCTCGATCTCGGATATGTTGTTGCTTGGACAGATTTTCTTGCGCTCCATCTTCAGCCATTCTCCTCTTGCTATGGCTGCTTCTGCATGCGTGTAAAACGCCTGCTCTTGGATTTCGGCTTCGCTTGTGGATTTTTGTACAGTAACCCTGTCAAAATCCCTCAAACAAGTCTCGTGTAATTATCCTTGCCTCGTTGCGGGCACGTTTGCTTTACTTTTATTGTTTTATAGCAGTACTTTGGTAGATTTTGGTGAATAAATCCAGAAAACAGTCACAAACACATTTGGAAGCTCAAATCATTGAATGAAGTGAGGTGAATATTTTTCTTTACAAAATAACAAAAAAAGAAAATCATACAAATGTCTTAAAATCTGTGTATGGATGATTTCTTCATGGTAATCTGCAGTATGGGAAAAGCCCACAGAACAAAAACCTAAGAGTAAATAAAGAAAATCAAGGGCTCACAGTCCTCCTGAAAAACCACTGGCTGCTGAAGCTTGTTGGTGGAAACTTTCCCTTACGGAGGCAATATCTGGACTGAGAGTTTCTTTTACTGGTGGAATGATGGAATGCTAAGGCATTTTGAGTGTTTTCCATTAGCCTGAGAAATGCTCAAGAGACATAATGTACCAGCTGAACACCTCCCCTTGGAGTGTGAGAGATGGTGAGTGGATTGCAATGCAAGTGTTCTGGAGAGTTGGAGGTATGAAAGACAGGCAGGAAGAAAGAGAGAGGAGAGAAAAGTCTGAGAGAGAAATATGTGAGAGTGGTAAAAAGAGCAAGAGAGGCAGAGAAAGATAAAGGGAGGAGAAGAAATTAATAGAAATGAAGTGGGGGAGAGAGAGGCAGGGGAAGGGTTGAAGCAGTGAGAGAGAAATAGTACAGGAGAAAGCAGCTGAGAGAGAAAACAACTCTCAGAGAGCATCTCGGTGTGAGTGTGTTGGTTCAGAGCAACAGCACATCAGGCTCCACAGGGGACCAGGGAGAGAGGCTTCTTGGCTGATGATGCCCTCCACAAAAACTGACGTTTGATTCCTAACACAACCTAACAGTTGTATTTGGACAACATGCCAAGCTTTGAGAGCAGTCGGAGAGGCTCTGGAGACAGACTCTGCTTGCTCACACCTAATTGTCAAGTAATGTACTGCTTTAGTTATCAAAGTTCCCAGAAAAGGTGCAAATTACAAGGTGGTACCTGATGGGGTGCACTGACATTTGACAATGGATCCATAAAGCTGGGCTTGAATAAGGCATGTATGAGCCGGAAAATTGTTGGGCAATACGATTCAGTCACTACAGGGATTTGTAAAGTAGGACAGTGGCTGTTGGATAACAGCGGTTCATCAAATAATTACTATCTTTGGTGTTACCTAACATGCTGCTCTTCCATGAGATGAACAGAATGTTCTGATTCATAACGGGTCCAATGAACTGTAAGTTTTGCGGTGTTGTTATTGGCCTGTTGGTCAGTTTCTTGGTTAAAAGAGAGGTTTGGATTTTTTTAAGCCTGTCTAAATGCAACACTCACATGGCAGATAACGAAAGCGCTACTGGCCACTGTAGTCACCAGTCTTTCTGTGTAAAAATGCTTTCCATTCTGGCAGTAAACCTACATGAATGAGTACAAACCCGGTCCGTACCTGCACCTTTCAGACCCGACCTGACTAAACCCGCCTGGCACTGCTTAGTTTGAGAACCAAAACCAATCCAAGACAGAGGCTATATTTTGCTATTTCTTCATCATTTTCTCACAAATGAATAAAATTATCTTACAGCAATAGACCTGCACAGAAAATGGCGCAACACCAGCACAAAACGGCTACTACTAGCTGATAAGACGAGTTTAGTGGCAGTACACACATTGCAGTCAACTCCCAGTTTGTGACTCAGCTCAAAATGATAGTTAGTAGATCAACTTCATTTTTCTCAATATCAGTCAGATGGCCGTGGCTGTTAAACTCAAAAAGTCTTTCCCAGCTGAACTTGACAACAGTCCAAACATTCCAGTACAGAACTTTGTGCGGACATGATTGAAATGTTCTTTAAGAGTTGGATTTGTTGAGGAAGGTTAGAGATTTTTATCTATTGTCACAACAAGGCCATAGTGTTTCCACAGTGCAATGGCCTTCCCCAAATTATTGGGTATATTAAAAAGCTCCCCTTTAGCCTTTAAGTTCTTTTCCACTTCCCAGTGGACATTGTGTATCTACTTGCAACAGTCATCTAAGCAGACGAAAGTCGGATAGAGAGAGAAACTGTTGAAACCTCATACTAGTTTAGAATTTTTTTTTTTTATGGGATAAGCACTGTGGATTCTGTCCCCCATCCTTTATAGTAGAGACACAAAGCACTGTATGTAAGCACTGTATTGAGTAATGGCAGTGATTTCAAAGCTAAGTCTACACAAAAGTGTCTACATGGAAGAAAAAAAATGACTACAATTTTACTATTGACCCTTCGCTAAGCCTCGCCCCCCTTAGTTACTGTCGGACCTGTTGGACTTTTAGCATGGCACTGCCGCAGTCTGATTGCACTCACTGGAGAAATATGGTCTAATTTTTTGAAAAGCAATCTCAGAAAGAAGCAGACAGTTTTGCAGTTGCATTGTGCATTTGATGGTTGTATTCAGGCTGTCAAACTGACGTGAAAAAAATAAAGACAGAAGCCTACTAAGTAAAAGTGAACCACCGTATTCTTATTCTTCTTATTATTATTATTGACTATTGAGAAAGAGGACAACGATATTAAGGATAAACACTGCTTCTGGACAGCTGGGTAGGTCTCTATTCACTATTACAGTCATTAAAAAGCAGAACAGTAGGGCTGTATCACGTTACATTCAGTAGTAAGTTAGCTAGCGTTAGCTAACTAACATTACATTAGAAACAATAGATAGCCAACATTTTCCTGGATTTGTTTTAGGTTTTGGAAAGTGAATAAATCGTACTTCTCCTTTCAACCTCTCTGGGTGCCCCAGGAACAGCTTTGACCATATCTTGGAAAAATACAGCAAAAAAAGCTAGAAAACAACTCCTTTTGCGTACGAGTCAGTGGAGCGCAGCCATGAAAGTGTTGGACCTCAGTTAGAGTGAGTCCTATACTGCGCTGTATATTTGAGCCATGGCTTAGCAAAGGGTCAATTATATATTTATCCACCCAAACCACAGGATAAACCAAGAACTGGTGACGATTTCAATCATTTCTGGTTTGTTATCACTGGTCTGATGACCTTAAACAAAGCTTAGAAATGGTCCAACAGAATGAAAATTCACATGCTTGCGATGGATTTTATGTTTTTAGCTCTGATTGCTGATTATTACGGCTGGTTGGTTTTTATAAAAATCCCTCACAAATACAGTACAGGATTGTTGATGGAGGTTGTTGATTTGCTGGCAACTACCAGGTAAGAATGTACTGCAACTTATCAATTTGAAGCAGGTTGTTTCTGAAAGCAGAATGCATGCTCAGCAAACCCTTCCTGGATTACAAATCTAGAATAAAAATGTGTTACATCTTCCTGATCTTATATAGAGTACAGATTCTGTCTGGACTTAGGAACACAGATTGATTTAAAAAATAAAACCCACATCAGCTCTGTGCATGTATAGGAATTATTGTGTGATCAGTGGTAAATATAGCATCGCTACAATTCCTAAATTAATTTTTGATATAATGAAAGAAATGCTGAGTCGAGCTTATTGTACTTAATTTGTACTTCCTGTATTCAAAGTATTACTATAGAGACCCAGCTTATTGTATTGTAATATCATTATGATCCGCTCATATGAAGGTAATATGCATTTTTCTGTACTTTAGTGATGTGAATTATTGATGAGACAGTCATGGCTGTGGTAGTTTTTTGCTCCACTTTTTAGTGATCACCTGTCAGCAGGATTCTTGTGATTGTTGGAGTTTCAGTTTCTGTAGGTAAAGCTCTGGAGCAGGTTGCAGTAGCTCTTCTTTAGTTTAAACTTAGCCTCATTATAATGAAAGTGTTTACTTAATGGAGATATGCACATCAAAACGGAGTAGCACCACACAAACTAATTCTACTACAGCTAATATCTAAAGGCTACATTTCCAACCAGGCAAAGCAGACATTTTATCTGCCCCAGGGCCCCAAACTCTCAAAGGCCCCAAAAGCCCCAGATTCACGGCATATTAGTTGACTTTTGTTAATTTAATGAATTGCAAATTTGTTACAAATGTTACAATGTCAACTACTGCGAGTCCTGCGGAATTATCTGATAGATAATAGGGTATCATTATGGGTACAACACACATTTCTGGCATAGTCATGAACTAGAAGGTCATGACTAACTGCCAGATGGTACTGTTGCATAACTGACAAATATTAGCAAGCCAGTTTTGCTAGCTAATGATTATGGTTGTTTACATAGTTGATTGCTCTTGTGTTTTTTCCTAAAAACCGGTTTACACATTAATAAGACGTTTTGTTAAGTTTTAATGATGCAACCTGATTTTAGTAAATCAGTAGTTTGAAACGCCACGAAAGGCCTACCAGACCCTTGGTGTTTGGATTAGCAATGGCAGCAACTACAAAAAAGAAGAAAGTGTGTATGTAAGATGATGAGCAGGGGAAAAATTAAACTAAATAAAATAAACTGCTGATGTTACACCATAACTTTGCAGGTCTTTGGTGCACCCACTTTCAGTTGAATTGAAACTGGCTGAATTGGAGTCTTCGTTCTAGTACTGGTGCCGTGATCGATGGTGGCCGGCATTACCGCGGTAGCCTCTTCTCTCGCTGATCTGATCTTAGCAGACCCATGGGGAAGGGAGTTAATGGCCGTGCTGTAGAAGCAGTCCTGTACTGACTTCCGCTACAGAGGTGTTTACTCTAGAGCTGCCCCCTAATAGTCGACTAAACAATGAGTTAATGAGAAGAGTCTTAGTCGACAAACTTTTCATTAGTTGAGTAGTCACAGAAAAGCAAAATTTGGGAGATGATCAGGGTTGTTGCACCACGGACCATTTCTCTTGTAACGCAGAAGACACTTACCGGCACACGGCGCTCTGCTGCTAACTCGACTTGATTGCCATTTGCTAGTTATCTCAGTTAACGCTCCTATTAGCTATCTCTACTCAGAGTACTGGGTGTTTGTTAACACCATTAGCACAGGAGAATTGGACCGCCGGGAGGAAGAGGTTTTCAGGCCCAATGCGCAGGATCCAGGGGGGAATGCTGCCAGGGAGTGGAGCTTGAATGAGCACCAGAACCGGAATCGGGCAAGCGGACTCTGACTCCAGATGGGAGGAGCGAGAATGTAGCAAGTTCATTTGTAAGTAACGTTATACATCATCCATCGTGTTCACAGGTCTGCAAGTATTTGTTCATGTAAAGTTGGAAGTAATTTATTCCAGTGTTTTGAACAACAAAAGACATGTGATGTCATAAATGTGTTGAAATAAAACAACAAAATGTTCAGTCTACTTGCTGGTTGTTACGACACATTCACAATCATTACCACTTGTCGTTAACAGGCGGCTCACTTCGTGCCCCTTGAAAAATTTATTTTTTCAAGGCTCATTGTTACTGTTCTGTATTTCTCTATAATGTGCCACAGTGTTAATAATAATGTTGCTTATAACATTCTTTCTCATCCCTGAAACTCTCAATTTGCAAATTTAAATAATTATATGAATATCATAAATGTGCGATGACTAGACGACTATTGACCTTGAACTAACGACTTCTAGTTGCTTGGAAAATCTTTAGTCTGGGGCAGACCTCATTTATTCTACTGTAAAATATATTGGCTCAATCTATATTAAGTACGCTGCGTGTATGCTGCAGTGTAATCCTGTAGGATGAATGTGGATAATCATTTCCGGAAATTAATACACTGAATTTACTGCCTGAAAAAGCTACTTCTCGGTACTATATAATAAGTCCCAGTGTTCTTTACTAAGAGTTAAAATCACTCTGCTCACTTAGCTTGTATCTAATGGAAAAGCTATACCAATGCATGACTGTTTAAAAATACCTGTATGCCTGCAAAGCAATAACCCAAACAGTATTTAGCAGGACTTAATTTGACAGTCAGGAGTCTTCACTCTCCACACAGCGTGCTCAGGCATCTGTACTCTGCAACTCGCTGAATCCTAATGAGTACATTTCTACCAGCAACAGCAGAAACAATGGCTGGCTCACTAGTCATTTGTAGCTACAACAGCAGCTTTGCTTCACTCCTCCGATCACTTAACACGGATGCATGAATATTCCTTATTGTAGATTAGTGTCAGCATTCCATCTGAGACGTGCACTTCGACTGTGATTCATCCACACGCTCACCTTCAGGGAAGGAAAAAGAATTAAAATGTCTCAAATCGATGTGAAAGTACTGGAATGGAAAGAAATCATCTCAGATGCAACAAGAGTCACAGTTGTTTTGTATATGTAGCGTGGGTGTTTTTGGTGGTGGCTGAGGTGTTATCCTCATGAATATTGCTGAATAGGAATCTATAGCACAGTGGAAAAAGTAAAACATTAATAAGCACTCAAAAATGTACATACACTGTTATAAGCCTCAGTCACAGCACATTCCTAACATGATGAAAGTGGAGCAGCAACGCATCCCACACAGCCCTGTAGTTTCAAGAATGCCATCATTAGTGTTGGATGAAAAAAATCACGTCTCGAGAGTGAGCTTTTCACAAAAGACAATGTGTTAATTTACTCATTAGAAACAATGTATTTTTATATTATTTAGTGCTTTTTGAGATGTTTCATGTATATAGTGGTTTCGGTCACATGACTTAGAACTAAGGGATTATGTGTTTCACATGCCGAAGATCAGAGTAAAGACAACAAGCCCCCAAAACAGGCAAGAAGGGAAATTAATGCAGTGCAGGCCTTGCAGAGTGACAACAGGGAAGACTTCAGTTACTGACTGACTCCAAAGGACACCACAATATTGTTACAGAATATTAAATGTGAGGACATAATATTTACATTTAATACGTCCACCCTAGATGGCAATAGGGTGGAGCTAGTACAGTGGGTACGGAAAGTATTCAGACCCCTTTAAATTTTTCACTCTTTGTTTCATTGCAGCCATTTTCCAAAAATCAAAAAAGTTCATTTTATTTCTCAGTAATGTACACTCAGCACACCATCTTGACAGAAAAAAACAGAAATGTAGAAATTTTTGCAAATTTATTAAAAAAGAAAAACTGAAATATCACATGGTCATAAGTATTCAGACCCTTTGCTCAGTATTTAGTAGAAGCACCCTTTTGATCTAATACAGCCATGAGTCGTTTTGGGAAAGATGCAACAAGTTTTTCACATCTGGATTTGGGTATCCTCTACCATTCCTCTTTGCAGATCCTCTCCAGTTCTGTCAGGTTGGATGGTAAACGTTGGTGGACAGCCATTTTCAGGTCTCTCCAGAGATGCTCAATTGGGTTTAAGTCAGGGCTCTGGCTGGGCCATTCAAGAACAGCCACGGAGTTGTTGTGAAGCCACTCCTTCGTTATTTTAGCGGTGCGCTTAGGGTCATTGTCTTGTTGGAAGGTAAACCTTCGGCCCAGTCTGAGGTCCAGAGCACTCTG
>NC_060160.1:5448989-5493501 GCF_021292245.1 Micropterus dolomieu | reverse complement strand
AGCAGAAATTTTTTTGTAACCTTGGCCAGATCTGTGCCTTGCCACAATTCTGTCTCTGAGCTCTTCAGGCAGTTCCTTTGACCTCATGATTCTCATTTGCTCTGACATGCACTGTGAGCTGTAAGGTCTTATATAGACAGGTGTGTGGCTTTCCTAATCAAGTCCAATCAGTATAATCAAACACAGCTGGACTCAAATGAAGGTGTAGAACCATCTCAAGGATGATCAGAAGAAATAGACAGCACCTGAGTTAAATATGAGTGTCACGGCAAAGGGTCTGAATACTTATGACCATGTGATATTTCAGTTTTTCTTTTTTAATAAATTTGCAAAAATTTCTACATTTCTGTTTTTTTCTGTCAAGATGGTGTGCTGAGTGTACATTACTGAGAAATAAAATGAACTTTTTTGATTTTTGGAAAATGGCTGCAATGAAACAAAGAGTGAAAAATTTAAAGGGGTCTGAATACTTTCCGTACCCACTGTATGTGACTAGAAGGGCTATATCCCCACTAAGAACTACAATACCTTAATCAAAAAAACAATTTTAACATGTTATTAAACATACAAACCTGATTTCCTTTATTTTGCTGATGTTTGTCCCACTTTCCAGTTGACTTGGTCCAGGAGTTCCCCAGTTGCCATTACATCCCTGTATGCACTGGAATCACCTGGGCAGGTTCACGTTGCTCATGTTACACAACTTATGTCAACTTTTGTTGAGCTTGCTTTGGTACGCTAGTGTGATAAAACTACATTGTTTCAGTATTAAATGATCTTGTCAAGAGTATCCTGAAACTAGTGAAAATGGGAAAGTGAAGGCAGGCATCAAAAGAAAGTTAGAACAGCGGGGTAGCGGGGTAGACCACCTGTGAGTTGCTACAATATATCTGACGCTTCTACTAACTTCTGGCAGTGTTGTTAGCAATGTTAGGTTGCTGGCAGCCAGAGGAAGAACCTGGCACCCAAAGTACCCCCCGCATTTATTCCACAACCAGCAAAAGAGCTTTATTCTCATCATGACTCCAAACTGGAACATTTGCCACTTGAGGCAAATTGTGATTTGTGATAATGGTCTATATCTACACTAAATTATAAACGCAACACTTTTGTTTTTGCTCTCATTCATCGTGAGCTGAACAAAGATCTAAGACTTTCTCTATATACACAAAAGGCCTATTTCTCTTAAATATTGTTCACAAATCTGAAAAAATCTGCTCACATTCGATGGTGTCCGGCACTTTAGAGAGGGTTTCTCTTCACGAACGAATCCTGGTTTTCACTGTACAGGGCAGATGGCAGACAGCAACACCTGGTACTGACTGGTTTCCGGACCCCCACAATACAGTGAAACTGCACATTTTCGAGTGGCCTTTTATTGTGGCCAGCCTAAGGCACACCTGTGCAATACCCATGCTGTCTGATCAGCATCTTGATATGCCACACCTGTGAGGTAGATGGATTATCTCAGTAAAGGAGAAGTGCTCACTAACACAGATTTTGTTAGATTTGTGAACAGTATTTGAGAGAAATAGGCCTTTTGTGGACATAGAGAAAATCTTTGAACTTTGACTTCAGTTCATGATGAATGGGGGCAAAAACAAAAGTTTTGCGTTTATAATTTTGTTCAGTGTAAAAAAAAAATAAATAAATAAATTTAAAAAAAAAAAAAAAAAAAATGACTTGACTTTGCTTGTCACTAAAGACTCCCTGACTCTCTTGCTTGTTTGTCGAGATGTATGCTCCATAGTTCCTCTGTTTTCAAAGTTGACCGGTGTATATTTATGTAATTTCTGTTTCTTTATAATAAGCTCTTTAAGATATGATTGTCCCTGACCATTAAGGGCTTTGTAGATGTGCAGAAGGATTTTAAATTATATTCTAGATTTTACAGGGAGCCAGAGAAGCTAATAAGGGAGAAACATTTAATATAAAAATATTTCCTAGTTCTTGTCATCTTCTCGTCTTAAGGTACTCTTAATGGTCTTGTCTTTGGGCAGCCTGATAATAAGAATTACAATAATCCAGCCTTGAAATAACAAATGTGTGGACTAGATTATTATGGTTTAGTTTAAAAGGTATGGGATACTTAAAATTGACTTTCAAATACAACACATCTGTGCCTAGTCTTGTTTATTAATGTATTTGCTACAATTTCAATAGCCCCATTAACCCCCCAGATAGCCCCTACAAGCACTGCCCATGCTTGTGGATGTAAACACCCTCAAATTAAAGCTGAAACTTAGTTCTTCGGTCTCATAGTTGCTGTGTGATTTCAAATCCAATATGCTGGAGTATACAACCAAATAAACAAAAAATATTTTACTGTCTAAATATTTTCAGTCTGCACTGAATACTGGTTTGGTCCTTAACCAAAAAGACAGCTCTGTTCAACCCCTCAAAGAAAACAACTAGGGATTTTCACTAGATCGGAGGAACTAACGTTATTGGAGTGCTATGTATGTTTGTCTCTGTAGTCGGCACGCATGAATGACCCTCGCTGGTTCACTGCTCCTAATATCCCTAGTACCTGGGCTCCGTGCAAGGAGACCCTTCTCAGACCTTTTCCCCTGGTAGGAGAAATGAAATGAATAGAAAAACAGAACACAGAGATCAACAAAACAGAGACACACTGTACTTTGGATGTGCCTGTCTCCTGCACATGCACATAAAACCAGACATACACACAAGCTGACATAAAAACTGTCATATGCGTCATACCAACATACATGCACACGCAAAAACAGGTTTAGACACACACAAAGATGCAGGCACAGCGCAAATGCAAATCATATTCGCATGCATACTCAGAGAAAGTAAAAAAGGGACAGATGTTTATGCACAAACATATCAACCCACACCCAGCCAGCACTTGACAGACAGTGATGCACAGCAGGCAGCCAAGTTCAACGCCCACAAAATCAGCACAAAATGCTGTTAATATTACTCTTTATAAATGATATTAAACAGCTTAGAAAAAGAAGTTAAATTGAAATCCAAAAGATAATGAGGTTCGAATTTTGCTAAATGATGCAGTGGGTAACAGCTATGAAAGGCCACAGATGTCACCTCCTCTTATTTTGGCAATATGTTTACACAGGATCTTAATATTGATGCATGTTGTTTTGCTACAATTCAGTTAAAATCAGTACATTCAAGTATATAGATTATATACATACTTTATATTTCCAAAATGATATACAGTGAATTTATTAGCTAAATACAACTCCTGCTTTCCAAAAAATCTAGTAATTTGAAAATAATGAAATGAAAAGGTAGCTATTTTATAGTATTTCAAATTCAGAGATGGTGGTGTTAAAGTACATCTTTCACATCTTCAAGCTACTTGTTTAAAATTCATCATCCTATATGACCAGAATTTATTGCTGCCCTCAAATGTCATCATTTTGGGGGTGTGACTTGAAAAAAGTTTTCCATAATGGAGTTTCCATTTCACATAAGCAGTTGCTGTCGACGTGTCTTCATTTCTGAACAGGGTGTCTCATTCTCAAGAAATTTTTATCTAGATCCAGACAATAAAAATTAAACTGACATTAAAGAGTCATAAAGTGCCTTGCAGACAAGAAATTATTAATAAATGAAAAAAGCAATACAATACAAAATAAAAAAACATGCGCAAACAATAAATCTGAAAGGCAAAAATATATAAATGTCTGTGTGGAAAGATATGCTGTAGGACGGGATTTCCTGACTTGGAAAACAACTCTGTGCAGTTAGAAGTGGGTTTGATTGATAAATAGTATGTAAATATATGCAATGTTCATTATTTACTGGTTTAGTGATGAAACAAGACAAATAAGCAATAATAATTATTAAGTCTGTCTGAAAAAATTGCTTGTATGAGGTGAATTCCAGACTCGGTAAACAGCTCCACTTTGCAGTTACAATGTGGTGTGATTGATATCTCTTGCAAATATATGCATGGTTCATTATGTGGCTGGTTAATGACAGCTAGTGTTCACATTACTGTCTCAGTTCTTTGCCAGGGTAACGTCTGTGCTGAAGGTGAAAGGTAACGTCTCCTTGGGGAGGAAGGTGAGGGAGAAGGTTATTAGATTAGTGTGAGAGAAGTGTTTTACCAATGGTCCCCGCAGGGCAAAGTGATTGAGCTCTGAAGACAGATTGTGTGCAATTACAGTCCATTTGTTCCAGCCTGGCCTCTCCTCCCATTAGAGAGGGTCCTGGTAATGGAACTGGCTCACTGGCTCTCGCCTGGTTCCTATTGTCTTTGACTTTCCTCTTTCTTCCCTCTCTCAATCTTCTTTCCCATTCTCTTTTCATCTGTATCTCCATCTCCCTCCTCTTTTCTCTTTTCGCTCATGATCAGATTCACTTTATCCTCAAAGTTTAATAAATACACTAGATCTCTAATTCTTTAATTTCTTTCTTTCTTTCTATTTATCCCTCCCACCCTTTACCCTTGTCCTTTTTCTGTCTGTTTTTCCTCCTTTCTGTCTGGCCGAGGCAATTATATGCTTCCCAGCTTCTAACTAAAGGCCTTTTCGAAAGCAAGAACCTCCTTCTCACTGTTATCCCACTTGGCCTCCTCCAAAGGACCCAGTGGAGTCCGTCACTTGCAGGATATATCGAGTGGAACTTAATTAGATGAAGCTTGTGACACCAACAAATGCTGTGCACAGGGACATAAAAAAAAAAAGAAATATCACTGTACGAATACAAATTCAGTCAACAATCTTATGTGCAAATGACCATGTAACTGTCTTTTCTCACACCCTTTCCCCTTCTTTATTTTTCTGTTTGGCCAATTATATACTATGCACCTCTTTGCTAAGGCTCTTTCAGCCTTGTCTTTCTTTGCCCCATCCAAAGAAGTTCCACTTTCTGCCTCGGTTACAACCCCTGGGTTCTCTCTTAAGGACCCTGAGGAGTCAGTCTCCTGGGTGCATCCTTACAAGATTCAGTCAAGCAAAATTAGGTGGCAGTAGTGTTGTAAACAGATGCAGTGTGGCCTCGCATACAGTGCAAAGGAGAGTGCAAGACCATTGTTCAATATGTCACCAAGATGTTAATAGTAAGGATTCGGGCAACGTGATATTTATGTGAACAAGCAGTCTGAATATTTCTCCCCTTTTTCTTTCTTCCTTTAAGTAGTGACTTAGACTTTCCTCTTCATCTTTATTCGCCTCCCTGCTTGACACCTCCACTTCCATCTTCATACCGCTTGACACTCCCAGGCCAGATAGAATAGGCAATCCCTCCTGAGTGTTCTGGGTCTGTGCTGGGGTCTCGTCCCAGTTGGTCGTGCCTGGAAGTCCTACAGGATGCAGCATAATCAGATGCCTGACCACCTCCACAAGCTCCTTTCGATGTAAAAGTTTTCTCTCCGAGCTCCTTCTGGATTTCCTTGCTTGTCACTGCCCAAAGCTCATGACTACAAGTGAGAAGTGTAACTTAGATTGACTAGTAAATCAAGAGTTTCAGCTACATGTTCAGCGCTCTCTTTACATGATGGTCCTGCCAATGTCTCACCAATCTGCTTGTCAACCTTGCAATCTCACTCTCCGTCTTAACGAGTCAGCATGCATGAAGCAAACTAAATTATGCGTGTCATCTAACCATATCTGAGGCACAAGTGTTTATACCTATTCTGAAGGCACACTTAAAGGTCGAGGTGAAAAGCTCTCCATCACAGAGAGGGGCGAGATGCAATGATGGACAAATGGCGATAACAGCACACACTTTCCGACTCTCCTGGAAGGCTTTCATGGTGTGCATGCACATCCTGGCCAATCACTGCAACTATCTAAATTAATTTGAAGGCACCTGTGGCTCTCACATTACTCAATGACCACACCCCAAGACACTTGAAACTTTATTTTGGGATAGCAATTCATCCCAAGCAGGGCTCTAAGTGTGACCATTTCACTCTCATATACCTCTAAAAGAAGATACATGCAAACCGGAAAAATAATTTACGAGCAAGTAAAGACTACAACCTACTGTATAGTTTAATGTTCTACAACAAACAAGACTAATGTAGATCATTTTCCTTGCAGAAGGATTTAATGAATGAAAACAACCCACAAAAAACTGGTATTAATATTGTAAGCTATATTGTATACTATTACATGAAATTATAATGAATATAGTGACATTATATTTGTTAACATTATACTTACAGTATACTATTAAATGAAGATTATACTAATATATACTACTACTATACTAATACACTCATTTATACTAGTTACTCCTCCAGGTTGTGGATAGTGCCTCTGCAGTAGACAAAAGTAGATTCAGCCAGAGCCAGATATGCCATTGTACCTTCTAGCCAGCCTCCTCCTGAGAGCAACATGCTCCCTTTCTTCTATTTTACATATTTTTAAAATACAGTTATTGTTATAAATATTGTTGTAATCTTGTTTACGTTAAGTGTGTCGTGGGTTTTGTTGTTGGTGCTTGTGTATCTTGTAACTGTCTCTGGTTCAAAAATTACAAGTTCCACAAGCTGCAATACACCAATCACATTCTAGGGTCTTCACTTCCATAGTCCTCCACTAGTTTTCACATCATAATTACACACAAGGAAGGAGCACACACACATAGTATAATTATCTCTATCTTTGTTAATTTTTTTGCAGAAACACAGGTGGCATGTTTTTCAGTGACCTTTTTTATTCTTAGTTTTCCTCTTTCATATTGAGTTTACAGAAGAAGAATTAGGATAATTAGATCTTAGTTATCCACAACAGGTGGATTGAAGCATACTTTATAAAAACAGGTGCTGTGTGTATTTTTCCTCTGCTTTCTCTATCTGTTTGTTTCTTTCTTATAGAAACAGTCTTCCTTCCTCATCTTTATTGGCCCTCCTGCTGCACAAGTTAATTTTTCTCACCATGCCTCTTGACCCGCTCCAAAGGACCTTACAGAGTCCATGTCTTCGGTTCATGCTCTGAAGATATCGAGTGAAATTAATTAAGTAAGACGAGTGACATACAGGAATGCAGCAGGAGCCCATGTACGGTGCAGAGGACCAGTGCAAAACCTGTGATGTACGTGGCCCTCTATAGATAACATTAAGTCTGCACTGTTCCTTTGCGTCGTTCTGTGCTCTATTCGAAGCTTCTCTTTGATTCTCATGTTCTTTCTCACACTCTTGCACTTCCTTTCTCCTTCAGTCTGACTGCATCAGCAATACCACAATTCCCTCTTTCCTTCTCCTTTGGCACCTCCAAAGCAGCTCTACTTCTTTCCACATTCAATACCTCTTGGCCTTCTACGAAGGACCTTTATGGAGTGTATCTCTTGGGTGTACTATTGAGTGGAGCACAATTACATGAACTTTCCACAAGCTTAGCAGATGTCACAGATCACACTGCTTCTTCAGTTTTTGAAGGACAGGCGCTGTCAAAGTGGTGCTATCAAAGGTAATTAGCTTTTAGATCTCATGTTGTTTCTTTGACAGTGTGTTATAACAGAAGCACCAGAATCATGTGATTGTCTGAACATGGCCATGAAACGGAGGACAGAGGGGAAAAATGTCAGATATGAACTGTTGCATATAAAAGGCCACTCCCACACCACACACATGCTTCTCAGACACTTAAATTTCCAGCCATAAATTTTAGTATTGACAACCTCATCCATCACATCAATTCTAAGAGTAGCCTGGTGGTTTTTGTGTTAACAACCTTTCACTGTAGTCCTTTTACATAAATCTGAGGACTCACACTCACTGTTTTTTTTTCCTTCATCAGACCTTTTCTTATTTCAAACTTGACGAGGTGGGGACATTGTAGGATTGTTGAGTAATTAATTTGTGCATCACAACTGATTGGACCAAGCTTATGTGGGTCTGTCAGTTAAGCTATTTCCCTGGATAAGTGAAAATGTTTACCTGCTGCTGGTGGTAGAGGAAAAGTCCGGGGATTTCCAAGGTCATTAGGATACATCGTCTGGGGATCATGAATGTCTGTACAGAATTTTATGGCAATCCATCCAGTAGTTACATAGTGGTGGCCTGGCTGACCAACCGACATTGCCTTCCCTAGAGCCATGTCGCTAGCACGGCTAAAAAATGCTAGTTGAAAACACAAAGATGCTTTTAGAGTGTTGTTCTTTAAGTTAGTTCATGCAGTGCAGAGCCGAAGCTTGAAGTTCACCTCGCTTTTACAAAGTTCACTTACCTACAGCACTGTTTCAGTTTACTGTCCTTCTATTGTCTCCTTCCAGCACTTTATTCAGTATTTCATCCAAAAAAGAAAATCCTTCAGTGACAGGGCTTTAATCATACCTACCTATAGTTTTGTGGGATGTTCCTTGTATTTACATGCTGACTATCCAGACAAAACAAATCTTTTTATGTTGGTGGAAGTTCTTAATGTGCAGTGCTCAGCCTCTGTAGGTTTAAGTAATGTTTCAATAATCCAAGGTCTTTCTGTTGTCTTTATATCCCCCTTTTCCTCCCCTTCTTTTCTTGTCTTTTCACATATATACTGTAGGCTCATATACACAGTCTATTTGTGCTGCCTCTCTGTTCCACCACACTTGATTTTATTTTCTCTCTAAACACCAGCTCTCTGTTGGTTTTTCAATTTCTCTGTCCTCCCCATCCTTCTTTATTATGGATTGTGTAACAACTCTCTCTCCTGATCTCTTCCATTCTCCTCTCTCTGTCTCGCTATCTCACCATTTCTGGAATATACTGGGTCTCTCAATTAATTTGTCAAACTAATAATCTGTGACATTTTCACACAAGATGTTAGCATGCTGAGATGCTAACATCTTGTTTCTAACGAGATGTATTAGCAATCAGCTTAAAGCATCGCTGTGTACAGCAGATATTTCAGCCTGGACCAAAATGGTGTTTGGACCTACTGATCAACATTGTTGGAGCCACACAGCTAGCATGTCTGAAATGCCACTGGAAGTTACCTTTCCAACAACTTGTATTCATTGTTCCTAGCATGACATGAGGAAAACACAAAATCATTCATGAAGGTTTTTCAGCCTAACAGAGGTGTTCTTGCAACTTGAAACACTTAAACTCCAAACATATAATGTACGCAGGTTACCATGTCAATGCAATTTCAACAAATTCCGTTTCAAGACAGAAAAATATTTTCATTCTGGCTTTACTGAGAAGAATTAGTTAGATCAAACGTGATAAACAGTGTCTGCACCATGAGAGCACCCTGCTACCATTATTTTTTTTGCCTTAACATTTCCTGTCAAATCTAACCCTCATGTACACTAGGTAAAGCTGAGACTTGTACTAGACTGTTGTTGCCTACTAATTCTTCTTGTGATGGACCAGTTTGTTTACTCTAATTATACTGACACTCAAATTATTCATGTAATGATTTATTGATGTTAAATTGCTACATCTAGCACATCCAATTATGCAGTCAATTTATTTTTTATGGCTTTCTTTCTCTGTTTGTTTTCTACCACATACATAAACACATTTATACATTTTCTCACTGTTTTCTTTTAACCTCTCCAGTTCTCTTTCTCTCACAAACATGTCTGCACTGCCAATATACTCCTATAAAAATTGAATTTGTGAGCTTCTTAATAATTTTACTTCTTTACCTCTGTCACTGTTGTCTCTCCCCCATTTCCTGATGTGTTTTGACTGGACTGTGTTTGGGACAGGAATCTCCTCCACCACCGGTTTAATCGGTCCGAACAGGGTCCAGGTGCAGCTCGGCGGGAGAACCTCTCCCTCCTCCGGAAACCTGGTGATTACAGGACAATTAAAGTAAACACTAACAGCTGAGCTTCATCCCAAACACAGCCTTTATCAGTCAGCATCCCGCCTCTCTCTGGGCAACACTGGGCATTTATCTCCATCTAGACAGACAGAGAAACGACCCCTCCGGGCAGCATCCTGCATGTTAACAGCTAAACACATTCATCTTAAAAAGCTGTTTAATATGGCATTGAGTATTTTCTTTTTGTTTAAATGTTGCGAAAATTGTAAACACACCTCATTGAGGCAAGAGCATACCACTTATTTCCACTGGAAGTGTATTATCCAAGAATGTCCTCAGAATAAGTCACATCATTGTAAAAGGAAAACCGCCCAAAATTACATTCTAGTTTTACGAAGGAAATCTCAATATTCAACAACAACTGTTTTGTCCTCCTATTTCACTTGTGAGCTATACTAGACAAGGTAAAACATTTCTATCTTAGGAGTTTATATCTTGTGAAGCATAAACAACTGCTCGTGGCCACTAGGAACAGGAAATAGAGCTGAGAAGTAAAGTATTCTCATTTGACTTTTTTTTTTTTCTGGCGACCTCAGCAGAGTGGTGAATGTACGATTAAACAATTAATGCTACTGTAAGGATAAAAATAGTAGAGCAGAAAATATTTGTCAATTAATCGATTTGTTGATCAACAGAGAAAAACTTTAATTGGTTTCAGCATATCAGATGTTTAAATTTTCTGTTTTTTCTTCAGTTGCTAGTTCATAAGGTACATCTGACTAAAACTATTTTAATACAGCAGTCTTGCAATAAATCCTACCTTCATGAAAGTTAATAACAGTCGGTTTTTGAGAATGTTTTTGAAAGGTGTTGATTCAACTGTAAAACACCTCTCCGCAACGCAATACAATTCAATATTCTCACTTATATGCACAGTCTTGTCCCTCTGACATTGTTTAAGGAACATTTTCTCAAAGTAGCTCTTTGTTTGTATGTGATTCATGTGGACTTTCGTGTCCATCCAAGTGTTGGAAGATCTCCAAGGGCCAGTCAACTAACTTTGTTTATGGTGGAAAATAAATGGGGAATGGGATTCATAAATAAACCGTTATCAAGAATCCAGCTAAAAGTTGGAGTTTGAACATTAGGTTTAATAACTTGCTAACATATGTATTTATTGCAGTCTCATTTATGGCCTAATGTTTTGTTGCTAATGTAATTCTTGTGAATGATGATGCTAAAATCAAGGCTGCACAAATAAAACATTAATATTATATAAACTTAAGTATCAAAAATGTAATATTTACCACTTTGAGCCTGCCATAAGGCTGCAATTTTCTCACAAGGGAATGTTCTTTCACACTACAGTATTCTGGCGCTCTGAAACTACCAATCAAGTAAACTGCACCCCCAACTTCCTGTTTCAGCCACCCACACACAATTTTGAGCGATCTGGAGGCCTACAAAAATTGACAAAAAACAGATTGACCCGAACAGCGAATATGTGTTCTGTTTGTTTTTTATTAGTTTTGTGCTGTTGCTTACTTTAACGCTGCTCAACAATAGAGCAAGGCACCCTTAATGTAACAGTTCATCTGAACACATGTTTAGTATTAGTATTACATTGAGATTCTCAGCGGGTTATTCTGATGTTGACCAGATGCCCGGCTGCTGGCCAATCACTTCAAAAAATGTTGTAATTTAGGTTAATGATACCCATTTCTGCTCTAAATTTGTACGTGTGTGTTCATACTGTACATGTCTGAATATACTGCATAGCCGTGAGGAAAGACAACCTTAAACACAAGGACAACACACATCTATCTGTTCTTTCTCCTCTGCAGTCTGTCATGTCTGTCCCCTCTATGACAGTGCGCCGCCGTGAACTCTGGGAAACAAGTGTCCTGCAGCTGTGTATATACTGGTCCTGTGGCAATGTTGCCTGCACACTGCTCAGTGATTGTCACACTGCAGCTTTCTCACAATATGCAATGTTTCACACTGTGTGGCCCGCCGGCTCTTTTCATTGCAGAAAAATCGGAGCATGAAAGTATGTGATTTACTTCCATTTTTTGGTACAAGAAGAATAGATCCAGTGCTGTGGTGCACTGTTATCTCATACTGTGTTTATAAAAGGATAAGATCCTTGGTTTCTCTTTTATTTGCAGAAGGAGAGCAGTGGATAGCCAAACCTCTTCATATTTTGTAGCTGTTATACATTTATTATAATTATTGAGAGATGCGTATGTACCATATACGCCTTAGGCCACATTTAGCCCTACATGAAAAATAATACAGCCCTCTCTTCATTGTTAGCGCAGCAGGTGTGCCAACACAGGGGGCTCAGGCAGTGCTTGCTGCAATGATGTACAGGTGTACTCCAGGACCATGTGACTGTTGATTACAGGTGAAACAGGCCTTAAATATTCAACCAGAGAGATTTAGCAGTAACTCTTTGGAGTCAGTGCTACTGTAATGCCTAAATGCAACAACTATACCCTTTTATATTAGGACTCATTTTACAAACATTTGTGGAGGTATCCTGTCACAGTTATAAACCAACATGGATCAAATATCTAGACTGGACTCTCAGAGGAAGTTGTGAGCTCAGGATCAGAAGATCATCAATCTTCTGGTATCAGTGTGGCAACAAAACCACATGTGCAGTCTGACAATTTGACTGCAACCACTATCATCTGTTAGTTGGTGCTCATCCCCAAAACTACAGTTTAATACAATTTGTTTGTTTTTCACAGCCTTGGCCACAATTTCCATTGGTTATGATGACATTGTGCGCTCAAAAGCAATCGCTGAGATCTCAAAACAAGGCAGTTGTAGAGATAGCAAATAAACCCTCAGGTTTGTCATATTTATTTTAGAAGAGAAAACTTTACTATGTTCATATCCAATCCAGTTAACAAACCGATTTCCTGCTTCAACTTTGACTCTTTTCCAATGGTATGGACATACTGTACAGGAAACCTGTTGACCGATTATTACTGACATTAAGGTTGTGCTCCCTATTTTCTTTCTGTTGACCAAAATAATTGTGATTATGATTTTTGCCATAATTGAGAAGCTCTAGCTTGGAATATAAGATTTTAAAATATACCAAAGCCCTCACTCTTTCCTTTGAATACCTCATTTTCTTTTGGGTATCCACTCCATCTGTCACATTTGCATTTGATTATGTATAGATTGCTATTTCCTTTTGATCGCAGTCAACTGGCCAGGCAGGAAAACAAATAGGGTGTTTTTGAAATTGACACAGACAAACATTACAGCACAATCAAAGCCGTGATCTAAAGCGTTCTATTTAATGTCAGCCATTCATGTGCTGATTTTAAATTGCTAACAGCACCACGCTGTGCCAAGTGTCTATAATCACAGTGACAATATACAATATTCTGCCCCGTAGGCGAGAGCTCCCTCTCCAATTATGTTTCTCTTGGCCTGAGATTGAATCTATTACTGTGTAATTGCCTCTATATCTCCAACTATCACCCGGAGCGGTTCCACAGATTATTCACACATATGGTGAGTAAATGTTTGGTGGAAATCAATGCTATTTTTAGGATGTTGTTGATATTGAAGGAGCTGTGTCATGATGAAGGACTTATCTTATACCAAATTATTAGTGATGGTGACCAAACAGTTTCTCTGTCCGAGAGTTTATCGGAGTGGAAGGAAAACTGATTCAGAAAAGTACATCTGAGCATGAAGCTGGTGTGGTGACAAATCGTTTTAACATTTCCTATAATCTTCATGTAGTGCGGTTCAGTGCATCAAGACAAATCAGATAGCATAAGTCAGCTTTCAGGCACTGAAAAGTAGATATACTTTTATTTTACTTTCCTGGGATAGTCCAGCAGGGTAAATCCTCCATATCTCAGACTCTAAGCAGACTGAAACAGACATTAAGAATGAAATGTTTATAATTCAGCTAATGCTTTTGCCTGCCTGGTCTGCAATGTATAGGCAGGTGTATAACCACCAGGTTTAATCAGTTTACCCTTCTGTTTAGCTGTTCAGAGGCCTCATTACAGAAACATCCCAAGTCTGAAATCCTATCTTATCTCAGTTTAGGATGACACTTAGGATTTTTGTATTGCAGAAACATTTTTCCTAACTGCATTTATATTGGGAAATTCTTCAGTTTTATCCTAAGTTAGAAATTCCAAGGTCTTTATGGCAATTACAGTGAAAATGGGGAACAACAGAAACACCTAAATATTATGACTAAAAGGATTCTCAAATGAATTTGATTGACGTGCCACATCCAATCTATAGTATATAATTATATACAACTAATTTCAATCTGCAAATATTTTTTGAGACCACATTCCATTAGAATTACATATTTATCAACAAAATGAAGAATCCTTTAATAAACACAAAATTACGACATATTTCATTACTTTTTCCGTACAATATGCATGCTCAACTAAACCATGGGTAACATTTTTTTTATGGTTATATTTAGGCACTAAAAGCAGTTGGTTAAGGTTGGAGAAAGATTGTCGTTATGGATAGGCCTAAATACTGAAAAAGTCAACAGTGACTTGAAGCATTAGACTGTGGGCTGGGGTTGGGAATCACTCGGGGGTTTATTGCACCACTGTCGGCTCAACATTTCCTCTTGACACTTTGATGTAAACTGGTACATCACATCTCGCTGCATCCAGCTAGCCAACAGTTTCATTTTTAGATTTGAATTTGATCACTGCAGTAGCTGACTGCTATGAAGTTCCAGGTATCAATTTGTATATCTTCACGTCCGATCAAAAGGTTGTTTTAACCTCATGTTTATAGATTGTTGCAAAGTGGCTGCTGAGTTGTGCGGTTGTAAACTTGTGATATTTTCTTCTGTAAGAGGAGAGAGGAAATGTTTGATTTAAGATGCTATAGCAAGGGCGTAGGTTTGGTCTCACCATTGATAGGGACACAACAACCTAATGCAATATGGCTCACATGAAAAGTGCTAAATAGTTTTTCAATTTATGAAACATTCTCTGTCAAAATCAGGAGGGGAGAAGCCTGTAGAAACAGCTGTTTGCGGCTTGCAGCTCTCTCTCTCTCTCAGCACTGTCCATTCAGCCATGTATTGCAGACAATAATTTGATGAGTCCTTTAGGAGGGCACATCAGAGTTATCTAATGACTTTACTCCAAAGATGATGTGAATGAGTTCCCTCAGATATTGGTAGGGTTCCTCCCATCCATTTGCAAACCTATGTCTTTGCAGTGAAGTTATTCAATGCATGCATTCATTTACTTACTATTTCACCTATTCATTGAAAACTCAGTAAGCACAGAAGGGAAGTGATTTCTGTGCTATTTTCTACTATGCTTTCCCAGATGCCCAAAGAGAACAGTACTAAAATATTAAATATGCATGATCTGCACTATGTAAACAGAGAAGCTCCTTGTGAAGAGCTCATTATTATGTGGATTTACAGCCTGAAAACAACCCAAATCAGCCAGCTACTCTAGGTCACAGCAATTCTACTAAATGATGGCTGGTCCTTCAGGAGCCCTGAGCAAGTCAGATCAGAGTCTGCTCTCAAGATCTCACGATGCTGTAGGTGATCATTTTGTTTTTGAATATCTAAGAGGAAACAGAAAAAGCACAAACACATTTAGGGACTGATAATAATGGTGTAGTGTTGGGCTGCAAACAGCTGCACTAAGAGTGACAAGATCTTCTGAATGTACAGTCCCCTCCAAAAGTATTGGAACGGTAAGGCAAATTCCTTTGTTTTTGTTGTTCACTGAAGACATTTGGGTTTAAGATCAAAAGATAAGTATGAGACAAGAGTTCAGAATTCCAGCTTTCATTTCCTGGTATTCACATCTACAGTAGATGTGTTAAACAACTCAGGACATACCACCCTTTGTTTGAACCCACCCATTTTTCAAGTGAGCAAAACTATTGGAACATGTGACTGACAGATGTTTCTTGTTGCCCAGGTGTTGCCTTTTAGCTTGATTGTCCAAACATTAAATAGCTCTGCATGTTAAAGACTGCATTTCCTGTTAAAGAGGATAAACCAACATGAGGACCAGAGAGCTGCCTATGGGAGAAAAGCAAGCCATTGTCAAGCTGAGAAAAGAAGGAAAATCAACCAGAGCCATTGGACAAACGTTGGGCATAGCAAGCACAACAATTTGGAAAGTCCTGAAAAAGAAAGAAACTACTGGTGTACTGAGCAACAGACGACGAACAGGTCGGCCAAGGAAAACAACAGCAGTTGATGACAGAAATATCGTGAGAGCTGTGAAGAAAACCCCCAAAACATCAGTAAGTGACATCACCAACGACCTCCACAGTGCAGGGGTGAAGGTATCACAATCCACTGTTCAAAGAAGAGTCAGAGAGCAGAAATATATAGAGGCCGCACCACAAGATGCAAACCACTCATCAGCAGGAAGAATCGGAAGGCCAGATTGACATTTGCAAAGAAGTACAGAGATGAGCCACAAAAGTTCTGGAACACAATCTTATGGACTGATGAGACCAAGATTAATTTCTACCAAAGTGATGGAAAGGCCAAATGTGGAGGAAGAAAGGAACTGCTTCTGATCCGAACGTAGACTGTATATAAAAAGGATCCGAAGCCTACAAGCTCATCTGTGAAGCATGGTGGAGGTAATGTCATGGCCTGGGCGTGCATGGCTGCTTCTGGAACAGGCTCATTAATATTTATTGATGATGTAACTGATGATTGTAGCAGCAGAATGAATTCAGAAGTGCACAGAAACATTTTGTCTGATAATTTACAGAGAAATGCATTGAAACTAATCAGGAGGAAGTTTATCATGCAGCAGGACAATGAGCCAAAGCACACTGCCAACAAAACAAAGGACTTCATCAGGGGGAAAAAGTGGAAGGTTTTAGACTGGCCAAGTCAATCACTTGACCTTAACCCAGTAGAGCTGCATTTCACCTCCTTAAGAGGAGACTGAAGGGAGAAACACCCCGAAACAAACAAGAACTGAAAGAAACTGCGGTAAAAGCCTGGAATAGCATCACAAATGAAGAATGCAACAGTTTGGTGATGTCGATGGGTCGCCGGCTTGAGGCAGTTATTGAGGGTTATGCCACCAAATATTAAATTTTATTTACTTTAAGATTATTTGTTCTTTTACTTTTGCTCATCTAAGAATGCTGTGGTCTAATACAAACGGTGATATGTCCTGAGTTGTTTAACACATCTAGATGAATACCAGGAAATGAGAGCTGAAATTCTGAACTCTTGTCTCATACTCGTCTTTTGATCTTAAACCCAAATGTCTTCAGTGAACAACAAAAAAAAGGAATTTGCCTTACCGTTCCAATACCTTTGGAAGGGACTGTGTGGTGTGGGCACAAATCCTGAAAGGTGCTTTCATGTCGTTTTCTTAATGAAATGTGTAAAAGAGAAATGATATATTGATTGTATATAGTGTTTATACAGTCTATATATTTTTTACTTCTTCCTAGAATGTTAATTAAATATTGATTATAGTGTGTATATTATTAGGAGGAAGAGAACTAATTCAGGATTGGTTTTGGTCATTACCACAAAATATAACATTAAAATTAAAATTCGTCCTGCTTCCCCTTAACATACTACTCACTATAAAACTTTGCCTGGGAAATTGTAAACACAGTTGACACACTGTTTTTGTCTTCATTTTGAACCTCGTTACCCATAACTGTCTCCTCCTGGAAATTATGTTTAAATAAAACTAAACCTGGAATAATGCTTCCGCAGAGATACACGTAAATGCTTACGTAAGCAGAGAAGAGTGCATTTCACTTTGATAGAACTTTAATGAGCAACTGGGACTTAATAATAATAATTTTATAATTAATGAAAACATATCACTCAGGAAATGAACTACTTTGTTGAGTACAATGTTTGAGACAATGAGTGAAAATATCTGGCCAATCAGTGCTGTGTATGTAATTATGCAGTCACATGTCTGCAAGCTTCCTGTGAGAGAAGGAGCCTTGTACTTTAAGCCTGTATGTGTGAACAGAGCAGGTGCATCATCTTACTGCCTCCTTTCTGTTAACAAATCTCTGAAGCTGAAGTTCTATGTGGAAATGGAGCTGACTGCTGCAGGATGCATGCATGGGCGTTCCACTGATGTTTGTGACACCTGATTGATTTATTCATCTTCATTGGCTCTGCCTTGCCCAGAAACTACAAACATTCCTGTCTGACGTGACATCCTAACAGAGGTTGGGGCCTCGCCGTGACAAATGCAATGCTGCTTTTTGATGAGAACCCTGCTGCTGTTTTTAAAGCTAAAAACCTCAAAACTTCAATCCTGGGAATTTTCGTGTTTACACAGAAAGAGAAACTTTATTTAGTTATTGATAGGATAAAAGTGTCATGAACTGATAAAAATGTCAGTGTAAAAGACTCCTCAAAATTCCTGAGAAGTAGACTTTTTAAAGAAGCAAGGATTTCATCTGAGAGCAGTGCACAGCTTGAAGGAGTGCCGCTGATGTGCTTATCAGACTTTTTGATAGTCTGGCAGACCATGTCACAGTAAATCTGGGCTATCACCTTTGTCGACATACAACAAAGGAGAAAGATTCAAAGCAAGCAGCAGGGGTTACAATCTTCTATGGATTAATAGATCTACATAAAGGCAGGTTCAAATACTTTGTGGTTATTTTAGACTGATCGCAGAGCCAAGATGGCAGATTTTACCACATCAGGGCAATTAAGGCTTCATTCACACAGAAAAGCAAGGTAGACTGAAGACACTAGGAGCTTCAGAAGAGGGAGGGAGTTGCACTGAAATGGGAATACACAAATTGATTTCTTTTTGTGCCTTCCAAAACTGTTACAAATCACTCTTAAAAACAATAGATCTGTTTTATGATGTCACACTGATTAGGGTTCAGTTAAAGCACAAGAATGACTTGGTTAGGTTTGGGTTAAATTAAGTACTTTACTACGGTTACGGAAATATTGTGGTTTGGTTTAAAATTACTACTTTGTTAATGTTAGGTAAAGTTATGGTGACGATAATAAATGTGGTTTATGGAAAAATTGTGGTCCTTGTTTAAAAAATTTTGAAAGAATATTTACATGGCATCAGGTAAACTCTGTAATTGGCAGCCTAAGGTGGCTGTTAGGGATGAACTGTAAACTTCTTAAACATCAGCTTTATTTCATTTTTTTGTGAAGCTGCTCAAAGCAAATTCATTTTAACAACTGCTCTGTGATGGTGTGTATCTAGCGAGTTCTTTCTCACTGCTGTGTAGGACACAGATTGTCATTATTTTCACTGGTTCATCTTTTAAAGGAAAACTAATTCTTACAAGAAGAAGAAAACAAAGGTGAACTGTAGAATTATTACCCCAACTCCCTGTTGTAAACATCCATCTTTGTTTACAGACAAACTTCCCAGTTCAACTTTGACCCACCAAACTTACCCACAATGTGGGCACTCATGTTTTTCCTGTGTAATGAGGAATTCTTTTATTTTATTATAATTGTTGGCTTTTTGACGACCTGTACTATTGTCTGGCTGCTTGTGCTTGTTGCATTGTTACACTTTTCATTTTGGCAATGTTGCCATGTTTTGAGATCCCAGCAATTACTTAGGTGAGTATAATGTCAACAGAACCAAAGGCCAGTTGTAATAAACCTCTGTTTTCCTTTAAACAAGTACTCCGGTATTGCATTTCCATACATTTTGGGGACTCGGGAGACTGATTAAAAATAGAATGGTAAAATTTGATGGAGCCTAGGCAGATAAATATGTTTACTTTCAATGCCTATTATGGTTCAAGCTTGAGAAAACCTGAATCCTGAATATTCCACAACACAAATAAATAGTTTATTATTAAACGCTCCCTGCCTGGCAAACAACCATGTCTTTCAAATGCCACACCTGTTTGTAACACAGGTTTCCCGTTGGAAATTTGTAGTCTCTAAATACAAACATAATCCTCATGACAACACTCTGGGAAATCTTCTCAGACCTTAGAAAGCTCCAGCACCACAGATTACACAAACATTATAAAACTATTTTTGCAAACTGAGTAATACTCACGACTGGCGGATCTTGTGTAAAATCAGTACAATACCCCTTTAATTTCTGTTTCTAAATCTGAAGCTTGTTGAAGTCAGGATGTTGAGCTATCATATACACTATCTGTCAAAGGTCTGGACACACCTTCCCATTCAATGTTTTTTCCTTAAATCTACAATTTAGAAAATGATAAGAATACTGTAGACATAAAAAGTTTAGGTTGGGTGATTGTGGAGGCCAGGTCTTCTCACGCAGCACTCTGTCACACTCCTTCTTGGTTAAATAGCCCTTACATAGTCTGGAGGTGCATTTGTGGCCATTGTCCTGTTGAAAAACAAATTATGGTCCCCCTCAGCGCAAAACATATGGGCATAGCATGTCAGTGCAGAATGCACGGTTTCAAGGTATCGTGTTATTGTGATTAGAGCTGTAAAATGTATTGAACACAATTTTATTTTGAAGCAACAACATACTACTGCTGCTAAAAATATGAAATACACTATAAAATCTATTATTGTTATTTCAGTGTTGATGCACCAGAGAGAGAGATCTCTGGGGAAAAAAACCTGCTGATACTGCAGCAACAATATAAGGGAAAGTTTTAGTGGTTTGGAACCTTAACTTTTACATACCACTGGATACTTTAAAACTGGTAACTGGCCCATGCCTAGTTAAGTGTACCTTGAATGTTGAATAAATCACCAACAGTGTCACCAGCAGAGCACACCAACACCATCACACCTCCTCCTTCATGCTTCATGATTGGAACCACACATGTGGAAACCATCCGCTCACCTTTTCTGCATGTCACAAAGGCATGGCGGGCGGAAGCAAAAATCTCAAATTTGGACTCATCAGACCAAAGGACAGATTTCCACTGGTCTAATTAACACATTCTTTGTGTTTTCTGTTCTTGTTGTTCTTCCTCAGTAGTGGCTTCTTTGCAGCAATTTGACCATGAAGGCCCGATTCATGAAGTATCCTCTGAACAGTTGATGTTGAGATGTGTCTGCTACTTGACTCTCTGTGGAGCATTTATGCAGGCTCTAATCTGAGGTGGTGTTAATATGTGGTTTCTGAGGCTGGTACAATTCTAACTTCTCCTGGTCTTCCTTTCCTGGGGCAGTCCTCATGAGATCCAGTTTTATCATATCGTTTGATGGTTTTTGCAACTGCACTTGAGGATTCATTCAAAGTTCTTGAAATTTTCAGATTGACTGACCTTCATGACCTTCACACCTTTTCATTAAGAAAGCAAGACTTTCCATAAATTAACTCTTGACAAGGCATACCTGGTAATTGTAAACCATTTCAGTTGACTACCTCATGAAGCTGATTGAGATGATGCTAAGAGTGTGCAACACAGTCATCAAGCAAAAGGTGGCTACTTTGAAGAATCTGTACTATATGTGAGTAAAAAGTTTTGATATTAACCTGCTGAACATGCTGAGTGCTGGCCTGGTTGCCGCTGTGATGAAGTAGCAACACATCTAATTCAATAACAGTATTTTTCTAGAACAATAGCTTTACTGAAAGGTTCTTGTTTACTGTTATAAATGTGTGAATCTGCCTCAGCAGCATTGCGAAGCTGAAGCGACCCACAGCTGTTTGTACCTAATGAGGTGTCTAATGTATCTGAGAACAGTCAGGCTTTGTAGTTTGCCTGCACAAGGTTTTCATGAATCTTTGTCACCAATATACAGGAAGTATTGGAAGATGTTGGTAGTAACCAAGTTAGACTTCTGAGGGTGTTAGATTACATGCCAAAGCATTAATCACAAATTGAAAATGATGCTTAAAAAACATCAGATGCACTGTAAAGTCAGTTTCACTGCAAAATGGGGCAAAAAATGTAAATAGGGAATAATTATGGAAAGAAGTAATTTGACTAAACATAGTAATAACAACAATGTAGTTAAGCCATATGTCTAGATATGTCAGAAAGAAGGCCTTTTGCTGTATATACTGATGACAAAAAGTGAGAGAAAAGGTGTTTAATGCGAACGTCATCTTTACAATGTATGACCATTTTCTTTTATTCTCCAGGTACAGTTGGTGGTAATATCCCCAGGAGTATATTTTGAAAGAGACTTCCTACCGCTTTACAATTTATACAAGGAAGCACTAAAGAAAGAAATATATGGATGAACACTGTCTCAGCTCCAAGTAAAAGCTCTTATTTCATTAGAGGGCCTTGGCTGTCTTTTCTGGGTCGCACTGCCGGGCTGGTCAGAGCTGGCTTGTCTTCCACAACACAGCACAACTTTTATGTCCACAATCCATGTATGGGTCGTTATTTGATTATTTTGTTTCAAAACCAAAAAAACAAGTTGCTTTTTAGTTTTTCTGTTTTCAGACCAGAAGGAAAAACAGATAAACGGAAAACAAAAAAACAGACATCATTTTTTGTTTTTCTGTTTTAAAACCAAAACGGAAAAACATTGATTTTGATATTTAATGTGTCCAATTAGTGTAGCTTTGTGTGTTACACTTGATAAACCTGCAGCAGATACACTTGGGCGATGGTGGTGCCTGATTAAATGTAATTAAGATGAGCTTGAACATCAACATAGGCTCAACGTTGAGTTTGTAACTCACTAGTACTGGGACAGAAGTTGCCGAAGAATCCTCTGGTTTGTAAATTTTTTTCAGTATCCAATTAATTCAGTGATAGTTGTCAGTACATTCAATGGTACACAGCAAACTGATGAACTGCTATTAGTTAAATCAGCAAGCTTTATATTAACGAATCATACATGGATTAAAATGTTCGGGTAACTTTCATTCAGCCTCTCTACACTGTTTCGACCTGACTTTATTTTCTTTGTGATTCGAAAGAATTTATAAAGTTGTGTGGCGCTGCGGCGAGCCTCCTGCTGCTGTAACACATGGATTAGCCTATGTGTAAAATCAGGAGCATCGGACTTCATCCAGCCAGAGGGAACGACCACACTGACCGTCCAGTGCGCTGGTTCCACTGGCAACACCAACCCATAGTAGTTCTACCAGAGAGGGAGCAGGGCGCTGGAGCATACAAGGCGAGGGAGAGGAGGTCGCAGGAGCGACCTGGTTCGCTGCGGAGGGTCGGTGATCATTTCCTCTGGTTGGAGGTTGGGTTGTGTTGCCAGTGGAACCGACGCACTGGTGGTCGTTTCCTCTGGCTGGATGAAGTCTGACACTACTAATTTTACGCATGATCCATGTGCTACTGCAGCTGGAGGCTCTAAGCAGTGCCACGCAACTTTGTAAATTCTTTTATCTCATGATGAAAATAAAGGTCAGGTCGAAACAGTGGCTGCCGCAGCTGTTGTCTTCTCTAAGCTAATTACAGCACAATAGCTACATATAGTAATAACAGCAATAAACAATGTCTGGAATGTTCACATTCAGCAGTAGGCCTATATGCTTGCAGCTTTAAATGTTTTTTTAATGTTTCTTTGCAGTAAGAGTCAGTCAGTCCTCCAGTGACTGCTGTAGTGGATTTTGTTTTGTCTAAGAATATGTAAACCCCAGGAACATGGTTCATTTATTCCAAATGACCGATAATGACACTGAGTTACAGAAACGAGTGGACGTAGTAGTGAACATGATACCATGATAGGCATTATATCCATAACAGCCACTTTATACCACACAGTCATAACTTCAGTTCAATCTATTTATTTTTTTAATTTATCAGTTGATTTGCATTTTGGCTTCTTCAGAATGGCTATATATATTTTGTCTTTGATGTGTGTCTGCAATCCACCTCTCCAGAACGTGTTTTCTCTTTTAGTTCTTCATTCTTCACTTTAAACAAGTAGGATGCGATCAAGTTGGACAATTTTAGGTCTTTGATTAACACATTCTGTTTTTAAAAAAACTCACTCAGTGGACATTGGTTTATGTTTGAACAGAACCTCTTGTGCACCTTCCAGTCATCCCTCTTTAAACTTCTACCCACAAAGTCTGTAGCAAGGAAAGCATAAACATCCTGCCCTCTCCTAAAACTGCTTCGTGGCTCATACATTGCTTGTGTAACCCTAGGCAGCTCCCAGCTCTGTGTGTGTGTGTGTGTGTGTGTGTGTGTGTGTGTTTGACTGAATGCATGTTTCCCCCCAGGCCATAATGCAGTAAATTAGACTGTGTTCTTAGTCAACTTGCCATGCTAAATAACTGTTAAATGCACTGTAAGTCAGCGTTTTTCAGACTCAGAGGCAGGGATTTTTGCTGAGAGGTTGCTCCTCTGGTTAGCTGTCAGACAGGCTGTTTCCTAGATTAGCTTTGACGTATACCACTATTAACCTGACTTCAAGTGGGCCCTAAAGGTAGTAATGGTTTTGTTTCCTGGGCACTACAACACTACTTGTTTGTTCACAATTCTCAATAAATAAATAAATAACTGATTGTTCTCGCAACCAAAATGGGAGCTGTATAACTGAATATCTTAATAGAATCATTTATGCTTGTGAAATTCTTAGTCCTGCTCAACAGGGTGTTGTATTATACAACAATACATTACAAATGTCCTGAGAACCATAAGTATGAATTACATTTACTTTGGACAGATGTAACGCTGTCGATTTTCCCACTAAAATTGGGCTCATTACAGCGTAATAGCCATCAAATCCACAGAATAGTTAATGTCCTTTTCATTGTGAAGTTGTACAAATCCCTTTCTGTTTCACAGGCATGTCGAATGTGGCTTTAACAGAGGTAATGAAACCAAAGCCCCCCTGCAAAATGCAATTATACTGTGTGAATTACGTACAGTTAAACCCCCGTAATGATTCTCGAGCCAGTGGAACAATTATTGCATTTAATTTGTAGATACCATCATTACAGATGCATCTTGATTTGACATTTTCAAAGTGAGAGGTTCATCAGGAGTTTTTTCTTTTTTTTTTTTTTTTTTTATGAATCCAGAGGGAGCAAGCAAATGCCTCAGGATGCCTCACAGGTAAAAAATAAAAGGTGCAGTATACACCTTTGTATGAAAGAGGTTCATGGAAGTTCAGTCAGAGTTCACGAAGATTACTACACAGGTTCTCAGTCAGCTCTAGAATCTTTTAAAAAATCTCTTTTGTGTTTTTACTGCCTTTGCAATTATGGGTACATATCTGATATACTTCTCATATCACATAAATTGTTACTTACCAAATACTGGGGCTACAATGTTCTTCCCCTCTATCTACAGTGTTTACACTTGAACTAGAGGTTCTCGCAGGTTATAAATCTTGAATTTCGGGCTGTCCTGGGTCAGGTCTCTGTTCCTCGGAAGTCTAATATGAAGACCTCTAATCTGAACTTTCTAATACACTATCAGGGTTTCCTTGGGGTCTTAAAAAGTCTTAAATTTTAAAATCAAAATTTAAGGTCTTAAAAAGTCTTAACACTTTAGAATGTTTTTTCCTCCCGTAGTTTTTTCTTGTGCAATAGTCCAAAATGTATTACGACTACAACATGCAGCTGTCGTCTTATTGGATTGTACCACTGATATAAAACAGATATGTTCTTCTAATAACAAATCTGTTATTCTTCAGCTGTGTGAAAGTGCAACCTTAGTGACTCTTGCCTGAAAGAAACAGAACTTAGGGCTTGGTTAAAATCAGTCGCTAGCAACATATTTGAAGCCTACTGTCGCTGCTTAATGAATGAGCGCCGCTACTAAAATTTCACCTGATCATTAATGATTTTCAGTAAGCTACGGTAACACTCAATGCATGGCTGTCTTTCTCTCCTTATTCTTCAAAGGATAAGTGAATGTGAGCGAGAGAGCGGCAGAAAGTGACAGTGAAAGCATAGACTGTATAAAATAAGGAAGTGCCCGGAAGTGACCATATTTGGACGAGACGGTGGAGCTAACGGCCGTGTATGGAGCTAGCTAGCTTGCTTAGCTTATTTTAACAGGGTTGACAATTTTGTCTAGTCAACAACATTCTAAATGTACTCACCAGAGAAAGTGAACAGCCAAGTCCTAACATGCTTTTTCAACAGCACTGGTTAAATTTACACAGTGCCGTGGGTACAAGTCACTCTAGCCTGATTCACAGGTCACCATAGTAACGATTCACAGATAATCCCGCCCTGAAGCATGTGGCTTTAATATTCGCCACATGCTTCAGGGCGAGTATTAAAGCCACATGCTTTAATACTAAAAGCAGCATACTCTGCTTTATGGTCTATTTTCCTCTAAATGGGACCACAATTTACTAAATGAACATCATGTTGTATTGAATAAGATCTGAAACTAGCAATTGAGACCATAAAGACATTACGAAATTGTTTAGTGAGGTAATACATCAGCTGAGAAGTAGGTTCATTTTACCATTATTTCTAATGGAACAGTACTTGTTGTTGCAATGAGAAGATTCGCTCCCTGCTGGCTGTTCAACAGAATGCAGGTTTAAGGGACTTATGCATTGGATTCACGTCTCAGACCGGAAGCTTCCCGCTTGGATGAAAGTAAGCAGATGACAACATTAGCATTAAGTTGTCAGGTTACAGCTCTGTCCTGTACACATACTTTACATCTTGATAGCTAAATTAAATTAAATAGAAAGGACAGTGTTGAACACAGAGGAGCTGAAGTTAGTAACGTTAAAGCAAATAAGGGATGCAAACTAGTCCTTTTACACTAATGAGGATAATTACTCTTTTGGATTTTAATGTACACATGAAATTCTTGTATTTATACAGAAGGAATGTGGTTCTCATGTTGCCTATTTTTTAAATTAATTTCTACAAATGTATAAAGCAGTAAATTAAGACACAAAAGGCAAACAGGAACAGTCCTATAGGTAATGTCTGTAATAATTCTGGGGTCATATTAACAGTGTTTTCCTGCCATTATACGGTGGTGAGGCTCAAAACTGCTTGGGGCTGCGCCATGAATGTAAAATCACTGTGGAGAGCTTCAAAACTAACCACATGACTTTCAACGGATCTAATGTTCTTAATTCAAAACCAGTAGACTTATTTAGCGAGTCTAACTTTTGTGGTGTAGTTTATTCAAAATCTGCTCTAGATTTTCCTACTTATTATTCACAGAAGTGATATTAACAGTGTTTCTAAATTATGTGGAATTGCATATTTCTTTATTGGAAAACAAATATTTCATGGGGTATGACCCCCAAACCCCCAACACAAAAATAACATCTCAATTTTATACATTATATCTCCCTATGAAAGCATGTTTTAATCCCCATGGACATTATTTTTATTACTTGTAAATGTAGATGCTTTGCACCTGCCTCAACGTCTCCCTGCACTCACTCACACACACACATTCACCTCTCTCTTGGCTGTCTCTTTCTGCAAACACACTGGCTTTCCCCGCCTCTCACTGTCTCTGTCTCCCTGTCTGCTCCCCGGAGTTTCTCCATCAGCAGTAGTTTATGTTTTATAAAGTCGCAGAAAAGACAGAACTCTTCTTTTTTCTAGATATTTCCACCAGTCAACCTTTTTTAATGGCAGCAGGTTCACCGCATGCCAGCTTGTTAATTATGTAGCTTATCAATGTCATCATCCATCCCAGTGTTTCATTGTTGACATCCAATGCCAATTTTGTTTGATACCGTGATATAGGTCTTAAATTTCAAACACAGTGGTCTTAAAAAGTCTTAAATTTGACTGGGTGAAACCTGCAGAAACCCTGCACTATTATAACCTCAAGTATTAATGTTTCTCTTGTAGCATTTTGAGTTACATAATTTCTCTTGGAACACATTAGCTTGACTCTTTCGTTCCTCAGAGCCATTTTGCTGTGAAGTGTAAGAAACTATAAGCGGTTGCTTGCACTTTCTACTTGTGAGGGACCCTCTAGTGCTCATTGACTCTGTTTGGATTTCAGAGCCCCCGATGAATGCAGAGATTGGAACGTGTACAATTGCAATCTGAACATCCCCTACAGGCTCTGCAAAGCCTTTTGACCTTGTGGAGCAGAAGAATGAGGCAGAAGTCTTAGCGTATGTGTTTATTACTTTGCTCGGAGCGCTTGCTCCAGCCTGGCACACAGAGATGTATTTGTGTATTTGACTCACCTCAGCATGTGCCATCAGATGTCTTTGCACTTTTTCGACCCACTGACTGCACTTCAAACCATAAATTAACGAATAAATAAACACCAGCAACTTGTCAAAGCCACACTTGAAATAAAAATGAGAGTGCAAGGTTGGTTTCTTGATCATATTTTGCTTTAGAGACGCATAAAGAAACTCCTCTGGTATCAGGAGGATGAAAGTGAAAAGGGGGCCACAATGTTCCCTGGTCGCTCTCGACCTCACACTATCTCAGTTAAGCTTTGGCACTTTATTTGCCTGCAGATTTGCATACTTTATGAAGTGCCCTTCAGGAAGTGCCTCTTCATTATAAGGCGTGTTATTATACTTTAGTAGGTTCAGAATTGGGGCCTTTGTGTGAGCTGCCTGATAACATAGTTTACATGAAACAAACTGATGGGACACAGCACTTTAATGTCTGCCGTTGATTTTGAACATATGTGACTCCTACAGGTCCTTGAAACTTTGATTGCCAAGAAATCTCAGTCAACTCTTCTTCAGGACAGAGAAGAGATTCTGCCAAAGTCCAGTTTGAAACCGCTTTGATCTGCTAGAATTTGTTGGTTTTTTTTGATGAATCCTTGTCTCTTTGTGCCTGTTGTATTCTAATTTTTAGTATGAATTTGTATTACTAACACAATAATACTGTTACATCACTGTTTATTGCTTTACTGAAGAGAAGCCAGCGGTGCCTTTATTATTAGTATTTGCTGGCTGATTTTCATGCATCTAAGTACACCCTCCCAGTTGGGTTGTGACTGATTGTCCCAGGTGAAAATGCCAAAACACATCTTAATTTGGCTGGTTGTGTCGAGGGGCACAGTGTTACGATTCCCCCACATCGTTGTTATTTACACAAGCTAACAAGGTTAGGACAGGATTTAGACTCCTGAATGTCATGGTGGTTTTTAAGAACCAGAATTTAATAAGCTCCCCTGTCAGGTTGGGTTGCAGCAGTGCATTAATATGCATGAATATATATAAGTGTCTGTTCCTCACATTTAAAGGATTAACAGCTGAGTCTGTTACCTGTTTTAGAATTGCTAGAGGAGGAGTATTTTTGGCTCTACAGGGTGGGGGGATTATTTATCATTATCGTGCTGTGGATCACGCTGTACTGAGCTAATGTCGATACTTAAGGCAAAACTGGCTTAAAATCATGTACCTCTATAGCCTACAATAATTACTTTATTTCAATTTACATATTATGATAATTTGCGAGTCATATGGCGCTTTGCTCATTTACGGTTTTGAATTAATAGGCTCTGTCTGCCTGCATGGCTCGGGTTGGAGGTTTGTGTTCTTGACCCACTTCCAGGAGTCTGTGTCACTGACGGTCCATTCAGCTGAGTAAGGTCTGCATGCCCCCACCCCTCCATGCTCTCCCTCCTCCCTATCCCATTTATATGCCCTCATCATCCCCAAGCCAATATATTCCCATTTACTGTAGCTGACAGTGGATAAGAACAGAGCTACAAATAGCGCTGGGCCATTTAATGAGGGTAGAAGTTACTCTGAAGGTGAGAATGGTGGATTTGTTGCTAGACGGTTGCTGATCTAAATCCTTGGGAAGGTAAAGTAGAGAAAGCATATGTTCGCATCTCTCAACAGCAGTTGAACATGTGCAGCATTTTTCTGCACAGATATAGAAAAAAGTAATTAAATTACTATATTATTATTTTGATTTTTGTGTGTGAATGAATTGTACTGTGTACTTTTCACTCGCTTTCCATGAATTGCACCTTGAGGACGGAATAAAGTATTTGGAAATGAATTAAAAAAATAGAATTAAATTTGTTGGCAACCAATTTCATCGTCGTTTTTTTACTTCATTGATTATTCACTGAACCCCTAGCGCAAATTCTGCAATTCCGTCTGTGTTTTCCGCATCGCGGAAATCATATAGCCCTAGTCTCCCTGCTAGAGAGCTACAAAGTGGGGCAGGTTTGAAATATCTTGTTTGTCTGTCCAATCTACTGCTATGTTTGGATGAGTGTATGTAGTTACACCATCAGGCCTTTGATGTAAATGAGTATCCTCATTATCACATTTCCCATGATAAAAGATCCATTTTAAAACCGATTAAATGTCAGCATGGACTATTGTTGCATCTGAGGCATCAGTTATGTTTCATGCTTTTAGGTTAATGTTGCATTACATAAATGTGGGCAAGGGGTTAATGTTATATGGCACATCTCCATGTGAACAAGAGCATGCTGCCATATCCTAATATGGATGGTTTTTTTTGACTGCTGTACCTGTTGAGCAAGCAGATTTTATTTCACCCTCGAGAATTCACATCAGACTCGAGTTGAAATTTGACTGATCGGTCATGTAGTATTAAAACTAAAGTTAATTAAGAGAATGAAAGGCATACAAAGAAAAACCTCAGAGGACCAGGCCTGTGACAGAGAGGTTTGATATATCTCAAAAGCCTTGTCTGAAAACAAAATGAGTCAGATTTTATGCGTACAGCTCACCTACTGTATCCTCGCTCACATAAGTGTCAGTACCAGTTGAAATCGATCTTGCTGCTATATGTTAGCCTGCTGGATATATCCAAAGTTGCTGTTTTGCTGATGGTCAAGCCCCTTTGATCAGGAGATGTGGTGCGAGGTCCTGCAGCTCTCAAGTGACTCAGCAGATATGACTCAGTGAGGCAGAGAGTAACCTGAGTCAGCTGAAAACAAAAACCTCACTGTCATAACAATAAGAGCAGGCTGGAAAATGAAGTGTTTTAGCTGGCCAAACCAAAGGAGAGACAGTGATGACAGCAATGAGATCGAGTTTATTTCCCCCTTTGGCTTATAGAAATATTTTAGGTTTTTTCAGACGTTAGAAAAATACATCAAACTTGAAAAGCTAAGATACGGCTACACCCTAAAAACACAACACCTATATGGTTATTGCAGCTACTGTATTCATACTCTCCCCATTACCAGCATGACCTAATAATGATACAGCTTTAAAAGTTCAATACACAGCTTCATAAACAGACATTTATGAGAGATACAAAAAGATCCACTGTTTGGCCAGAGGCGAGCGAAGGGAATCGAGGGATGAACTGAGCGTGAGATGGAGAGGAAGAATGAGAAGAGAGTTAAAAGAGAGGGGTGGCTAAAGCACCTGGAGGTCAACAACAAAAGCTTCACAAGCAAAAATAGAGACAGCTGTGCCTCAGGATATCAGCTAATGAGCAGGCAATGTCTTTTCAAGAATCTAAGAGCTCATGATATGACGACAAGGCTGTAGCGTACAGTTGATGGTCTGTTGCAAATGATCCGTCATTAATAGAAGAAAGAAAAAACAACATAAAGGAAAATCACATAAGTCTGTAAATGAGGGGTTTCATGCCAGAAGTCTGGAATGTATTTTGAAAATGTTTAGTTTCCCAAAATTCAATCAATCATTACCTCAAAAAGCATAAATGATTCTATCATCCCTGCGATGGATTGGCGACCTGTCCAGGGTGTACCCCGCATTTAGCCCGATGTCAGCTGGGACTTGCTCCAGCCCCCCGCAACCCCTTACGCAGGGTAAGCGGTTGACGATGGATGGATGTATGGGTTCTATCATCGAAAGCAGTTTCTTAAGTTTGAGTAATACCTGAAGTGCTTTACTTCCATGCTAGTAATGAATTTTGTAACGGCACAATACAGGTGGGATTTACAATTTAAATTGTGCTGTTGTATTATTCAAACATCGAACATTTAAACTATTAGATTCTTGGTCAGTGGACTGCAGTTCAGTTACATTAATTACATAATGTAATTACAGTTATTACAGTGTAATTAAAAATTTTAATTGTCAAAAAATCTCATGAAAAGACCAAAACCAAGAATGCGTTAGTCCGCCTCTCATCCATCCATCTTCATCCGCTTATCCGTGGGCAGGTCGCGGGGGCAGCAGCTCCAGCATGGGACCCCAAACTTCTCTTTCCCAGGCCACATTAACCAGCTCTGACTGGGGGATCCCGAGGCGTTCCCGGGCCAGCGGGGAGATATAATCTCTCCACCTAGTCCTGGGTCTTCCCCGAGGCCTCCTCCCAGTTGGATGTGCCTGGAACACCTCCTTAGGGAGGCACTTTGGTGCCGACCAAAAGTCCTTCTCCATGTCTTCTCCGAACTTCTCCCACACCCGCTGCTTTGTATCTGCCACAGCAGAGCAAACAAAGCTCTGCCAGAGGTGTGAGTTGAAGATCTCGTGGACAAGGGCCTCCTCCAGACGTTCCCAGTTCACCCGCACTACCCGTTTGGGCTTACCGGGTCTGTCCAGAGTCTTCCCCCAAGCCCTGACCCAACTCACCACCAGATGGTGATCAGTTGACAGCTCCACCCCTCTCTTCACCCGAGTGTCCGAAACATGCGTCCTCAAATCCAAAGAAACGATTACAAAATCGATCATCGATCTTCGGCCTAGGGTGCTCTGGTACCACGTACACTTATGAGCATCCTTATGTTCGAACATGGTGTTTGTTATAGACAATCCATGACTAGCACAGAAGTCTAATAACAAACACCCATTCGGGTTTAGATCAGGGAGGCCGTTCCTCCCAATCACGCCTCTCCAGGTATCTCCATCATTGCCCACATGCGCGTTGAAGTCTCCCAGTAGAACTATGGATTCCCCTACTGGAGCCCCATACAGAACTCCATTCGGGGTCTCATAGAATACTCTCCGAATACTCTGAACTGCTGTTTGGTGCATATGCACAAACAACAGTCAGAGTTTTCCCCGCCAAAACCTGAAGGCGTAGGGAGGCAACCCTCTCGTTCACCGGAGTAAACTCCAACGTAGCGGTGCTCTGCCAGTGGCTTGTGAGTATCCCCACACCCGCCTGGCGCCTCACACCCTGGGCAACTCCAGAGAAGAATAGGGTCCCTCCCCTATCAAGAAGTACGGTTCCAGAACCGAGACTGTGCGTGGAGGTCAGCCCCACCAGATCCAACTGGTAGCACTCAATCTCCCGCACAAGTCCCGGCTCCTTCCCCCACAGAGAGGTGATGTTCCACGTCCCCAGAGCCAGCCTCTGTTGCGCGGGTCTGGTCCATCGAGGCCCCTGACCTTCACCGCCACCCATGTGGCAGCGCACCCGACCCCTGTGGATCTTCCTATGGATGGTGGGTCCAAAGGATGGAGAGGGGGGGTGCCACGTTGCTGTTTCGGGCTGTGCCCGACCGGGCTCCGTGGCAAACCTGGCCACCAGGCGCTCGCTGGTGAGCCCTCCCTCTGGACCTGGCTCCAGATGGGGGCAGGGTCTCTCTTCCTCTTCCTCGATTGGTCATAGAGGGTCTTTAGTCCGCCTCTCAATACTTTCTAATTACCTTGTCTATTGAACTCAGCCCAGAGTCCATCGATTCCTACTTCATAAATCTTTAAAAAAACAAGTCATAAATATATAGATTCATAAAAAGGCTCAGCAATTTCCTAAAACAGCTGGGCACTGTAGTTTTTAGAAAACATCAGTCAAAAAGGAGTAAGTAGTGTATTTGTTTATTATCAGCTATACTATTTTCAGCTGCAGATGAATACTCACGAAGTGCTATAGTTAGTATTTATGGCAGCAGGACCTTGTGCGACTGACTCTTAATAAACTACAGTTGTTTGCTGCTATTCCTGTTTTTTGTAATGAAGGAACATGTCACCCAGTGCAGTGGTGTGGCTCATTGATGTTTTTTAAAATAGTTTTTGGACAACAATGTAGCTCTATTGCACAGAGGAATAAGATAGATCAGGCTTTGGCTGCACAAACAATACTTGTTAGTAGGATCAATGCACTGTTTGTTTTGGGCTTTTCATGGGCTCAGAAAAATATTGGATATTGCCAGATTCCAGAAAATATGATGCTAGATTTGTTCTTGAATCAAAACTGCAGCAAGAGCAGTCAGCTTACCTGCCAGTTATGTTTCATAATGCAGTGTATAAAAACCTTTAGTAAAGCCCTCTTTATTTGTGTGCTGTAAACTGCAGAACGTAACCTAAATATAGCTCATCTAAGTCGCCTTTCGTGACTTCATCCAAACGCTAGCCTTTTTCAAGGATAAGCCGTTCAATTTTTGTCTCCTTTGTAGCAATATAGTTAGCAGCTACCCTTGCTCATGTCGTCGCCACCTTTTATCAAGGAGAAAGCACAGCCTTACACATATAGAAGTATTGATTTTTGGAATTGTTAATCAATTCAGAATCATAGAATGTGAAAGCCTTGATTCTCACATGAATCTTTTTAATGCATTTCCCAAACCAACATTCCTTATTTCCTTTTACAAGCCTGAGCAAAAGATGGGAAGGCTTTTTGGGTATTTTTTTTTTTTACAAATGACTTTCTTTGTTTACATTGTTGCATTAAGTTGAGTTTTTAAAAATGGAATTTACTCTTTGACTGCGCTCTAATAGCATTAGCAGAGGTTAATTATGTCTGTCTAACAGATGTAATTAGGTAATTGCATAGACAAAGTCACACAGATGGCATTTATTTATACTGCAGGTAACTGGCAAACAGGGTGAAGCATGAAAGAAAAGGTTACACTGTTTTAAATTGTAATAGTAGTAATGATTTTATGCGTTTACTGGTGTTGTAGACATCTGGATGTGAAAGCAGCAATATTGTTAATAATATAATAATAAAATAAATGGCAAAAATGAACAGTGGTTGTACCTTTGCTGTATATTACTTTGCATTGTTGCAAATGACTCTGTGAAACACCATTTGTCCGAACGACATATTCAGGGTAGGAATTAATAGCGTTAACACAATGGATTGTCTTGTTGTTGAGCCCTTTGCGCTCTGTTGTGTAACTAGGTAGGCTGCACACACAATGCCACCAGATCTCATAAATTCTTGGCAGAGGGTGAAAGCGAACGTTGACGAGGACCAGGCCTTTATCAGAGAATGATAAATCCCCCTCCACTGCCACACAGAGGATCACTGAGGAACCTTGAGCTGATTTATTGAGCTCAGAAAAACGGGGAGAGTGAGGAAGCTGTCCTCTGTCTGGGTATCACTGCCATTCTTCATTTGGGTGACGTTTCACTCAACCCTTGAAGAGAGTCCCATGGAATACTGCTCTTTCTGTTTTTAAGACAATTTTTATGGCATTTCTGGTTCATAAGATGGTGTTTAGAGACAAAACAAGAAAAGAAAGAGGTATGTGAGGCATGACAGAGTCAGAGTCATGAGTTGCATTCAGACTCATGACATTGCAGATTCATGGTATTATTTTATTTATGTTTTTTCTTGTGGCCAATGTCTGAATAAATGTCAGTATTTCCAGCACAACTCTTAAATAAATCTGTAGTAGGTGCTATATTGTAATGGACAACAGTGTGGATTTGTGCATTTTATATTAAATAAATTTGAACTACTCAAAACTATCCCCCTCTTCCTGAGAGAGAGAGAGAGAGAGAGAGAGAAGCAGGAAGGTTGAGATCAACTTTCAACAGACGGCTGAAGAGACCCCAACAGAATGGGGGTGGAAAGGTCACTTTCCCTAAGTGCTATTCATGAGCAGTTGATCGTAAAACTGGCCATCTTTGACAACAGCCGAGATAAGTCTCTCGGTGCCTGAATTGTTAAAATGACAGGAAACCCTAAACTCCCCCCCCCGTAACCGTGTCAACTGACCTTGATCTGTGTTTCATTACCCCATCAAAGTAATACCCCTTCACGCCTAAGTGACAAAATCCAGGACAGCCCCGAACTTTGTGTAAACAAAGACTGCAGTCTCCAAAGACTCAAAGCATTAACTAAATCTTTTAGTTACTTGATTACGTTTGCCTCTAGTTGAGTAGTTATGTTACCATGTTGTTGCTATCTGTTGTTGATATTATTGCTGAAAAGAATCTAAATAAGTTACTTTTGCAGTGTTTTGATTTTCAGCAAGATTAAGGACACTCCTTCATCTTATGTGTAACCAGTGCTTGTTCACAATACTTTCTCACACAATTCCTTTAGAAATGATGATAAAGAAATGTCATACTATACTCTATTAATTGCCGGCTTGAATTTAAGGCTAAATAACTAAGTTCCCCAGTTCCTAAGGAAAGATTGTTTTGGATTAATCTAAGCTTTCCTCATGTAACCTGTGCTCCCCCAAGTGGACGAAATAAGTATTACATACCATCGTCGGAAATGCCGTTAATGTATAAATGTCGCTCATTTATCATGACCAATAATTTGACAAGTGTTTTCCTGTTACCAAATGCTTAACTAAGAACGGTACAACTGTTTGACCATTGAGGTTTGATTGTGGAAAATATTTGATTATAATACGCGCAAATCGATTTTCTTCTTTTATAGACAGTAAAAGTTTAGAAAGACAGGCCCTCGGGAAACCGGAAACGCCCCTGCGGGAACTAAGGACTGCCCCCTGGGGGCGTTCTGTCTCTTCTCCTCGTGCTCTGCTCTCTGGACACTTCGGCACGCGTCCGGCGTGCCTCTCCCGGCAACACCCTAAGAATTCGACCAGCGCAACAAAGTTTTTGTTTGGCTTGAAGCTACACATGCGAAGTGTCGCGACATCGATTTGTCCCTCAGTTCCAGCAACTGTACTTCTTTTTATCTCCTTTCTTTTCGTTTGTTAAAAGTTACCAGTCCGTTAAGTTACACTAGTTCATTCAAGAACGACCCAGCTCTTTTTTTTTTAAAGCTTTTTCGTCGAGCCAACTTCACCGAGGTCAGACCAAGACCAAGTGGTCTCGCCAGTGGCAACGAAGGAAACCTGAAAACAGCCTAATGACCAGACGGAGGACGGCCAACCCTTGAGGTTTTTCTTCAGACACGGAGAACCCCAGAGAATCCCTAGCAAAAGCCAGGATTGGGCAGCTAGCGTGGGACCCGTGCAACAGGCCAAAGCAGGCCGCCGACAAGCAGTAAGACCTAACAAAACATTCTGTGGTCAGGGAGGTCCCATAGCGTTAATATTGTCCTTTTAGCTCCTAGACTCATAGCTTACTTTCATTAGTTCTCCTCTGCCGTCAGAGTCAAATGCTTACCACAATCGAACCTCCATTCTCATTGTTTAGCCTTTGCTTATTTTCCCTGATGTATTTAACCACCTTTTTATATCACCTTACTTAGTTAATAAATTCACTGTAACCAAGGAATTGTGTGTGTTGCCTATTTCTACGTCCCTGCCAAGAGAATTGACCCTTTAGATATGAGACGGACTGATTGATTTAAGATAATTGAGCGATTATTAACTAACTGATCACTGGTGAATAATTGTATAATTATTAAAAGCTACCTAGAGGTCCGCAGACTCTAGGATAATAACAACTCCGGTGGTGCCCCTTTTTAAACGAGAGCTTTTTATGGGTTAATATATTTTTGAATATTAAAATTCATAATTAGGTATTAATTCTCATAAATTTATTAAAATTCATAGCTAGTTTAGACATGCTACAATATTTTGGTTTAAATCCGCAAAACCAGCTCAGAACACCAGGGCCCCTGTGCAACTCTGAGCCCTCTGATTTATTGACGGTTCCCCCAACGATATGGCACCCCAGACAAAACGGTGCAGCACATCAGCTTTTAAACTGAAAAATGTCTTGGTGAAATAAATTAATTTCAATGGAATCTCTGTTCAGTAGACAGGGGTTAGGTTAATTTGCATGATTTTTTTGTCTAGGTCAGCTTTGGTTCAAATTTGTGCTATTGACAAATAGTCATCTTACCAGAGATTTTAAAATGGAGGAAGCTAATTGTAGGTTATTAGCTAGATGTTAGATATGAGAGATGATAGATGATAAATCTCCTTTTATCTGAATAGACAGTCCACTCTTGCAACAGCATGTTCCTGGTTGGCTAGCATATTAATGGTTAGCTCACCACCTACTGTAGTTCACCACCAAGCTCTGTGAGTAGTCAATATTTCATGAAGATGCACAGATGAATTTCATTGTGCTACTTTCTGGTAGGACCAGTCCTTAAGAATTAAACATGAAGCTCTACTTTCAAGAATCCCCCTTCTCAAGATATTTAATAAGTATACAGGGAGAAATCCATTGTTGAAGCAGCAGAGAGACCAATTTTAGCTCCTACTGTAGTCTACGTAAGCCATGAAGTCAGCCACAAGATTTTTTTTCTCTAATGCTATCGGTTCCTCCGCCTCCACATGCAACCCACAGCAGAGCGAAGCAACTTCACATTTGTTCTCTGGAGGCTGTCGGACTAAAGAAGGCGAGGCAGGTTGAAGGACATTGGGTACACCGCAAGACTTGACTATAACACTCCATCACAAAATCAGTGCCTCCCAGAAGGCACTGAACATCACAGATCTAACAATGAGTACTTGAGGCCAGATATTTCTTTTGAAGGCAGTAAAGTTTAGTAAAACCCTGCTCTGCATTCATTGAAACCAGCACAGGCGGTTTGCTACCAACCCAGACTCTTGACTAAATAATTAATTTTCTGTTGTATCAGGGCCTGGGTGAATACTTTTTCTTGGTTTGTTGGAAGATGTCCATTAAAACAGTTTTTAGTCTGATTGGACAGGGAGAACATTTCCTTTTACAGATAACCGCACAGTCTCATCACTATTGTAAATTAATGCTTGTAGCTGAAAGGCTTTAGCTTCTGCTAATTATTAAAGTCATGACAATGTGGTTGGGTTTTTTTTATGGTTGACAAAGCAGTTTCTAACAAACACTTTTCATTGAAGTAACAGTTGTACAGACAGGATAATCCACTCCAGACTGTATGGCTTGTTGTGGATTATCCCTTAAATATAATCACTGTTCTAAATTGATACGCTTGCCTCAAAGTTGCTAAGCAACCTGTGTACGCTTAGCAACAATAGCAGGCACGGTAAACAAGTGTCTAACTTTAACCTTATAACCTTTCAATTCTGAGTTCAAAATATTCACCGAAAATATCTGAATGCTCTTATTTGAAATTAGCGTAATAATTAAATCCCAAGATGTGGATTGCTAAAAGCCTCAACACTGTTTACTCATTTACTCGATTGTATTTGTTCTCCAGGTCAATCATTCTGCATTCTTCTAACACAGCACTTGTCTTGGTTTATACCGTACAGCCATGTTTCCCCAAACATAGGGTTGTGACCCAGAATGGGTCGCAGGCCCATTTTCATTGGGTCGCCAATTGGTGAGTAAAATTCTTAACAATGTTACAGTATGTAAATGAGGGTTCTTTTTTGATACGCTTGTCTGTTCAGCTCAGCTGATGTGTGAGGTTTTCTCTTTCTTTTCCCTAACCTGATCTTCTGTCCACATTCATACAAAATGTAATGTCTGTAGACTGTGATCTGTCTCTTTCGATCCTATGTGGTCTACTGTACAAGGGCGAGTTTCTAGATGCATTAAAAGGTCCAGTGTGTAATATTTCTGAGGCTCTATTGACAGAAATGCAATATAAGATCCATAACTATGTTTTCAGTGGTGTATAAAGACCTCACATAATGAACCATGATGTTTTTATCAACTTAGAATGAGACATTTATATCTACATAACCGCGGGCACCCCCTTCTTTGGAGGTCACTGTATTTTGTCGTCATGTTTCTATCGTAGCCGTCAACGAACAAACAGCGCTACAGAGCACGTGTTCTGAGCATCACGGTGTTCTTCTTCTGCTTGTGTAATTCTGGTAGTGTAGACGCCCGTCACTACATTGAATATGTACAAAGAAGAAGAAGAGGGACTAATAATAATATTAATAGTAATATACAGTCCCCGAGTAGTCTTCTGGTTTATTAGAAGTAAGAAGAGAAGTGACATTTGGACAACTGAAGGAGCACACAGGTGTTATTTAGCACGAGAGCCGACAGCCAGATGGAGTCCGGACAAACAGCTGACTGGCTTGCAGAAATCACGGATTTTGTGGATTTTCCCAGATGGAAGGCTATAACGTTAATGTGGGACAGATGTTTTCAAAGCAGTGCTGAAGTTGTCTGTTTTCTGCTGGACAGGTAATTAACTTTGTTTGTCAGACTTTAGCGATGCAAATGAAAACTGTTGTTTGATAGCTAGAAGCTGGCCATAATCACAGAGAGCTGTGACATGTTTCCCCTGTCAGTGGTGTGAATATGGATTCATTTCATGGCAACTACTTATTCTCCAGCCTGTGGTTTGGCTTTGCCGGTTACTTAGCGAGACAATCAGCTGATCAGTAACGTTAGCTTAGCAGTTAGCTTAGAGCATGGAAGCATCAGCCAGCTAAACTTTTACTGACTGGTAGAAAAAGCTTTGTTGTTAGTTGGATTGGTTTATTCTCCAGCGCTGTGCTTTGGCTTGTGGTGTTATGTTAGTTGGATTAATTTCATGTAGTTACTCTCTCTCTCTCCAGCGCTCTGTTTTGGCTTTGTGTGTTATGTTCCTGAGAATCAGCTGATCGCTAATTGGCAATAAAAGGGCAGCTTCAAGCATCGAAGCTCAGATCAGCCAGCTAAACGTAGTTGTTTGTAATTTCATGTAGTTCTTCTCCAGCTTCTGTTATGGCTTTAAGCGGACAGAAATGCGCCGTTACCTTCCTGAGACAAACAGCTGATGAATATTATTGGTAATGAAACGGTAACAGCAGGGAAGCTCAGATCAGCAGCTAAACTTCACATTTTACTGCCATGGTGGAAAACATGTATTTCTTTTTACTGCTAATGGTGATATATAACAAGACCCTGTGCCTATCAAGTGACCAATAATAAATACTTTCCGAATTTGCATTAAAATTTTTTATTGGATATTGCATCCGACTGTGCACACAAATATGTAATTTGTACTTTCACATGCTAAATGCCCATTAAATCGTTGCACCGTTTTACCACAAGCTGAAATTATGGCTGTCAGTACTACTTTGTGTTCCTGTTGTATTTAAAAAAAATTCAAAAGACATTTTGGTAATATTTGCAGATTGTTTATCTAATTAAGCAAAGTGAGAGGAGCCTTTATCCTCACCAGCCAATGCCTTTGTAAACTTCATGTATTATGTGGTTTATAATGGACTGTGGTGCAGAAGCAGTGAGGCTTACATTGTCCTGTTATCTGTCAGTGGTCATACTTGATGCACTAGATGTGATAGTGTTTGAGAATTTCTTCATTTACTTCGGTATGTTAGTCCAGATGAGCCAACCTAAGATGTAAAATAATGTATTACAGGAGTATGAGACATCATGTAGCACTTCATTTCTTCATGTGGCTGTTGTTTATTAATGAAAAAGTAACAGTAATATTCAAAAAACATTTGGTTTTACATAATTTATATATTTTCTTAACACATCTATCTAAAGAAACCTCATTTCTTGACTGGCAATCTCTTTTATCTCATAGATGGCATCTTTGTCCTGTCTCAGGCACCTTAGCTATACTGCTCACTTGGGTAGAGGAGGGGGGGGGGGTGCAATTCCCAACCCTCACACACTGAACCTTTAATGTGTAATATGTGAAGAAGTGCTCAGTAATGATGGTTTTAAAAATAATAAACTGGACAGGTATCTCCAAATTAAACATTCGCTATATCTAGAAAAGTCCAAACATTTTTTTTTGATGTGTTGATTCAATTTGGCACAACATACTTATGTGAATCTGGATTTCCAACTCTAGCATACCTAAAAAGAAAATTCTTAAATACATTTTATTTACATGGTTTGTTTTGCTCTTTATAAATGTAGATGTATTTTTGTAAATTTGGGTCCCACAGAGACACCAGATTTCTCTTTTTGGGAACCAGTGCCGTACAGTATATTTTATAGAACTCTCACAAGATCTTTTGGAAGTTGATAATAGTGTGTACACATTAAGCATGATGCCAATGGACAGCAATAGATTGATTATATAGCTACTGTATTATTGAGTGCAATTTACCCACTGAATAATAAATAATCTAACGTGGAGCATCAGTTGTATAGGCATAGTTGGTATTCATTTAACAAATAAACAATATTTTATCTTCTTCCTGCAGTAAATGCACATACACCGACTCAGACAGACTCCTTCCTTTATAGTTAAATGTCTGTTTATTTGTGGAATGACTTCCCAATAGGTCACACAATATTAGATTAGATATTTGATATGCTGTTAATTAATTAATCAATTTGGCAAATTCCCCCTGAACATTTTGGCCATTGATATTTCATCTGCCAAACTTCATATGACTCTGGCAAAAAGCTGGCATATGCCGGTTAAAGTAAACCCTCCTCAAGTAACATCACTAGAAGAGTTTGAATTTATCAGATTTTTCGCAGCTCCCTTTGGACCCTGAAAAGGCTTTATACAAGTTTTTCACATATTCAGTGGTACTTCCCAATACCTGTAAACAGACTTTGAGGTATTTGGTTTAAACCATATGGCAGAATTTATGACAGTTGACAAATTTATATTGCCTCACAGTGTATATAGTCAAGCCTCTCACCCCTAGTAACTTCCATATAACGTTTATGCAGTGTTATAAGGGTTATAAACACTTTGACTTCACTGGCCCTTGAGTTCCATCTTTCAGATACATAAATCACCCATCTGACACTAACTACATCAGCCTCCAGTCAGGTTGTAGTAGTGCTAGTTGTTCTGCCAATCACTGCGTGTGGTGCCACAACCACCAATCATATGTCTCAAAGTGGCCTTTGGACAGTAGCAGAAAGATGTGTTTACAAGCAGTTTGAAGGAAGTGAACTGGTTTAATGGATGGATGCATGGACAGATGGACTTGGTTTCATTTCATCATCCAAACCTCAACTATTGCATTTCGCTTATCCTTGTAGTAATCATGTCTGTTATAGGTTATTTCTTTATTCATGTATTCATTGAGGTGTTAAGTCTGCTATTTTTAATGCTAAGCCACTGGTGTGTGTTGGAAATTCCCTTTTCACTTGTGTTCCTGAAACATCAGGTTATACCCCTGGGTGATCTGCGTTGAGGTAGTGATGTGAGCTCTGAAGTTAGGGAACAATATATTGATTTATATGGCTTACATGGTTTTCACTGCTGTATACTGCTTTATTTCTTCAGAATAAAGTGTGATGGTGAACTTTTTTGAGCCACATACAATTTTCCTGCTGTCATAAAAGCAACCATGTAGCAGTTATTACACAGCAAATTAAGTGTAGAGTGAGTTTTTTTGGCTCAGGGACCTGTTATAAAATGTACTGGGTAATCTAAAATGTAGTTCCTACAGCAGGTGCCAATGGAAAAATGAGCATTCTTTGAAAACCATACTTTTTGTAGATGTGTGATTTTTGCCCGACAAGACCAATTTTACTCAATTTCAGCCACACATCATTTCTGATGTATTTCGTGGGCAGTTCCGCAGATGAGGAATGGGGAGAGACGGGCAGCACGAGGCAGCTCATGAAGAGTCTCATTTTGTTGCGTTTCAATTGAATCGACCTGCATCACAGGGTCAAGCCAGAGCATCCAGGCATGCCTCAGGATGACCTTCAGTGCTAAACATATCTGACACCTTAATGGTGGAGGCAGACAGGAATGTTTGTTTAGTCTCTGTAAGGAAGAGAATTGTTTTCAAATTATTTCTGCACCTGTGTGCTGCATTGCTCCAGTCAGCTGATCGCTCTATGTGCCTTTCTCTTAGACAACTGCAGGTGTGACTACTCTGATCTAGCGGAGATGCGATTTACCAGATGTAGGTCAATTAAGGTGCAGTCAGATCAGAATTGACCCTTTGCTCAGCCCTGCCCACTGTAATTAATACTAGGTCATACCCAGGTTACAGTAGCAAATACTCCACATACTCTTTTCAAGACGATGCTACGGAGGAAATCATTCATTTTGGTCGACGTAATTCACTGTGCAGCATTAGCCAATGTTAAAATAAAACGCCACCTCTGTTACAAACCGTATTTACCAAGATAATTGGTTGTCAGAAGCTGTTCATATGACAAATCTGATAAGACGTTATTATTGTTCTCTAGGCTGCAGAACCATCCAGCTCTATGGTGATGGAGGTCATGGAATTCCAGAGGGGGCTCAACCACTTGCTGTACACACAGACAGAAGATTAACAAAGTTTAGTTCGTAACCGGTTTCAATTCATTGATTAGATGTATAACGTTGCATACGTCATCCTATTCAACTTTTTTTTTATTTGGTGAAGAAGAAACTGGCTGCATCAAGTAAGAAAGACAACAAAGATCTCCAACCATGGCTGAAATCAATCTTCAACCACTTTTATTGGTCATGGGAGTAATGTGAAGGTGATCAGGAGGTAATAATGAGATTTTGTTGTATGAAAAATTAACGATAGGATACTGGATACGAATGCTGTTCATATTTTTGTCTCTGTTAATCCAAAAGTCAAAAAAATATTCATAATCTGCTGTCCCAGATACATACTCTAAACATAGGCTTTTCCTGTACTGCGAGTATGCCAAGGAAAAATGTGTTTGCATCGGTGGAAGTCGCTGCTGAATCATGTGTGACGTGCAGAGATGGGGGGAGAATGTGTTGAGTACCTGTCATCACCCAGCCTTGACAGAGGAACAACAGAGAAGAAAGAAGTGGCTCAAAGCAGATTCACCTGTTTTCCAGTCTCTCAAAGCAGTTGTGATGGACAAGAATCTCCTTCGAGACCTGAAGCAGATGAGACATTTCAAGCACACTGCTATGCCTTTTGTACATAGTCAGATTTGTTTCATTGAAGTTCACCTATGCTGTTCAACAGCTACTGAGTAAAAAAAAACGGCCACTGCTGTGAGGACGAGTAACACTGTTCTACTATCTGCACTACACTAATAGTACTAACACTGCTGCTACTCTTACACCCAACTA
>NC_060160.1:5428989-5443989 GCF_021292245.1 Micropterus dolomieu | reverse complement strand
GTCAACAGAGAAGCTGAGTGTTGAATTGGCAGGCTGGGCAGGTTTCCCTGCAACCCCTCAGAAGCACATTTTAGCCCATACAGCTGATTGACTCCTGCCTCAGCCTCATTAGCGGAGAGGAAAGTTTCATGCAGGCGGGGTGGGGAGGAAGTTACATAGAGCATGAAGGCCGAATACACTGCTTCCCATGACAATACCAAGGACACTGTTCTGCCGACTGCAGAACCACGGCAGAGTCCTTGGCTCATCTAAAATGCTGTTTCACATTATGGGACCATGCTGAAAACAAATAAACCAACCTGATAATGAGGCTTTCCCTCAATTTCTGCGACATTTCTCCAATAAGAGTCATCTTTGCTTTTAATAGACAACAAACATCTGTGCTTCTCCGAATCACAGAATCTAATTTGTTTGGTAATTGTTGGCTGAGCAGAGTGAGCGAACCACATTTTTTGTCAATAGCTATTAAAGTTTTAGAGATATAATAAAATGGTTATTCATTATAGTATGCACTACTCTAATAATTCAACTGCTGAAGTAGGAAGGAAGTTACAGTACACAGTAGTGGATGTTTTCACAGTGAGTGCTAGGTCGCTGTCCAGTGAAAACCATGTTTTTCTAAAGTTTACAGCAATTTTTAGTAGAGCCCAACTGATATGGGATTTTTAAATCTGATACCGATTTTGATATTTGAGGTTTTTAATACCCAATATGCCGATACCATGGCTGATATTATTTTTTCCTCCCATTTTAAGAAATTCATAACATAAACAAAGATTATCCCTAACATTTGTTATGTTGAGACCATACGTAGATACCACGACAAAAATTTCAATTGTACTTTGAACAAAAGTACAGCTGATTTGTTATAAATTGTATAGTACTACCACTAATGAACATTAAAGTAAATAGTGTATCTATTGTGGGGGCCACCAAAACTATAAAAAAATACCAATATACTACTACTACTATTACTACTACTACTATTACTACTACTACTAATAATAATAATGCCAATGCTGATTTATCTGCAAGTAGCTTATATCGGCCTAATTGTTAGCTATGCTAGCAACATGGCATTATACCACCACTTTGGTCCAGACTGAAATATAGCAACAACAATTAAATGGGTTGTCAGGCTACAGTCATTTCTACAGACATTTAAAGTTTTTAGATGAACAATTCTAATGACTTTGGTGACCTTCTTATTTTGGTTTATCACCAAATACCTTAAAACAATGACATTACCATCAGCCCCAGCTGTACTTTATGTTGTCTGTCCTTATTGGCAAATGTCAGAAAGCCAACACATTAAACTAAGACATGGTGAACATTATACCTGCTAAACAGTATCATGTTAGCAATGTCACTCTGCACATGTTGGCACGCTGAGCAGAGTATCACAGAGCTGTTAGCGTGTTAGTCTTGTAATATTTGCAGAGAGGTTAAAGGATACTATTACTAACATTTGATTTTAATGATGTGTTTTCACATGCCCTGGACTGTGATGAAGAAATGTTTTAGATAAAACCATTTTCACAGCGTTTTCAGTATATGAGATGTCTGAAGTACAGATCATAATTTACACAAGAAAGTACAGGCGCGCATTTTAAGATACAAAACCAGACCTTGTGTGTGTTCACTGGCCATGAAAGAAGATGTTCGATGCAGCTGTAATGTATTCAAAGCAGTTGCCATCACTCCAGCAGTACAGAGGTATATTCAATTAGCTGTAATTCTGAAGCTTTTCTAATTAGTGAGGAAAAATAATTATACTCAGATGACATCCTTCAGGGACACCTTTCTTGATCGCAGATGCACAAATTAAAACAAGATAGACCCTGAACACAACTAAAAAGCCAATTTCCTCCTGTGATTCACTGGTGAGAAACAGGTAGACATCACCTACTCTCAGCTGCTTTGTATTGTAAGATTTAAGCCATAGTTTGTAAAGTATTGTATATTTTCTCACTAAATGACTTATAGTAGATAATGAGGAGAAATTACAGTGCTTTTTACCAGAAAGTAGGTAACTGTTGACCTTGGCTGACAAAATGCTTTTTAAAATGAATATCAAGGTGTTAAATGGTGGACTTGATGTTTCGTCTTTAATGCGTGGTACCACTAAGAATGATAGAACTTCTTTAGAAATACTCAAATTTGTTATAGTCTGCACAAGAACAGGGAAGAATGTGTCTTAGGCTGGTGCTGGTTAATGCTGACATTTAGAACGATAACGCTGATTCATGCAGTTCTGACAGAAAGGTTGACAGTTTCTTTTCAGAATGAGATATGCACTATTTGTGACATCAGTTGTCGCTGGTGTGAAAAAAAAAATCAGATTGTAGAATATTTTTGAACTACAATAATTAAAGTATGAAATCATCTATATTTTTAAAAATTTAAATAAATAGTTATTACGCTCGTGGCCCTTATGTTTGGACTCATCCCACATGAAGCTTTTTTACGTCACTTCCAAAAGAGAAACTTTCTTCATCATCCGCCACCTCTATTTTTTTGGTTGTTAAATTGGGGCTTAATTGCGGGACCGCAGCCAGCACAATAAAGGCAGAGAGGTGCCGACAGAGGTAGGAGGTAAAGTGGAGGATAGATTGGACACTGCTGGGGCTAGGCTCACACCGCTGAGAACAAAATAGAGGTCCCTCTCAGTAATGGTGGCTGGAGAAAAGTGGTGCTTGTGGAGACAGGGGGGAGTTTGGTTTGTTCTGACCTTTTCTGTTGCTGCTGTTCTGTTAATGTTGATTGTTACATTGAGACATCATAGGGTTTTCAAATTACAGAATAACATATGTTTTCTTTTTTCTTTGAAAAGGGAACCCCACCAATGTCAGTCCTGGTCGATATTACAACAGACAGACAAAGAATACTAAGAAGACAAACAAAACAATACCATAACAGACAGAGGAAGAAAAAAATTACCACAAACTTGCAATTGTTTTAAATTCAATCAGAGATATTAACTTTTCAAGTATCAGTTTCCACTAGAAATATAAAGACAGAATTGGGGAATAAAAAAATATAAAACATAAAATCATGTTATTTTGCAGTCAGAAATAAACATTATCATGTGCTCATTTTCTCTGATTTTTGATCATATACAGCTTTTAGTCTAATAATAACTGAAATAAATAGGGTGCTGGAGTCACAGTCAACTTGCCTCTACTTATATGAAGGTGCTGTGATTCAGCCCTCTTCAATTATCGTTTCTACTGCAGTAAACCCCATGTAGTCTTTTTTTCTGCAGCTGTCAAAATACGTTTTTCTCAACTTTATTGCTCAAGGTGCCTTACCACAGTCGTGTCCTGACTACAGCATCTGTGTGTTGTGAGTTTTGTTTGCCAACAGGGTGTAAACCTAAACCTCTTATTCTGAAGCGTGTGTTACAGTTATTGCTGTTTCTGTTAAAACATGATGTGGATTACAGTGTCTGTGCGTAATGACCTAGATTTAAATGTAAATGTTCCTCACTTGAAAGCAGCTGTTTATTGATGAGTCTGTTTGTACTTGTGCTTTAACAAGGATGTTGAATTAAATGACCTTTTATCGTGACGTCATGTTGAAACCTTGAGCCCAGATGCTGTTGGACATAATTTCCCTTTTCAACACTGCCAATTTTGTATCTTAGCATTTCAACTCATTATTCAGATCTTTTACCAAAAAAAAATTTGTGCAGCTGTGTGACATTTAACAGCTTTATTGTCAAGACACAAAAAGCAATCGTATCAATTATGTCAATTAGAACCACAACATAGAGAAGCATTTTATTGCAACCAGAACCACAGTCTTGAAGTTGGCTCTCTGTGAAAATAAAAGAGCCAAAGCGTGGGTTGTTTGTCTCACTAATGTCACTCATTTTACTTTTAAAGCAGGTGCATTTTGGAAAATGTGCTCTTGAACTGAACCTGCCTTGCGTTAATGGAAGTTGTGCTGTTGGAGGTGGAGGGCTGCAGCCCTCCAGGGATCCTTGATAAAAAGCCATTAGTCTCCTGTGGGCAATACCTGGTACTTTACAGTATATAATGGACTTAACATGCTGGTTGTGTAGCTTTGTGTTCTGTATTTTATCCATCGTACTGGGATTAATCCCCAAAGGCTGATAGATGCTAAATGAATATTTATGACCCCATACAATGAGGGTGAGTACTTTACACACACAAACCACAACCTCCCATTTTGCAACCGGTGTGTCTGAGTGTGGAAAGGGTGTGTGTGGTTGTGGGCCTTCGAACTGGCCGACATCATCAAATCCTCATAACATACTTTTAACCAAAGCACTTTACTGTAACATGAGTTTATAGATTGTTTTCAGTGTTAAAACGAGCCCTACCTCTTGCAGCATGACACCACATTCATGCTACTAGCAACTTTGTTGAGTTGGTCTGTGCTGAGCAACTGGACACTGTGAGAGGACACAGTTTTGAACAATGTTACATTGTGATTACCATCCAAACAGCACCTAGCAAACAATTTGCTATTAAGTAAAGCCTCATCCAATAAACAGCTAACAAATCCAAGTAAAATGAGTAATAAATCTAAGAAAACATGTATGGATGGTATGGATGTTCATGATTTCCAGAGAGTGATAATGAATCATTTGTATGATTCCTTAATCTATCTTCTATACTTGTTGACTGTCAGATATGGGATTCTTTGTTCTCTTCACAGAGTTTTTGATTCTACACACCTGACAATGAACTTTGTCACAAGTGTTACCTGTAGGGCTGCTGATTAATTAATCTTATATTCTTGGTTATTAGTTTATATCAAAAGAAGAACCCATCAGAAAACAGTAGAAAGTATTTTTGGCTTTCTCCAGTGCTGCCACTTTTGCACATTATATATCTAATAATGTATTTGGCTGATTACCATGAATTTTACTAGACAAATTCAGATAAATAAATCCAGATTTTCCTTTATGGCCTCCCTCTGTAATTGACATTTTAGTCCCACTGGTGGTTAGGTTGGAAGCACTGCAAAATTGTCAGTGTAATGTTTCTTGTTTTCAGCACTATTTTTATTGTGTATAATAAACATTATAACCTCAAGCGGATGATAGCACGTCTGAAGACTTTAACAGACGCAAAGCAGATTTCATCCCCACTCATTTTCCATGCAAGTATTGTGGGATAATAGATGTCGTAAGACTGAACAGCAAACTTCATCTCCATAAATGAATTGTCTTTCACTGGCTTGATTGTATTACTTGCAGTGTAAACAGCAACAATGGTTTGTATCGTTCTTCTGCTGCTTTCTGAACTGCACAGAGAATTTAGTTTCTACCCATGGAAAGTGTTAGTTTCACGCTCTGACCATTGAGATAAACATGACCACCTGACAGTACCTCAGATTTGCATTAAAGTCTTTCTGATGTCATTTTAACAATCTGGAATGGCCTTCATGTAAATGCTGAGACTCTTCCACATGAATGTTTTGTGGTTTAGGGCACTTCCTTAAAATGATTTTGCTGCAATGCAGTTGTAACCATCGAGCTAACTCACTCTTTTTAACATCAGCCGTTGGCTGGGGTTGCACAAAATTGCAAATCAGCGACTGGTGACACTGTCATGTTTGCAATGAGGAAGAGAGAAAAAGAGATGGGAGGGAGAGAAGAGAGGAAGTAGAAGCAGTATCTAACACCTGCAAATGGAAACTGTCACAGCTTGATAACAAACCTGGAGAAAGTTGAGCAGAATAAACACTAAGTTCTCTAATGTTGCTGCTTAATAGGGTTTCCAATGATACAATTCAGGAAGATGGAAAGAAATTGACTGGTAGTTGTGATCATGATTCACAAGGCAAGCCAGCTCCTATGACCCCTGCAGGATCTGTAAATCTTAGTGGCCATACATTTCATTCCTCTCAATGACTGAGATCCTATAGAAAATCATAAAAGGAGTCACCTCCACGGCTGGGTGCCTGACTCTGTCTTTGATTTAGTGCAGGGAGACGGCCAGAGACACTGACGCAGCCTTGCATGACTGGAGGCAAATGAAACAGGAAACTGACCGCCTCATCTTCTCAAGGATGTCTGTGGATTGTTGAAGGGGGTTTAGGTGGGGTGGGCAGGGGTGGTAAGGTTGAGGAAGTATATTTTACTAATGAGGACACACTTGCATTCACCTATGCCTGTACAAACAGAGATGGGAAATCTCTGGAGATGAATCGTATTTTGTCAATGCACCTGAACATGCATGCAGATGAACTCTGCTGAGCTGAATAAATAGATAGCTTGCTGTCGGTATAGCTACAGTGTATCTATTGATTGCCTATCACAGATATATAGATACACCGGAGAAATATGATACATACATGATAAATACAATGACAGTAAATAGAAATAATAAATACATGTATAAAAATTGCTAGCTAGCTGGATAGCTTGATAGCTGGATATCAAGCTATCTGCTAGTTACCTGTGTAAAGATAAATACTCTTTAGAATCAGAATCAGAAAGAGCTTTATTGCCAATTAGTATTTTACATTAACAAGGAATTACTGTAACATTTTACAGGATTTGAGGGACTTATATAAATATATAAATTGTAGGGGTCTGTCCCAGAAAATGTCCCCATTTTTAACTGTGTGTTAATCATAGACTGTATAAGGTGTTAACCGACCTGAAATCAGATTTTACATGGCCAGAAAGACTGGACAGCAGAGCACACAGGTGTCGAGCCGAAAAGGGATCGTCCGCCGAAAACTGATTGCCGTCCGCGGGAGCGCGCGCTGCATGTAACGTTATTGCCCAGTCTCTTTACAACTACAGCTGCTTTTATCTGGATCAAACAGACATAATGTGCAAATAAACATCATGTCACATCACATGTCTTGTCCCCACTCCTAAATGTCTGCTTCTTTTCCAGCCTTGGCAGTCTGAGCTTAGCTGTGAACCAGAGTTTGTCATTGTTATAATTCACCCTAGAGTGTGCTGATTCACAGCTGTCCTCGCAGAAACTGATGTATAACGTCACAGCATCTGTAAACTCATCCAGACTGTTGGTAGCAGTACTGAAAACATCTCAGTCAGGACAGTCAAAACACACCTGAAGGTCCTCTATAGCCTTACTGATCCACTGCTTTGATATCCTCGCCACAGGTTTACGGAGCTTTAGTTTCTGCCTGTGTGCAGGAATCAGGTGGATCATCAAGTGGTCAGAGTGTCCCAGTGCAGCAGCGCGGGACAGCTTGATGGGCACTGCTTATTGTTGTGGAACTGTGATCCAGAATGTTCTCCTCTCTGGTCTGTATTTGGTAGTTCTTGACTGAGATTCCCCCTGTTAAAGTCACCAAAGACAATAACAAGGGAGTCCGGCTTTGTCTGTTCCACGCACAGTACTGTATCTGATCGGCAAGCATGCGCTGTTGCTCCTGCATGTTGGCCTGTGGTGAAATGTAGACATCGATCAGACGGAACGAAGCAAACTCACAGGGAAGGGAAAGTAAAATGTTTTACAGTTTATGAGTAAATATTCCAGATCAGGAGAACAGTGCTGCTGAATCACTGTCACACCATTACACCAGCCACTGTTGATGTAAAAATAGACACCTTCACCTTTTGTTTTGCCGGAGAGTTCCACTCTGTAAGCCAGCCAGTTGCAGTGCAGAGTCCTGTATGAATCCACACAGCCACGTCTCCGTGAAGCAAATAACAGAAGATGAATTAAAGTCTCTGTTTTTCCCCACCAGTAGCTGAAGTTCGGAAAAACATGAGCGACCCGGCTGGTTTACCTCTTCTCCTTTGCTTCACAGCCTGAACAAAAGCGAGTGTGCCCTTAACCATCATAATGTAATAATTCCACTGATGACGCAAGGAAATTGGGATATAAATTTGCTGGTGGTGTTTCAAATAAAATAAAACAAATCGTGCTGGACACATGCCAGCTATACGCAGCGCCATCTTGACAGATACAGAGAGGAACAGATAATCTATAAGTACATAGATATATAGTGGGATAGAACAATACCGATTAGCCTGGTTCCAGACATTTGATTAGATTGAATGATTGTAGTGTACAATAAAAATATCTGTTTTCAACTGGCCCCATATTAGAGTTAAATCTTTTTACCCTCTGTGTGGCATCTTGCACCATATATTAGAAAACCACATTTTTTCCCGCCATTGACCTTGATCTAGTCAGTAAGGGTCATGATCCACCTCTGGGTCACAACTTACATATTTATCCACTGTGATGTGGAAAATCTACTGATACCTCCCCAAACGTGTCAAATCTGCATGGAAAGCATTGATGACGTTTGGAAGATCATGGGGCACGATAGTGTGCAAATGGCCGAGATAGGTTGGGGGAAGAGAGGACTGTTAAATCTATGCTCATTTGAACTGCTAATTAGATGACATAACATCTGTGGGAAAACCAGTTACAGATACCGGATGCCTAATGCAGCATCTTTTAATGTAACATTTGAAAAAATCTGGTATCCTAGATGACATGCAGACACTGACTTTAGAAGTATCTGTCCAGCATTTGAGGCATTTAGCTGGACGTCTTAACTAGAATAACATGATTTAACAGTTAGCAGTCTGGAGTGTTTCTCAAGGACACTAAAAGAATAGCACACCTTTTCTGGGGATCTAATTTGTAATTGTATAATAACAGGTACATGTTTTCGAGCACTAGGCTACCCTGCCACCTTTCACTCTTTGTGCTGTTCATGGTTCACAAGTCCGTAATCCATTTAAGTGTGGGATGCACAGGCTTCATTACAAATGAAATGGTCCGTGCACATTGGGAGGAGGAGAGGGGAGGGTCATATTAGCAGAGTGGACCTGATATTATATTCTGTCACTTCGCTACCTTGAGATGTACTTTGACATTGACAGAAAAAGCCTTCATCGTCATGGTTCTGTAAGTGGTCCTACTCCATTATATGCAGGAATGACACTTGAACTACAACATGCCAAAAGTGCAAAAGGATGATTTTCCAACAGTCTGACTATGACCAAATGCTGTTAAATTGCCATTTGGTTGAGGCTTTCATCCAAAGTGGTGCTTAAGCATTTGTGGTAAAAGAACCCCTAACCCATGCAGTCCACATTCACTTCAGGCGTGTATGAACGGTTTATTCAAGGTCTGGTATATTATTCCTCCTTCAGTTTGAATCAGTTGGACAAGTGAGAGGAATCAAATTCTAACAGTGTAGCTGACTAGCTCTGACAATGTAATACAAACCGACAGTAGGAAGCAATGCCAAAGTGCAATCAGTTTTATAGGTATTATAGGGCACATGTTGATATCTTATAACAAGCAGATCCTGGAAAGAACAAAATTAACTGAGGTTAGTCTGGAGGGATACTCAGATTCAATGATATGTGTTCAGTAAACTGTTAAACTTGTGATTTTCTCTGATTTCCCCTTATGCTTTTTTAAATTTAAAATTTATTTTTACGAGAACAGAAAAATATTTCCACAGTGTAAAAGAATTATCTCATATTCTGTATCTGCTTTTTACAGCACTTGATAAAAGCTACAGTATAATGCTAACAGTGAGTTAAGTATTTACACCCAAGATACTGTTTTTATGGCTGCAGCATTACATCAAATTGAAATATTTTAGATGTCTTGTGCATAATGTTATGTACATTCTTCTGGAATTCAGCCTGACATACTGTATTTGTATCCCTGAAAAACATTGGATCTCCACTAGAAAAATCTGAAAGATTTTAGTGATGTAAACACACAGGTGGTGAATTATAGCAAAGTGCACAATCAGGTCCCTTGTGGTGAACTAAAGTGACAGGATTCATATTTGTTTGGACTCCTCCTTGGTGGGTCGAGCAAAGTGGAAAGCAGCATGGCTCCATGTTACAGGCTGAAACACCTGTCAACCAAAGCACCTTAGACTTTATTGTCCTCAAGGGGAAGTTTGCTTTACAGCACTGTACATATCAGACACCATGTACTCACTCGCTCTACAAACAAATTCTAAAAGTTCTAGATAAAAAGCCCAAGGATTATTATCATTGTAACATCCTGAAAAAATATAATTTTTCAACTTTGATAATTTCTTATTTTACTCGGGTACATGTCTAATGTTTTAAAGTTATTCATAATCTTGCACCCCCTCGTCTTAGAGGATGCATAGCCCATTCTGGCAGTGCCAGTAGAACTAGGATATCTACTTGGGGTGACTTGTACCGCAATTTCGAAAGGCAGCCTTTGGTCAATCCGCTTTCTCTATTAAAGTAGTCGTGAAGTGGAATTCCATACCCACAAACATTATAAACTTAGGAAGTTTTGCAGTGTTTAGCCAAAGTTCGAGGCTGGCTTTAAAGTCAGCACAAGAGTGTCACCATTAATGATTGCATTATATTTTCTGTATTTTGTATTTATTGTGTGTTTCAAACAGTTTTTATCAATTTCACGTTGATGGATATAATGTATTTTGTAATTGTACGTAGTATATTTGTTGTTTAGTAGTCTTTTCTTTTGTTTTGACTACCTGCCCAGGGACAACAGATGCAAAGTAGCTGCTTGCTAACAGCACACAGTAACAACATACAATGACAGACAACTGTACACTCTCAGGTCAGTTAGCGAGGCATTTTATTTAAGGCTGTAATGGCTGAGGGGATCAGACTTCTTCCAAAGCAAACCCTCCTGCACCTCCATGCTCTGTACCTTCACCCAGAGGGCAGTAGGGTAAAACCTTTAACATACTGTACTACTCTGTTAAACCTTAGATCGTTTTAATGACAGTAATTTTTAAAGTCAAAGCTTAAACACAGATCAATTTAGTAAAATTAGCTATTAAAACATTTTGTTTTTTACTTTAGTTTTTTTTTTTTCTGGAGAGAAGTATTTTTTTCCCAACTGACTCTAATTCTTGTGTGTGACTTTCTCAGAGTTTGCATATTAAGGTCTTTCAACCTTAACACCAGAAAAGTTCATTGACTTTAAGATGATTCTCAAAACCCCAGATTACGATCAGTGACAGTGTTTTTTGAAAAATCCAAAGCAACAAACTGTCTCAAATGATGAGGTAAAGATCATGGTTATGGAAAATTATATACTAGGGTTAGGCAAGTAAACACTATGTTAGGGTTAGAGAGTATGGTTAAGGAGTATTTTGGACTATTATGTTTGGATAGGCAACTAAAACACATGGTTAAAGTTAGGGGAAGATAAACAGGCAAATGCCATTTACTGGACTTTGATGTAACCACCTTGACTTCAACTTAAATAAATTTACTTTCAGAAACAGCCAATATGGACATAATTACTAAGGCTACTGGACTGGGCCTTTAAAGGAACTACATCATAATGCATTTTCCTGCTGGCTTCAACATTAAGCTGTGTTGGATGCTGCTTGGTGTGAAAATAGAAGTTTTCATGCCTTAATGCCACTGACCTACACAACAGCACACCTAATGAAAATAAACACATTTTAATTTGGCCATGAGATTTGTGACAAATTTTCATAAGGCTTCACTTTTGCGAGCATGACACTGGGCGTAATTCAGCATGATTATGGTCAAAAGTCCATTATAAAAACAAATAGGTGAGATCGGTGTGGCGGCACTGATAACAAGGTTATTTTTCTCATCTCTATAATGAATGGAATAATCAGTTCAGTGAGGCTGCTGTCAAATGAACGTCAGCACTAAACCATTTCTCATCCACACTACTTCTCCCCTGATGGGCTCATTAGTGTGCTGCTGAAAGCAACATAACACTGCTTTACAACATATTTATTATTAAGTAATATCTTTATTCCTATTCTTGCTTTTTATACCTATTTAACTTTGTTTGCACCTCATTCTCATGCACATTCATTCATATTTCTGCGCTCTAATGAAACTATGACCATCTTTCCTTAATGTGTCTCTCTCACACTCTTTTAAGCTTTTAAATATAAAATGTCTTTTTATATTAAAGGGGTAATATGTAGTTTTCAGCAGCCACGAGCGATGCAACCAGGCGTGTGCTCGCGTGCTTGAACCATAGGCTTGAACTCAGGAGTGAGCATAATCCGAAACACAACCGCTTTCATACAGAGATGCTGCAATAAACGCGGAAGCACGTTCCTTCAACGTTGCTGGCTCAGAGGCAGATCAACACTGGCTCTGTACCGGTCATACAGCGCAGAGAGCCGCATTTTGGCACAATACTCCGGGAAAGAAAGTGTGAAAGCGGCTATATAGGCTGTTGCACATATACTTTAATACAGGACTGATGGATACATGGTGCTCTATATTTCATGGGAGCTTTACTGTATGTTGATAACACCTATTGTATGTTATATGTACTTACACTGAATAAAATTGTAAATGCAACACTTTTGTTTTTGCCCCCATTCATCATGAGCTGAACTCAAAGATCTAAGACTTTCTCTATGTACACATCTGTGTTAGTGAGCACTTCTCCTTTGCAGAGATAATCCATCCACCTCACAGTAAAAGGTGGATGGATTATCTCGGCAAAGGAGAAGTGCTCACTAACAAAGATTTTGACAGGTTTGTGAACAGTATTTGAGAGAAATAGGCCTTTTGTGCACATAGAGAAAGTCTTAGATCTTTGAGTTCAGCTCATGATCAATGGGGGCAAAAACAAAAATGTTGTGTTTATAATTTTGTTCAGTGTATGTGTTCTATTTACTATTTGGTTTATGATGTGTACTGACTACTGTTGCGAACCAAATTTCCCCTCGGGGACAATAAAGGCTATCAAATAGACAGACAGGGAGACAGCTTCACACAACGTGCTGAAAACTCAAGTAAACTTCCACTACATGTTACAGTAATATTTTTAAACAACAGTAAGTCTAAATTGAACGTTACGAAGCAAACAGCGGCAGATCCATGCTAATGTTAGCTTGCGGCCCTGTCTTGCATCACTACAGGCTAGTATAAACAAATCCCTCCACATTTGTTTTGTACTTTGTATTTGCAAAATAAACACTTTGACATAATACCAGGGGTACACAGGATAGTAATATGCGTCACGTTTGCTGGTGAATTAATGTGGAAAGCACATCAACTTTGCGCTGGATAATGTTAGCAACTGCTCGCCATTAGCCAGCGAGTGTGAAGGTCAGGCAGTATTTGGACAGTGACACTCAGCTTTAATTTGAGTTTGTTTACATCCAAATTAGTTAAACAGTTTAGGAATGTTGACGTATTGGCTGGGAACTGCTGACGTATTGCGGTAAGCGCGTCGACTCATTTCCGTTTCCGGTGCTTGTGTGTTGGTACCGTGTTGTGCTGCTCTCGCTAAATAACAGTTACATTTGTTTGATTACAGCGGCCAACTGTCCGCTAAACACTTATTCTTTACAGTAATTTTGCCTAAGCACTCACAGTTCTTTCCATCTTTTAGTGACTGCTGTTCAGTCTCATAGTTGTTCTAAAGTTTTGGTAGCTGTCGGTAATGTCGGACACCGTAGTTTTCTCTGGACCCCTGCCAAATCTGACCAGTGATGACATGTATGTCGTCATTCTGCCGCTGGTTGTCGAGGTGGTGTCCAGCAAACGATGTGGGCTTTGTTGATCATTGGCAGACTTTCTGGGGAAGACCTGGTCTGATCCGGAGAGACGGCATCGATCCCACTTGGGAAGGAGCAGCTCTAATTTCTAGAAATCTGGCCAAGTTTATTAGTGGACCAAATCCATGACAACCCAGAGTTGAGACCAGGAGGCAGAGTCGCAGTCTAACACACTTCTCTGCCCTTCTTTTTCAGCAGTTACCCACCCAAAACCCTACGCAGAGTCGCAGTCTAACACACTTCTCTGCTCCTCCATTTCAGGAGTTACTTAGTGAAAATCCTATAGTGACGGTGTCTGTCCCCCGACCATCGAAATTATTTAAAAAGGTAAACAGAAGAGGAGCTGTGCATAAAAACCTCATAAAAATTAAAACCACAAGAGCAATTAGAGAGTTAAATGTGGACTCTTAAACATCAGATCTCTCTCTTCTAAAGGTGTACTAGTAAATGAACTAATATCAGATTATGATATTGATTTATTTTGTCTTACTGAAACCTGGCTGGGTGATGGAGAATATGTTAGCCTAAATGAATCCACCCCTCCCAGTCATATTAATACTCATATTCCTCGAGGCACAGGCCGAGGAGGTCGAGTTGCAGCTATCTTCGACTCTAGCCTATTAATCAGCTCTAAACCTAAACCAAACTATAACTCATTTGAAAGCCTTGTTCTTAGTCTTTCGCACCCAAGCTGGAAATCACTGCAACCAATTCTCTTCGTTATAGTGTACCGAGCACCTGGCCAGTAATCTGAATTCTTATCTGAATTTGCAGAGTTTTTGTCAACTTTAGTCCTTAAAACGGACAAAGTTATTATTGTAGGGGATTTTAATATTCATGTGGACGTTGAGAATGACAGCTTTAGTACTGCGTTTATCTCTCTGTTAGATTCCATTGGCTTCTCTGAGTGTTCATGAACCGACTCACTGTTTTAATCACACCCTCGACCTTGTTTTGGTGTATGGTATTGAAATTGAACATTTAGTGGTGTTCCCACAGAATCCCTCTTTGTCCGACCACTGTTTGATAACTTTTGAGTTTGTATTGCGGAACTACACGCGATTGGGCAAAAATTTCTATAAAAGATGTCTGTCTGATAGTGCTGTAGCTAAATTTAAGGATGCGATTCCATCAGCTCTAAATACATTATCTAGTCACAAAGTAACGGAGGACTCCTATGCTAATTTCAGTCCCTCCCAAATCGATCATCTTGTTGATAAAGCTGCAGGCTCGCTGCGAATGACACTGGACTCTGTAGCCCCTCTAAAAAAGAAAACACTAAAACAAAGACGGTTAGCTCCATGGTATAATACTGAAACTCGCAAATTAAAGCAAATATCGCGGAAACTTGAGTGGAATTGGCGTTCCACCAAAGTGGAAAATTCTCGTTTAATTTGGCAAGATAGTCTTAAAACTTATAGGAAGGCCCTCCGTAATGCCAGAGCAGCGTACTACTCGTCATTAATAGAGGAAAATAGG
>NC_060160.1:5420216-5428889 GCF_021292245.1 Micropterus dolomieu | reverse complement strand
ATATATACAGTGAGGAAAATAAGTATTTGAACACCCTGCTATTTTGCAAGTTCTCCCACTTAGAAATCATGGAGGGGTCTGAAATTGTCATCGTAGGTGCATGTCCACTGTGAGAGACATAATCTAAAAAAAAAATCCAGAAATCACAATGTATGATTTTTTAACTATTTATTTGTATGATACAGCTGCAAATAAGTATTTGAACACCTGTCTATCAGCTAGAATTCTGACTCTCAAAGACCTGTTAGTCTGCCTTCAAAATGTCCACCTCCACTCCATTTATTATCCTAAATTAGATGCACCTGTTTGAGGTCGTTAGCTGCATAAAGACACCTGTCCACCCCATACAATCAGTAAGAATCCAACTACTAACATGGCCAAGACCAAAGAGCTGTCCAAAGACACTAGAGACAAACTTGTACACCTCCACAAGGCTGGAAAGGGCTACGGGGAAATTGCCAAGCAGCTTGGTCCACTGTTGGAGCAATCATTAGAAAATGGAAGAAGCTAAACATGACTGTCAATCTCCCTCGGACTGGGGCTCCATGCAAGATCTCACCTCGTGGGGTGTCAATGATCAGAACTACACGGGAGGAGCTGGTCAATGACCTGAAAAGAGCTGGGACCACCGTTTCCAAGGTTACTGTTGGTAATACACTAAGACGTCATGGTTTGAAATCACGCATGGCACGGAAGGTTCCCCTGCTTAAACCAGCACATGTCAAGGCCCAAGTTTGCCAATGACCATTTGGATGATCCAGAGGAGTCATGGGAGAAAGTCATGTGGTCAGATGAGACCAAAATAGAACTTTTTGGTCATAATTCCACTAACCGTGTTTGGAGGAAGAAGAATGATGACAATGACCCGAAGCACACAGCCAGGATAACCAAGGAGTGGCTCTGTAAGAAGCATATCAAGGTTCTGGCGTGGCCTAGCCAGTCTCCAGACCTAAACCCAATAGAGAATCTTTGGAGGGAGCTCAAACTCCGTGTTTCTCAGCGACAGCCCAGAAACCTGACTGATCTAGAGAAGATCTGTGTGGAAGAGTGGGCCAAAATCCCTCCTGCAGTGTGTGCAAACCTGGTGAAAAACTACAGGAAACGTTTGACCTCTGTAATTGCAAACAAAGGCTACTGTACCAAATATTAACATTGATTTTCTCAGGTGTTCAAATACTTATTTGCTGCTGTATCATACAAATAAATAGTTAAAAATTCATACATTGTGATTTCTGGGTTGTTTTTTTTTTTAGATTATGTCTCTCACAGTGGACATGCACCTACGATGACAATTTCAGACCCCTCCATGATTTCTAAGTGGGAGAACTTGCAAAATAGCAGGGTGTTCAAATACTTATTTTCCTCAGTGAGTGAGTGTGTGTGTGTGTGTGTGTGTGTATATAATATACAATATACACACAGCACATAACAGTAGTAGTAGGGCGGCTGTGGCTCAGGAGGTAGAGCGGGTTGGCCGTTAATCGGAAGGTCGGCAGTTCAATCCCTGGCTCCCCCTGGTTGCGTGTCGAAGTGTCCTTGGGCAAGATACTGAACCCCGAATTGCCCCTGGCGGCTATTCCGCCAGCGTATGAGTGAGTGTGAATGTTAGTTTCCGTTTGAGTAAATTTTTGAATGTGTGTGACTGGTGAATGCAGATGTAGTGTAAAAGCGCTTTGAGTGGTCGAAAAGACTAGAAAGGCGCTATACAAGTACGGAGCATTTACATTTACATTTAGGGTGTAAGATGCAGGCAGGAAGTGCATACATGGAACGCCACAACCAGGTAGCTGTCATAGTGTACAGGAACATCTGCCATGAGTATGGGCTGGAAGTCCCAAGGTCAAAATGGAAGACACCTCCTAAGGTAGTTGAGAATGACCGAGCTAATGTCCTGTGGGACTTCAAGATCCAGACTGACAAACTGGTGATGGCTAACCAACCAGACATCGTGTTGATCGACAAACAGCAGAAGAAGGCTGCAGTGATAGATGTGGCAATCCCAAGCGACAGCAACATCAAGAAGAAGGAACACGAGAAGCTTGAGAAATACCAAGGGCTGAAAGAGGACCTAGAAAAGATGCGGAAAGTAAGAGCAACAGTGGTGCCAGTGGTAATCAGAGCACTGGGGACTGTGACCCCCAAACTGGGAGAGTGGCTACAGCAGATTCCAGGTAAAACATCAGAGGTCTCTGTCCAGAAGAGTGCAGTCCTAGGAACAGCTAAGATACTGCGCATAACCCTCAAACTCCCAGGCCTCTGGTAGAGGACCCGAGCTTGAGGATGACACATACCACCCCGCAAGGGGTGAGAGGGGGATTTTTTTCTCACCTGATCTGATGCAATGCTACTATCTATATCTATCTATCTATCTAGCCGTCCGCAGGGCGCAGCTGGCGTTGGGAGGCTTGGACTCTTATCACAACTGCTTGCAGTTCTACTTTATTTTTTATTCTTTCTCTTTATTAATTTATTACTTTAGATAGATACATTGGATGGAAGAGTTTTTGTAAAATGTAACAAGATAAATTTGGATGCATTTGTGCCCAATCACCGCGTCATGCAATTGCCCAAGAATTTAAATAATAATGAATTATATTAAATTCATAATTTAATTTGTGTTAAAAAGAGAAAGTAATTGCAGCACAGTAGTGGGCATGTCATGACTTTGTTGTTGTACTGATTCTAAAAAATATATATTTTAGGGGTATTGTCACATTATTGAAGTGATATGATGGAACATTTGCACAGGTTATATCCCACCTGAATTCTGTTGTTCAGGACATTTTACAAATCCTGTAAAACACTCATTCAAATGACTGAATGTAAATTAATAAATATAATTCTGTGCAATGTTTTGATGTGGCAGTATGGACAAAGTAAAGAAGGACAGGTGTGCAGTTTAGCTTATTGTCAGTACTAGTTGAACAGTTGAGTTAACAGACCTTACAGCAGACAGCCAGAGTATCGGACTCCTTCTGATAGTGCACTGAGCCAGGAACTGGATTCCTCCTTGGATCTGCAAACAGCATGTCAGTGACATAGGACAGCTCAGGTTACACTTTACTGGAGTAGCATAGGGCAACAGCAAACATACACACATCAAATCTTAATGCCGCTGGCCTGAAAGGATTCCTAATAAAAAGTGTTAAAAGTAGGACTGTAATGTCGGTACAATGCCAAAGCATTGCAATGCAAAGCTTCTCGGGCCCTATTCATAGTTTTCAGTCACGTGACACGTGCGGTGACCTGGAGGGCAAAACATAGACCAACATAGCGGCTCACACTGTGACTCCTCTGTAGAGACGCCGCAAAAGCAGTCAAATTTTATTTGGATCACCTTTCAACTTAAGAAAAAGAAAGATATGAACACAAACTGCAAGTGTTGGGCATATCTGATCCATCCGAGCGTTTTCCTTGGAATGTGACGTCAGGTGAAAACTATGAATTCTTTTTGTTCTCATTATTTTATCTCCTATATATATATATATATATATATATATATATCAAAACAAATGATAACGCACATCTAGTGGCCATTCACATACACTGGGCAAGCACGTACCGCGCTGGGCATACGTGTGTAAACAGGAAGTAGTGACTAAGTGTTATTTGCACAGTTCAAAATATTAGGTAATATTAGTAGGTAAAATTTTTCCTATTCTACTTGGATCTCATGACACTTTCTTTCTATTTTTCTCTGCTAAAAAGTGTTTGTGCAGCATAAACCTTAAGGTCGGTTGAACATTTCACCCATTAGTCAGGTACATATAATGACAATCTCTGACCTCAAGGTGATGCTGTAAAAATCAAGTTCTCATTCCTGCAATAATCTCAAAAAGGCTTGGTTCTGAGTCAAATTTTTTTATGATTTTGCCATTACCAGCAACATTAGACAGTTTAGCCAGCGGATATTTATAATAGTGAATGATTTATCGGTCGGCCAATGCCTGCACGAGGCAGATTGTTACTGAGCTGCTGTGGAACGATGTCAGCGCTCGAGTTTTTGGAAGGTGGTGAAATTGTTTGGAGCCCGTACTAAACACGTTTCTCCTAAATGTCAGATCTGATCAAACAGCATTAGTGGCTAGCGTTAAAAAAAATAAATATATATATATATTTTTCCCCGTGCTTGCAAAGTGGGCCCTGATTTATCTCTGGATATATAACACCAATACAATATGTATATAAGCAAACAAATTTGGGGGGGGAGTGCCCCCCCCCCCCCAAGAAAATGTTTATGTTTTCCAATAAAGAAATATGCAATTCCTCATAATTTTGGAACATTGTTATTACCACATCTGTGAATAATTAGTTGGGTGGGTTTGAATTATAACCATTAGATCTGGAAAAATTCATGTGGTTAGTTTTGATGCTCTCCACAATGATTTTACATTCACGGCGCAGCACCAAGCTGTTTTGAGCCTCGCCACCTTAATGGCAGGAAAACCCTGTTAATATGACCTCAGAATCATTACACATAGGACTGTTCATGTTTGCCTTTTGTGTCTTAATTTACTGCTTTCTACATTTGTAGAAATTAACATAAAAAATAGGCAACATGAGAACCACATCCCTTGTATAATTACAAGCATTTTATTTGTACATTAAAATCCAAAAGAACAACCTCATCATTAGCTTAAATTGACTAGTTTGCATCCCTAATTTGCTTTAATGATACTAACCTCAGCTCCTCCATGGTCAACACCTTCCTTTCATTATAATTTAATTTAACTATCGAGATGTACAGTATGTGTACAGGACAGAGCTGTAACCTGACAACTTAATGCTGATCTTATCTTCTGCTAACTTTCCCCGTCACTGTCTGCCGCTCTCTCTCACACATTCGCTCGTCCTTTGAAGAATGAGTAGAGAGAGAGAGCAATGCGTTGAGTGACCGAGTGACCACCCATGGTGGTGGGAGGGTCATTAGGGGTCTATAGCTTGATTTATACTCCTGCCTAGGGTCTACATGCGTAGCTACGCCGTAGCCAGGCATTTATACTTGTGCGTCCGTCAATCTGCAATTACACCCCCAAACACTAGTTGGCAGTAGCGCTACAGCGTCCACTGTGTTGACCTTTGCTGACTGAGCAGGCTAACTTCCGGTTTAGCCCTCCGCTAACGTGAATGGGGGTAAAATTGTAAACGTGCAGCTGGTGTAGACTTTTAAAATGTTATTGACCGAATGGATCACATTCTGATGTGAAATGAGTCATTTCGCTCGGGTTGTGACGCTCAAATATATTGATCCACTGTGTTACATCCGCCGTTTTGGCAGGTAGTAAAAGTTACTTCAAAGCACGCAGTTGTCCTGTTTGCCTCACAGCCATTTATAATTCTCAAAACTAAACTAATCCCCTTCAGAGCTATCAGACCTGAGGAATCTCAGACAGCAGAGATTCAGCTGATAGGAAAATACTAAAGCCCCATCCACACTACTCCGCTTTTGTTTAAAAACTGAGTTTGAAAACGAATACGATCTCGGTCCACAGCAGCGCTTTAGCTGTGTATAAGAGTTGATCCCCGTCTACATCAAAACAACTGAAAACGCACATCTAGTGGCCGTTCACATGTGTGTGGAGAGGGGTGTGAAGAGACACTTCACAACATGCAATATTAGGTTCACGAGAACGAGACAAAAAGATCCTTAAACAGTGTTTTTAAGATATCCTCAATGCTGAAGATACATGAGCGTCTGGTGGAACCCCAGACCATTAAACACTTCATTTCCTGCATTCTGGTGAAAGTTTCTGCACCAATTTCTGGTGGAAATGTTTTATTTACGTAAGGAAACACAAACTTCAGGGAGCACGTGACATTTTAATATAAATATAATAGAATCTCAGTGAGTGTAGCTCTCAGGCATTCTGTGCTGCTTTCAGATCTCTTTCTCCTCTAGATCTACTTTTCTCATGTAATATCATCCCTGCTGAGGCAACACACATGCAGGCATGATTTAGTCTTCCCTCCTCTTTTGTCATGTTCACAGGGAGAGAACGGAAAACTTCGCCAAAAAGTGGGAAAGTTCACATTTTGGGGTCATTTTTTATTTTAAGTTCCTTTTTTTGGACAGTGCACATTTGTTTCATCTATATTTTAATTGCACTGCATGTTTTCTTAGTGTGCAAATAAACTTTTCTAAAGGCATTTTCATTTGTTATTTAACTGCAAGATATATTTCAGAAAGTTTTTAACAAATTGTGCTTTAAAAAAGTGGTGTAGCGTCCCCAGTGTAACTGATACCTATGCATGAAGCAGATGGTCTATATGGTGAAAGAAAAACAGAATACAGACGAAGAAACACACCAGAATATATTTTGCATGGACCAACAACGAGCTGGAACTATTACTGAATGTAACACGGGAGTTTAAAGTGACTGTGGCGGTGGAAAACAGACTTGGAGTCGACGCAAAGTAACCGACGACATACACAGTACAAGTGTAGAAGGCTGCAAGTGTTATTTGCACAAAACAAAATATTTTAATAAAACTACCATATCAAAAACTCCGTCAGTAGCATCGTGTTTCTGCTTTGCATTAGTTATAAGACCCAATCAGAAAGCCAAACTTGAGCGTCTGCGTCACCGTTTTGCCCATCTGCATTAAAAAGTAACTGTATTAGTCTGGACGGGAGGTGCAAACATAGCAGAAGGTCTCAACGCAGTAGTGTGGATGGGGCCTAAGGTCATACGTTAATTAACTGAAGCTGTTCTGCTTAACACACAGTACTATTAACTTTACTTACTGAGATAAGTTGATTAAATAATTTAGTAATTTAATTCAGTAATTTAATCACTGTTCGAAAATGGTATCAAATATTGATTTTTCAAGGTATTGTATCGAAGAAAGAACGAAACACGAAACAGTACTTTACTTGAGTACAGTTATTGGCTACTCTACCCACCTCTGTTCATGGTCCAATAAATCTGAATTTAACAAACTTACCACATAACGAAATGTTACATTTTCCTACAAAATCCAGAAGTTTTATTGTCCTGCCCATCCATGTGGTCCTCAAAGGAACCTGATGGCAGAGAGAAGATTCATTACAGTGATATTCCACAGGGTCTTCCATTGCTCAAAGTGAACAACAGTCCAGGTCAGTTATCATTACCCGGGATCCAATGGCACGATACAGGCGACTAATTTGGTCAAAAGTCTGTTCCTCCCACACCACCCAGCTCATGGAAACAGTGATTTTTGGGGCTGTTGGATGAAACGAATATGTAAGTTGGAAGAATTCCTCATATTTTATATTTAGTATGACTAGGGATGCATCGAAATGAAAATTCTTGGCCGAAGCCAAGTCGAATATAATGAAAGATTTTTCCATTTATTTTGCCAATTTTTTTTTACCACTGCATAAATTAAATAGTCAACATGTGCTTTTTCCTCAGTGTTTCCCCACAGGATTTGGAGAGACTATGGTGGGTGGGTCCGGGGCCTGAAATGGTCCGGTGAAGTAAATTACATGTGTCCATTTACTTTTAATGTAATATGTTTTCTACTTTCTGTGAATATAATCCAATTAATCTTATTTCCATCCTGTATAGACACCCTATTTTGAAAACCGGACGTTGACACGTGTATCCTCGCACTGAATTCATCAAGTCCGACCCACTTTGATGTGTGTCTAACACACTTCTCTGCCCTTCTATTTCAGCAGTTACCCGCACAAAACCCTACGCAGAGTCGCAGTCTAACACACTTCTCTGCTCCTCCATTCCAGGAGTTACTTTGCGAAAATCCTATAGTGACAGTGTCTGCCCCCCGACCATCGAAATTATTTAAAAAGGTAAACAGAAGAGGAGCTGTACATAAAAACCTCATAAAAATTAAAACCACAAGTGCTATATTGCAAATGAATAGGAAAATTAAATGTGGACTCTTAAACGTCAGATCTCTCTCCTCTAAAGGTGTACTAGTAAATGAACTAATATCAGATTATGATATTGATTTATTTTGTCTTACTGAAACCCGCTGGGTGATGGAGAATATGTTAGCCTAAATGATTCCACCCCTCCCAGTCATATTAATACTCACATTCCTCGAAGCACAGGCCAAGGAGGTGGAGTTGCAGTTATCTTCGACTCTAGCCTACTAATCAGCTCTCAACCTAAACTAAATTATAACTCATTTGAAAGCCTTATTCTTGGTCTTTCACACCCAAGTTGGAAATCACTGCAACCAATTCTCAGAGTTTTTGTCAACTTTAGTCCTTAAAATGGACAAAGTTATTATTGTATGGGATTTTAATATTCATGTGGACGTTGAGAATGACAGCTTCAGTACTCCGTTTAACTCTCTGTTAGATTCCATTGGTTTCTCTCAGAGTGTTCATGAAGCGACCCACTGTTTTAACCACACCCTCGACCTTGTTCTGGTATATGGTATTGAAATTGAACATTTAACAGTGTTCCCACAGAATCCCTCTTTATCTGACCACTGTTTGATAACTTTTGAGTTTGTATTGCTGAACTACACGCCATTGGGCAAAAATTTCTGCCTGTCTGTCTGATAGTGCTGTAGCTAAATTTAAGGATGCGATTCCATCAGCTCTAAATTCATTATCAGATCACAAAGTAACGGAGGACTCCTATGCTAATTTCAGTCCCTCCCAAATCGATCATCTTGTTGATAGTGCTGCAGGCTCACTGCGAATGACACTCGACT
>NC_060160.1:5418691-5420196 GCF_021292245.1 Micropterus dolomieu | reverse complement strand
ATGGAGAATATGTTAGCCTAAATGAATCCACCCCTCCCAGTCATATTAATACTCATATTCCTCGAGGCACAGGCCGAGGAGGTGGAGTTGCAGCTATCTTTGACTCTAGCCTACTAATCAGCTCTAAACCTAAACTAAACTATAACTCATTTGAAAGCCTTGTTCTTGGTCTTTCGCACCCAAGTTGGAAATCACTGCAACCAATTCTCTTCGTTATAGTGTACCGAGCACTTGGCCCGTATTCTGAATTTGCAGAGTTTTTGTCAACTTTAGTCCTTAAAACGGACAAAGTTATTATTGTAGGGGATTTTAATATTCATGTGGACGTTGAGAATGACTGCTTTAGTACTGTGTTTATCTCTCTGTTAGATTCCATTGGCTTCTCTCAGAGTGTTCATGAACCGACTCACTGTTTTAACCACACCCTCGACCTTGTTTTGGTATATGGTATTGAATATTGACATATTGACATTTAATAGTGTTCCCACAAAATCCCTCTTTATCCGACCACTTTTTGATAACTTTTGAGTTTGTATTGCTGAACTACACACCATTGGGCAAAAATTTCTATACAAGAATTCTGTCTGATGGTGCTGTAGCTAAATTTAAGGATGCGATTCCATCAGCTCTAAATTCATCATCAAGTCACAAAGTAACGGAGGACTCCTATGCTAATTTCAGTCCCTCCCAAATCGATCATCTTGTAGATAGTGCTGCAGGCTCACTGCGAATGACACTCGACTCTGTTGCCCCTCTAAAAAAGAAAATAATAAAACAAAGACGGTTAGCTCCATGGTATAATACTGAAACTCGCAAATTAAAGCAAATATCGCGGAAACTTGAGAGGAATTGGTGTTCCACCAAACTGGAAAATTCTCATTTAATTTGGCAAGTTAGTCTTAAAACTTATAGGAAGGCCCTCCGTAATGCTAGAGCAGCGTACTACTCGTCATTAATAGAGGAAAATAGGAACAACCCCAGGTTTCTTTTCAGCACTGTAGCCAGGCTGACAGAGAGTCACAGCTCTATTGAGCAAAGTATTCCCATAGCTCTCAGTAGTTACGATATCATGAGCTTCTTTAATGATAAAATTCTAACTATTAGAAACAAAATTCACTAAGACCTGCCCTTAACTGGCACCAACTTATCTCTAAACTCAGGAACCTTAGAAACAACTGTAGAACCAGATATATGTTTAGACTGTTTTGCCTCCCTCAACCTTTACCAACTAACTACAATAATTTCTTCATCTAAACCGTCAACCTGCCTCTTAGACCCCATCCCGACTAGGTTGTTTAAAGATGTTTTACCCTTAGTCAGCACTTCTATACTAGATATGATCAATCTATCTCTATCAACAGGCTATGTACCACAGTACTTTAAAGTAGCTGTAATTAAACCTCTTCTGAAAAAGCCCAAACTTGATCCAGATGTTTTAGCCAACTATAGACCTATATCTAACCTTCCATTTCTCTCTAAGATCCTGGAGAAAGCAGTTGCTAAAC
>NC_060160.1:5418368-5418671 GCF_021292245.1 Micropterus dolomieu | reverse complement strand
ACTAAAACAAAGACGGTTAGCTCCATGGTATAATACTGAAACTTGCAAATTAAAGCAAATATCGCAGAAACTTGAGAGGAATTGGCGTTCCACCAAACTGAAAAATTCTCGTTTAATTTGGCAAGATAGTTTTAAAACTTATAGGAAGGCCCTCTGTAATGCCAGAGCAGCGTACTACTCGTCATTAATAGAGGAAAATAGGAACAACCCCAGGTTTCTTTTCAGCACTGTAGCCAGGCTGACAGAGAGTCACAGCTCTATTGACCCATGTATTCCCTAAACTCTCAGTTGTTACGACTTCAT
>NC_060160.1:5368598-5418348 GCF_021292245.1 Micropterus dolomieu | reverse complement strand
GAATTTATTATTTGAATAGTTATTATTTATTATCCTTCCAGTTTGATGTGAAAACTGACTGAAATATTATTTGATTTGACAGTCCGTTGTTGACTAAAAACATGTGTTGATACAACTATAGGTTATAGTACTGAATGATAAAGCAAGTTCATCGTTTTGATGTTCTGGACCTTTGCTTCGGGAAATTTTCTCTAACTGGACCTCTTTAAAATCTAATTGAATACCCCTGATCTAAACCATCAACCTGCCTCTTACACCCCATCCCGACTAGGCTGCTTAAAGATGTTTTACCCTTAGTCAGCACCTCTATACTAGATATGATCAATCTATCTCTATCAACAGGCTATGTACCACAGTACTTTAAAGTAGCTGTAATTAAACCTCTTCTGAAAAAGCCCAAACTTGATCCGGATGTTTTAGCCAACTATAGACCTATATCTAACCTTCCATTTCTCTCTAAGGTTCTGGAGAAAGCAGTTGCTAAACAGCTGTGTGACTTTCTACAGAACAATAGTTTATTTGAGGATTTTCAGTCAGGATTTAGAGCTCATCATAGCACAGAGACGGCACTGGTGAAAATTACTAACGACCTCCTTATTGCATCAGACAAAGGACTTGTCTCTGTACTGGTTTTATTAGATCTTAGTGCTGCATTTGATACCATTGACCATCAGATCCTATTGCAGAGACTGGAATATTTCATTGGCATTAAAGGAACCGCTCTAAGCTGGTTTAAGTCCTATTTATCAGATCGATTTCAGTTTGTACATGTTAACGATTTCCGTGGTTCTGCTCGAGGTTTCTGTCTCTTAAAAGGAAGTTTTTCCTTGCCTCTGTCGCCTAGTGCTTGCTCTTGGTGGGAACTGTTGGGCTTCTGTAAATAGCATCATAGAGTACGGTCTAGACCTGCTCTTTTATGAAAAGCGCTGTGAGATAACTGTTGTTGTGATTTGGCGCTATATAAATTAAAAAAAATTGAATTGAACCCTTGTCAATCTGTTGCAGCCAGTAGCTATCTGAATTCTCTGACCTCAGCAGACACCTGGTGTATTCAATGCTTTGCCAGGCCTGAACTGTAGCCATCTTCACTTCTTTCTTGTTTCAGAGGGTTTTGCCTTCATTCTGGTCTTCAGAAAGTGAAGTTGGATTGTGGCCACGTTACTGACATTGCCAAGAACCAGACCCGTCGCCAGAGGACACTAGAAGGGCATCTGGCTGAATATTTCTGTTTTATTTTAATGACATTGTTGGATGAAATTCAGGGCACCACAAATTCCGTGATGAGCTGCTGCACCAGTTGTACTATGATTGAAGATTGACAATATATTTTTTTCTTGCTTACCAATTTCTACTTCCACTCACAAGTCCCCCCAGTGTATTCGTCAATACAGGGCTGACATTAGAATGAGCCTATTTATTCCCTTCCGGTGAAAAAAGCACAACAGACTCAAAATTGTAAGCAGCAGTGAAGCTTATCAGAGAATAGAATTTAATGCTGCATCTTCTGCATTTTTTTGCCCATAACAATGGATCTGTCAAGAACAGTTTTGCCCCTTTCATATCACCATAGCTGCCTTGTCTTATTATGTTTAGGATCATTGTCCTGCTGCAGTGTCCTAAACTTTGTGGAATAAATATAAAAAAAGCCAAGTCTGACACTTATCACGCTTATAAATCCATTTTAACCTTATACAGTAGTCATTACTTCAGTTTAAATCCAGTTTCTGCACTACTGAAATAGAATTCTTTGTTTGCTGTTATATCACTAAAAGAGTGCCTCATTTTGTCTTGAATATCGTGGTGATGTTAAACTAATTAAGCTCACTTCACATTCTTTTGATAAAAGATGTTTTGTCTACAAATCAATGATTAAAGTACATCGCTAGGCAAATTTTCACTGAAAATATTTTCCCAATGGCTTTGTAGGCCCTTGAATGTTATGAATGTTTTAAGAATATTTTGTGAGCTATTTTTGTCTGGTGCTTCAGAATGCACTCAACTGTAGTAATCCCTAAAACTTGTTAGAAACAATTTACATAATTGTGTACTCACGATTTTACAGAGCATGGAGGCAAGGCTGTGTTTCTTTTTATACCTACAAAATTTAGTATTTTCACTGAAAGAAAGCAGCACACGCAACATCTGTAAAGGGCACTAGTTATTTAGTTTGATTATTTAATCAGGTTTTATTATTTAGGAGTTATTGATATTGAGATGTATATTACTAGTATAAGACATCATGTGCGAATCAAAAAATTGAGGATGACTGTCGAGGCAGAAGACCACAGGTCAGAAAAGCATGATCGTGACCAGAGTTGATAGTTAGAAACCCTTCGACCAGCAGGGAACTTAGCCATAAGGGAGGAAAGTTAATGAGTTATTCAACAACTACTGTCGACATGCCCTTAACCCCACACTGCTCCAATGTAGCTGCTCAATGTTCACCAATACGATGCTGTGGTTGTACTGGGGAGCTCCCAGCTGTGGATGTAATTGTGTGCATGTTAAGCAGGGAGTTGCTGGACAGAGCATGCATGCTCAATCAACTGCCCCTATAGTAGATAAATAATATGGAAATAGAGGACCGGCAGAGATTGTATTTGTATTGCATGCATTTGAATTTGTCACTTTTGAGGGAGGAATGTACAATCCAGAAGATCTGCTACACAAATGTTTTCATTTTTCTGACTATTCTCTAATCTTATAAATATAAATATGCTGAGAATTTTTGGGGGCGGGGGCTCCAACTAGGGATGTCCTGAGGGATGTTTGTCAGATGTTCCTCAGTTTTCTCAAGTTCTTGTGTGCCTACAATAAGAGATAGAGATATAAAATACTAAAAAAAAAATGTAAACATCAATGTAAACAGACACTTCACTACCAAGTTAATACCAAAATTCTGAAAACATGTCGATACTTGTTTTGCTAGGTACTGAAGGTGCAGGAGATCCAACACGTAGAAGATAGCGACAAGTGCAGCAGCAGCGACAGCTCCGCCTTTACTCGTCCTAAGAGTAAGGAAATATAGGGAAGTTAGTTTCCCCCTACCTGTTACCTTCGATAGCTCCGTGTCAAAGCCCCAATTTCTCACAGTTGAGGAGCTAATTTAGGCAGACGTTTTACAGTTTTCATGATGATGCAGTTTGCAGCGCTAAGAATTGATTGTCTTTCCAAGGCTCCTGTTACTATAGGTGGAGTTGGAGATGGTTTCAAAAGTGCAATACAGTCCATTTCAATCATCAATAACTTTTCAGTTATTCACTTAGTTTTTCTATATAAAAACCTCAGACAATTGCCAATATAGATAGTGGCCACCCTTAAACATTTCACACCTGTGAGATTGTAGAGAAAAGTTAAGAAAATTTAGTAATTAATATAATTATTAAATATGCACAGTGCAAGGTTGTAATTTCAATAGCTTTCTCATTTATGAATATATTGACATCAATGTAAATAACTGTATATCCTGTTTTATTTTATATGTTACCATATTTTAATATAGGCCTACACTTTATATGTTGTGTGTGTAGCATAAAGAAACTACTAAATTTGTTTCGTTATGCAGCCTTGTGCTGTATAATGACTAATAAACTACCTTGTACCTCAAATTATCTCATCTGTACTGGATATCCCCTCACAACTTTCATAGCTGGAAGTTGTTTTTTGTAATGGTCAAATGTTTTTATTAAAGGAGTGTATGTTGAAGTACATGGGATTTATTGTTTTGTTTTTGTTTTTATTACCATGGTATCGAATGGATATCGACAATTGTGGAATTTTACTGGTATCGTTATTGACTACTAAATTTCTGGTATTGTGACATCCCTAGCTCCAAAAGCTCAGACACCCGAGACCCTATATAATACCCAAAATTATATTTAGGCACAATACTTGTGTAAATGTATTTTCAATGTGTATAATAAAACACACCCTTACTTAGTTCAATACAGTATTGCTGATGGGCTTTTGCTGCTAGTCTCACTTGGTCTGTTATGAACAGTAGCTTCTGGTGGCTAATATTGGCTAATGTTAGCAAACCTTTGGTAGATATTGCTCTGTAATGAACATTGTGTGAATGTTGCATCCTGATTGAACTACTCTTCTTTACTTCTGCTATGGTCACAATATGTAGCATGTATCATTATCCTGTAATTGTAATGTGTGGCCACAGTGTCCAGCAAAAGTAACACAATCTAACTTTAAAAGGCTTTAAAGTTATAAATACACTTGTTGTATTAATAGCTACTTATTCATCTCACAACCCCAGATTTACCTCTTGACCCTTTGGAGGGGCCCAGACTCTGAGTTGGGAGCAATTGGACTAAACTACCTAACTGTACAACATTGTTAAAACTAGCTACAACTTTTTTTTTGTGAGAGAAAGTGTTAAGGTTGAACTTTCGAAAGGTACATAGTCTCGTTTTAACATGATCACAGCAAATTGAAATATATAAATCTCTTAATTTCTTTCCATGAAACAAAGGTTAAAAATGTAGTAATAGCTGAACTAATAATATAAGTGACTCAGTACGTATTGGGGTGAAATGAAAATACATGCAGAATGTTATCGATTGTCTCAAATCTGACAAATTCAAATAAACAGCGATTGATGTCAGTGGCACTGTGACCAACTGTGAAAAATAAATACTGCTTGTATAAGCTCTATTTTAAACTTCAGGCTAATAGCTATATATAGCCGTCACATTCTTCACTATTATCCCACTAGAACACTGCACTCCCAGAATGAAGGGTTACTTGAGGTTCCTAGATCATCCAAAAGTAGAATAGGAGCCAGAGCCTTCAACTATCAAGCTCAGGTCCCAGTTTGGCTTTGGGAGGCAGACACCGTTTCCACATTTAAGAGTAGGATTAAGACTTTCCTCTAGTTGGGGCTGGCTCAGGTGAGCCCACGAACCATCCCTTAGTCATGCTGCTATAGACCTAGAATGCAGGGAGACGTTTCATGATGCACTGAACTGCTCTCTCCTCCTTTCCATCTGTATTCATCCTTATGCCTTATGTCTTCTTCAGCACAGCGAAACAAACACTGAAAGCAATAATTCAATTTTGCCACGTCTGCCTCTTTAGAAGTTCAGCATCTGGGGACATACAGTACTATTTAGCATAGGTCACCTATAAACAAGTCGACGCAGAGCCAGCTGCATTTCTTGAGGTAATATTGCCAGTTAGGAATTATTGATATCAAGAGCAGGAGAAGAAAGCATTATTGCCTGCAATGACATCAGATCCCCTGGTAGCACATTTAGAGTTGACTGCTCCTGACATGTTTTGGAGGTGTTGATGCTAAAAAGTAAAAATGTTCTGACATGGTGGTTGCTTTGTGGTTTGAGGTAGTAATGTTTGTGTTCCTGCAGTATATACTGTCCATCTATTATATTCAAGAATTGTGTGACAAGAAGTTGACAATTACCCACAACAGAGTCAAATATTTATATGATAGCAATTTATGTATGACCTTAGGTTGGCCAATCTGTTCAAGAGAACCTGCAAGTCATGATGGACTGGTGACCTTCACCAACATATCCCTTTTCCTTCACACACAAATAGTGACTGCTTATTAGTGTGCCAGTTAGTCCTGTAGAAGGAAGTGGTAGATGAAAAGAAAAGTGACAAAAGCAGTAAAGGTTGTACTCTAGTAGATTAGGTTCATCAGTTTAGTCAAAGTTTTGTTTTCCTTCAGATTACCTATGAAGAAAAGTAAGTCCATGTTTTAACTGTCTTCTTGTTTTTATGCAGGATGCAAACGCCCACATGCTCAGCTAAGTGTTTTAGAGGCAGCTTGGTAACTTTGTCATGAATGAATGTAACGATGTGCCCGTTCAGGACATAATCTTGTTGATTTTGGTGACACTCGAGGTTACTGTGGTCACAGCAAGAGTGGTTTATTACTACAAGTCCCCGAATTTATCACTCCCTGAGCAGTCATTTCTCTCAGACATACAATAATATATAGCACTTTTTCCTAACAATCTTACAAAGTGCTTTACAAAATGAAATAAAACCAGAGGCAGATAAAATGAGAATAAGGCCAAAGAACATAAGCACAAACTAAAGACAATAAAATTAATGATTAAAACAGTTTATATATAAAAAACATATCAGACATTTCCAAAAGCTTTCACAATAAGAAAAGTTTTAAGAAGAGATTTGAAAGAAGTTAGAGAGTGTGTCTGAGTTCAAAAGGCTGAGAATTACATAGTGGTGGTTGGGGGGTCACAAACCCTGACCTGGGAGTAACCAGCGGGGCTTCATCTGTGGATCATAATGGTCGAGAGGGCACACACCAGGTCAATAGATCAGAGATGTATTTTTATCAGCAAAGCTATTTAAGGCCTTAAAAGTGAGCAACAGAAGAGGAACTGGCTTGTCTGTTTACAGCCCAAGCAAGCAAACTCACGTATTATATTAAGAAGCCAGTCTGCTGTTACAACTATGATCTGATTTCATGCTGTCGTGTGAGCACTTTTTCACACATTAGCAGGTCAAGGTAAAGCTGCCTTGCTGACAAGTTGTCTCGCTTTGTATTGTAGATACATTTTGAAATGACAATCAAGGTTAGCACCAAACTCAGACAAAAATATTGCATTTCCTGTGACAGCTTCCCAGTAAAACTCCAAAATGTCTGATGGGTGGGAGGTAAAGGTTAAATGTTATTGTGACATTTACACTCAATCCTTTACACCAAAGCCAAATGACTCACTCATTTAGGAGTCTTTCATTGGCACAAACATTTTATCTAATATGTTATACTGAGTACTGTTTTTGTGTGCAACTTTATGGCTCCAGTTTAGTGTTTTGGTTATGTTTAATATAAGTTGTAATATACTGTGTAATATGAAACTCTATAACCTCATATGCTGTACCCAATAGCCTATGAGACTATAAATAGACAGTCACATTCTACTCAACAAATGCTGATAACATGGAAATAGGGGATAGTTTTCCCCATAGCTAAACGGAACTAAATATAATACTAAATATAATAATATAATAATTTTACTGATATGTATTATGCATATCATGCATATTACTTAAAACTCATGTTAAATTGTTTATTCAATTATTTAATAAATATTGTCTACATCATTTAGATTAGATTCATCTTTATTGTCATTATCCAGAGTACAGGTACTGAGCTTATTAACGTAGCCCATTACTTACCTCAAATTTGCTGTCCTCTATTCATGGTCAGTGATACTGTTACTGTGGTCCTTGTAAACATTTGTTTCCCTAATACTTGACCTCATAATCTGTCATTAAACACGTAAAAGAAAATTCTGCATCCTCCCTGTTTGATCAGCACACCGTGGCGACTGCTCATCTAATCTGTCATGTGATCAATAGTACCAGTTTAAATAATAATTTTTGTTGTTTAAATTAATAGATCATTCTGGTAATGAGTTCAACACCATTTGGTGGAGGTTTTATATTCAAATGAATGTATTAAATGTTCTATATGAATGATTATTGTTCTCTGTTCAGACTGTAACCTGAGAGAAAGAGAGAGACAGAGAGAGAGAAGGAGTGAAAGGTGTGTGTGTGTGTGTGTGTGTGTGTGTGTTGACTACTGACTCAGCTGGAGAGGGCAGACAATGACAATGGTGATATTCAGTAATACTCATGGCAACTGGGGCCTTAATTTAGACATGCTGCAGTTACCCAAGTACAAGGCTATTTTGTTTCACGCATTGGCAGTCTACTCATAATTTTTGTACATTTGGCAGATTTATCTTCTGCATGTAAATGTAATTTACTCTACCTTTCACAATTTTTATTTTAAAAACCTTCAACAAACAAGTCATATTTCAAAGTACTATATTGTATGACCTATAAATTCCTTTAAGGCAAATTGAAAGGGAGAGTCATTTTATCTGTGTCATGAAATAACAACGCTCTTTCTTTTTTTTTTGTCTCGGTAATGAATGGAATAATTAGCTCTGTGAGGCTACTGTCGAATGAACGTCAGCATTAAACCATTTCTCATTTTGACTTCCTCTCCCCAGATGGCCTCATTGATTTATCCATTTCCACGCATCCTTGCTGTGCATCTGAAATATGCCACTGCAAACACATCATGAAAACAGGCTCCGAATTGCCAAGGGCATATGGGTCTTTTAGCTTTTATGCCTCGCACTTCTTTCTGAACACATCCGTCTCATCACCTGCCCACTGCGATGGCCAGATATTATTATAATTACACCACAGGCCTGCCTTGAAAAGCCTGAACACGCTACAGCATTGTTTGGCAGCCTGTCTACTGCTTTTTTTCTACCAGTTTCTGGTTACAACTCAAGCCTGCAATGAGAGCAGAAACTGATGCTGCAGTACATTGGTACCACTGCAGGGGAGGCTTCTCATATTCAGCTTCATTTTCAAAGCGTTTTCATTGTTGTTGTAAAGGCTAGTGACAAGTTGGCACTTGGATGACATGCCCTGTGCTACATGGGCGAAGCAGAAATATGTTGCCTGTTGAAATCTCTAATCATTGTTGTAGCCAGCAGTGGGGGATTTTATACACCATCCAAACTTCTGGATAGACAGCTTCTCAAGCGGCATGAGCTGTGTTGAAATAAAAGAAAATGTAAAATACTCCCATCAGGGTCAAACATCCTGTATTCATAATGTGCACAAGTGAAAGTACAGCAACAAAATGTGCTTAGTTTGAAAAGTAAAAGTATTCATTATGAAAAATGGCCCTTTTCATAGTGCAAAGTCATTGATTCATTTATTTGTATGGAGCATTTAAAGGGTTACAAGGTTGTTTATTTTTCATTATATAACACAAGGTTGTATAACGAAACAAAAGTTTGTAGTCCCTTCTGGCTACACACACAGAACTTAACAGAAAATTAAATGTGTATGTGCAGAGAGGGCATGTTAAGGATACGTGGTGTTATAGAAGCAGCGCACCAATTTTTGCCTGTTTAGGCTAGTCACATTCTCTTCAGTTCCTAACATTTTTAATGCTGAAGTTACTTCCTCCTGATGGAGCTTACTACAGTTTTGCTACATTCAGATATTGGGTGACGAGACCATGCATAGGACCCTATAAAATTCATTTTTAGTTTGTTTAGCGACTTATAGTCTTGCATCTACTGATTTCACTTCTGAGAGTTTGTTGAAGCGAGAAGCGCTAAGCCCTCGCTGAAACACAGAGGCAGAGAGGACAGAGGCAGCGCCTGTAAACACTAAAACATAGTTTTTCTGTTGAAAATGGTTATAATGCGAAGGAAACTCATGATTTCTATAAATTGCATAAACATTTTGGGAGATTCCATAATATTTTATAATTGCATTTTTATTGTCAAATTCCACGGTTTTGTCCAAAGTTTCTACATCTTTCAGGGGGGCAGGGGGGCATTTTGGGGGCACCCCTCAAAACAATGGTAGGGGAAACACTATGTTTATATACAAAGGCTATATACACAGATACATCCAGAACAAACTGCAGTGCTTTTTTGAATTTGCGTCAGGGGTGAATGTAAACAGCAGCAACAAAATGATAAAATGGTTTCATCTTCAAATTAAAAAGTCTGACATTTGGGAAAAGTGTCCATCTTGACTCTGTGTGAGGACCAAGCTTCATCAATGCAAAACACAGAGTCCACTTATCTTGCCGGAGTCTTGCGCTGACAGCTCGGAAACACGGACCACCTGCCGAGTGCTTGATCCAGGATGTTAATGAGGCAGGTCTCTGTAAAGATGTGAGCACCACAGTCTCTGATTCCGTTGCTTGGCCAACACAAGTCCCATTTTGTTCAGATCGGATCTTTAAGAGCAGCATTAATTCAAATCTGGACCAACATGGCTCCTATCCGGCTCTCTTTCCTCTCTTCTGAGCGATCACCACACCTGCCGTGGTGCCTGATCTAGTTGGTGGTTTATTCCAAAAAGCCCATCTTCCTTCTCCAATGTATTTATGTCATAGGTAATACGTGTTGTTTTTGTTGTTTTAATCTTGGAGCTGTGCTAGGTACTAAACCTAACCCTGCATTCACACCAAACCCAGTGCAACATTGCGCAGAGCAAGAGCATCACGTTTTTTTGGCATATCCAGATTGATTTTAGAATGTCTGGAGCAAATAAAATAAAATAAAAAAACACATAAATGTGATTTTTGCAAAGCAGATTCAAGCCACATTTGGAGTTGGTTTGAAATGCTGTCCCAATCAGATTTCTTCAGATGGGTCCCCGTTGGGTTCAAATGAGATTTGAAGGTGTCTTTTGCGTAAATCCTACACATAACGGCAAATAATCCTACACATAAATCAAATCCAGTGCATCAGAGCAGCTGAGCAGAATTACTGCTGCATGTTGTCAAGTCACATTGCAGAACAACTCCATCGCACCAGACAAACTCAGCACCTGATTGTTTGGGGGTGCGAGATGATGGATCTCCATATCTCATGTTTCCGCATTAGAAAGCCGCATCGTTGTTACTGACGCATGTGGTGTTACTACAGCAACCCATGCAGACGGGTTGGTGACGTTTGGAGAAAATTCAATCCGATCACTTGCAGATAACTTGTGCGGACAGTCTGTCTTAAAGACCTCATTTGAGAAACAAATCTGATTTGTCTGCAGTCAGAACAAAGCTGTGATTAAATTAACAGTTTAATTATGAATTAGCAATGCAGTTAAAGTGCACACTGCACTGCTAGAAGTCTAAAAGTCTGGTAGAGAATTACTAAATAATGATAATATTTTCTGTTGTAGTCAAATTTAAATATATTTATTCTGTATATAATTACTGGGATCAACCTAAAAATACTAAAATACAAATACAATAATATGTAAAGCACTTTGTAATATTTTTTTTAAGGCTGCTGTGTAAAAATGTCTTATTACTATTATTCAGAATGCACCTAAGCACATGACTTAAATAAATGTAGTTAAAATAAATCTACTTTCCATCTTTCATTTTATTACAAGATGCAAAGAGTTCAAAATGTAGTGCAGTAAACATGAACAGTCAGGCAACATTTTCAGTAATTGTTTACACTTTGCATAAAATTCTATCAGCAGAGACTCTCACACCAAAAAAAAGTATAAGCTTGGACATAAAATGAGACATGCTGAGTTCCAGTCTTCTTAGACCTTTAAAGGCTATAATTCACAGGGATTGTTTTGCAGCAGTATGGCTTCAGTATGGCTCAGTAATATTGCCCACAGCGGGGACAGAATTTGCAAATGGGACAAAATCAGTATGGCGACCAGGAAAATGCCATCAGTCCAGACCTTCAGTTACTGCACCACAGGCTTCTATTTTGACCTATAATTCTGTTTAAGGGGAGGGAGTGTACAGTGTAATGAACTGAACAGAGTACCACAATGAGCCATTAAAAAGCATAAGTTAAAAAATGTGCTGCTTGTGATTGCAGCTGCTGTTTCACACAACCTTCCTGAAATGCAAATGGACAGTTCAAGTGGTGATCTGCCCAAAAGGGGGTACAAGTCAAGTCAAGACTTTAGTCCTGTTTGAGACCAAAATATGCAATAAATAGTAAACTTTGCATGTCGTCAGGAAAGACAGAGCTGTAAATCTATAGAAGTCTTTCTCTCAAACTACTCTGAGTATACAGACCATAGGTGTCATTTAAACTGGGGATGCTGTCCCCACCACTTTTTAAAAGCATAATTTGGTTAAAAAAAAAACATTCTGAAATATAGCTTTCAGTTAAATACCAAATGAAAATGCCTTTAGAAAGGTTTATTTGCACATTAAGAAAACATGCAATGTAATATATAGAAGAAACATATGTGCATTGTCCAAAAAAAGGAACTTAAGCTAAAAAAAAAAACAAGCTACTGATTATAAAATGACCCAAAAATGTGCAGCACCAGTCAGTGACTTTAATAACATCTTGACACAGTTTCTTTTTGGCCAAGTTTTCTGTTTTCTCCAACAACCGGAAGTTGAAGAATCGTTCAGTATTTTTTACTTTTTAATTAGACACATCTACAAGTCATCTCCACTGCAAACTTTCTGCACACCCCAATCACCTCTGTCTATCACAGTGAACATGTGCATGACACATCAGTAGTTTATTCAGTAATGAGATATGGTGGACTGTCCACTGTTCATGAAGGCAGTTACTGTGGGTTATATAATTAAAACCAATTGCATATGATACTAGTGTTGTGGTGGTGCTATCAGCACGAGAAGTCTAACACTGAACTATAAATGAAGCCATGCACTGTATCTACATCATTACTGCTGTTAACCTCTACCGTCAAGTATAAATCCAGCTTTAGGCTTCCCCTTAAAAGGAGTTTTACAAACCTAGTCTTAACTCAAAATGAATAACTGTAGTGGAAATAGAGAAGGGTGATGAAAAAGGAGGGCGCAGCACAGTGCCTCTTCACCATGGTTGCTGCACAGCTACTATTGCTCTCATGTCCAGTGCTAAATGTTGGCTATAGTACCTTAAACCAGACACTGCTACTGCTTCCTCTACTGCTGCAGTGCAATTACCACTTCAGCTGAGTACTCTGTAATGCACTAGTTTCATTAATGAACTATGGGTACGGCACAAATTTATTTTTCTGAACATGTGCAAATCTGAAGTTTTCACATGACAGGTTGCTGATCGAAGGCACTAAAATGTTGAGTTGAGTTTAGTCTGGGGCGGTTGCTCTGAAGGTACGCCAGACTGTTGTGTACAGAGGCCATGAATAATGTACTTTGTCATAATTTAAAGGGGCATTATGTAGTTTCCAGCGGCCACTAGCGGTGCGGTTTTAAGATTGCAACCAGGCGTGTGCTTGTTCGTACTCGCTTGAACTCATGAGCGAGCAGAATCCGAAACACAACCGCTTTCATACAGAAATCCTGCAATAAATGCAGGAACACCAGCATGCAGGCTGTGGCTTTTCACTCAGACATGTTCAGGCTCTGTTACTTCAACTCAGAGGCGGATCGACACCGGCGCCGTACCTTTCATTCAGCGCAGCGAGACACCGGCATATTGGCACAGTACTCCCGAAAAAAGGCAAAGTGAGAGTGGCTATAGACAGGTAGGGAGCCAGCTTCACACAACATGCTGGAAACTCAGGTAAACTACCACTACAACATTACAGTAATATTTTTATCAGCTTGATGTTGAACTAATCCATGCTCGTTACATGATGATAAAGTTACACTGCATTTAGCCGATCGTTATTCGCCTGCTGCTTTCAGTAACTGTCTTTACTATCTGTGTATCTTTCACCGGAGGCTCAGCAATTTCAGCACAGCTACATGTTTTGGATGATAATGAAACTGTTAGTGAGCTTGACTGAATATTATAACGAGATTGTGTCAAACTTTATAGCAGTTAGACCGCAGTAAGTAACTTTACTGTAGTGTTAGTGGATGGCTCTTCCTCTGGGTTGTTGTGACCGTTTTGTTGCAGTGTTTTATATAATGTGGGTCATGTTATTTACAGCAACTGAGAGGTGGAGAAGCTGTGTACCTGAGTATCAGTAAAAGGCAATAAATCTAAATTGAACGTAATGAAGCAAACAGCAGCAGGTCCGAGCTACTGTAGCGTTAGCTGGTTGCTCGTGGCTGCATCACTATGGGATAGTAAACAAATCGCTCCACATTTTTACCATTACATAATTTCTTGCAGGCTTTGACACTTTGACATAACAGTGGTACAGAGGAAAGTAACATGGGTTGCATTAGTTGGTGAAGTAATGTGAAAGCGATATAACTTTGCACCAGACAACATTTACAACTGCTCGGCGTTAGCCGGCAAGCTAACGCTATCTAACTTGAGCCAACTGAAGCACAAATTCCAAATATATTTTACATGCTTTGTAGTAATGTTAGCTTACCTGTCCAGTAGGATGAAAGCCAACTCTGGGTCTGTTGCGGAGGTTTCTCCATGATTCAAAAACCCTGCCTATGTTGATCCATGTTTTCGTCTGAAGTCGATCCGATTCACATTTGGCCTGACGAGCTTCAGCAGATAAAACTTGTGCTGGGAGCAGGTCGTTTCTTAGTGTTGACTCCATGTCGTAAGTTGCAGTGTCGTCGCTGCAAAGTCAGTAGACACAGCGAGAGGCTCGGGAGTGCGCATGCAGGTGTCAGTCACTGGATTTCGCAGAAAATCTGACCCGGAGCCTTCAAATAGGAATAGGAATACTTGCCTTCAGAGTTAATAGCCAAACCCGGCAAGTGGATCATTTTAATGTCAGATTACAACCCCTTCACACACAGGCAATAAAAAAAGGATTAATTTTAGTAGAAAAACTACATATAGCCCCTTTAATGTAAGGTGTATTGATGAAAGGACCATTTGAACATTTCCCAGCTGGATAACACTGGCACATTTACAGAAATGTTGGTTAATGTGCATTTTCCCTATAAATGAAAAAAGAATTTGAAATAAAACATCAGTAATGTTCATATTGGCATGTGTAGAAAACCATAAACATTCTTCGTATTCATCCAGCAATGGCCAAGATGAGAAAAATCTGAGTGAAAGTAGATGTGAGACAGACAAGTTGATGAAACTGTATCAGAAACACAGAGCAGAGTGTTGTGCTGTGGCTGGCCTTGTGACATTATCACGAAACTGTATCTTCATTGCCCAGCAAGTCTTTATGCACTGCGGCCTTGAAAGCTGTTCCAATGTGTGAATCAGCTCCATTGCTCAATTTTTTTTCTTTCTCTTTCCCTCTTTCCCTGTCCGCCTTCCCTTCTAATTTTTCTCACCATGTGTCTCTGCAAGACTATATATCAGCAGGCAGACACTCAGAAAAGAACACATTTCAGGAGCTGGCATTAATTTGAATGCATTACCACCTCTTAATCAGCCCATTCAAAGTTGTTGTTTTTTATATATATATATATATATATATATATATATATATTATGACCTAGCAGAAACCTGTCCCACATCCTCTCCTGGCATCAGCATTGCAAAAAAACTTAAGGGCAAGGTAGCTTTTGGAGTCACTAGAAGGGATACAGAGTGGAAGCAGAGGCGGGGACACAGGAGAGAAACCTTTGGAAGAATTCGTTTGATTCAAAGCATAGAGGTGGGAATCAATATGCCATCTTTTTTGGCACACACTGTAATTCACGGGTGTTGGGAGAAGGGTAAGGCTAGGTTGTACTTTCAAAACATTCTGGGAACACCTTTTTGGAGACCTGAATAGGGACTCTTCTGCCTTCCCATGGCAACTGTAGCCAGTTTGCCCTTGAGCAAGGCATTTAACTACCAGCTTCTGCTGCTCAGTGGATGCGTTGCTGGACCACCCCAAGTCTATAAATCTAAACCTCAGACTTTACTCACCCTCTGGTGTCACTGTAGAAGAAAAAAACGTTTTCTTTGTGCTGTTCTTGTTAAATCTGCAATTGGCAAGAATGTTATGAATACACTTGTTTTAACACAGAATCAGGCAGTGACAGACAAAAGCGTCCGATCCCAAAGTAAAGACATCCCATACATTCATCCTGACAGCCCAAATGAGACCCTTTTGTTTGGTATAGTGACATATGTATTGAGAGGAAGTAACAAATTAAAATTTAAGAATGAAATCCAAAGTGTCAGCTAAACTGCTTGCGAAAGAACACACTGTGCTGATAAAACTAGTGCGACCCACTATAGACCTTTTTACTCTCTTGCCCTTTAGTACACACACACTATTGAGAATGCTGTGTGCAGTTACTGGCATTACATTACATTGTTACAGGATCTTCTGGTAACTGAAGTTCTGTTTTTTTTTACTCCTCAAACGTCAATCATCAAACACTTTGAACACAGATCAAATTCTCCCACTCCCATATACAGTCCTAGAAAGGGGGGGAAGAACGAAAGAAAGGGTTGCCAAAGTAGCAAATATATGTCCATGCATGCTGAGATATGCTGTAGTGGACATACTTTGATGGTGAGTAATTGCCAGGAAGGATTATGTTGTGGCTCTGTTTCCCTTCTACTAACTGCATTGCACTCGCTCAATACTGGACCAGTTTCAAAAAATGTTGTCCCATTTAGTCACTTAGACACAAGAAATAGGGTCCAGGTTGAAAAACACTGAAGTTAACCTTTAAGTAAGTACTTATTTTAAACAAGACCACAATGTTTTCCTATTATTATTAATTCCAAAGTCTTCTCTATGCCTAAATCAAACTTAACAACTTTCATCGTCACATTATGTCACATTTTGGAAGGCACAAACAAATGATATCATGCTTCTGATACAGGCATCAGTTCAGAAAACTAACATCAGTTCATGAACTACTTATTTTGTCTTTTAATTTGGAGGACTTGTTATTATAGAGACGTGTCCAACTGTTTAAAAGTTTTTGAAACTGGAGACCACATTTCGCATCCAATCTTCTACCAGCAGGCAACATTGATTTCTTTTAACCATGACCACAACCTTTCCTTGCCCTTAAGTTGCCTAACCTTAACCAAACCTTACCCACAGAGGCAGCACATCAGAAAATGCTTAAATTTTAAAATTTTAAAATTTTTGTAAGCCACTAGCAACTTATGTTGTCCTACCAGTGTAGTGCCGGACCAGGAAACATCGATACGAGTCATTTTGGAAGGCGAAGTCAAACAACCTATTTTATCAAACAAGTACTACTATGTTAAAGGCAGAGGGCCTTCGTCATCATGGTTACAATAAGTGGAGCTTTCTAGCAAAGTTTGAGGAGCAGGACCACACATACCATATATGCACAACTAACCCATCTCCTCTTCTTGGCTCTCGCATTCTGCACCAGAACTGCTTGATCTACCGGCATTTGCACGGCAAATGTTGCGAGAGCAGTCATTGTTCTAAGCTCACAGTAAGCTCACGTACTCTACGGGAAGTAGAGTGTGTACGACTTGACGGCAGAGGTTTTATACCCCACCCCTGCAGTCACTGTCAGCTCACATTTGATCAAGTCAGTGAAAGTCAGCCGCAGACATCTCGAACGCACCCCATTGCCACCTATACCAACCGCAGCAGCTCACTCTAGCCATTGGTCCTGGCACTGGCATGCAAGCACCCCAAGCTATCTTCTTCGAAAAACTCCAGCAGCTGGCTCTAGTTGGGGCTTCTGGCACAGAGATACCAGTGCCCCCTGCTGCCCACTACCAACACTACAGCAGCTGGTTCCAATAGGGGCACCTGGCTCTGAGATCCCAGCGTAGCCAGTATGGTCCACAGGTCTCGGCCACACCTTGGTGTGTTCTGGTGCACAATCAGTCACTGGACACTTGCACATCTAGTTGAATTCAGGTTTATACCTGTTTTGAGTCCAAAGAGAGCAAAACGGCGTCATACAAATCTACTTTCTCAACAACATGCCCCTCACAGTCAAATGCAGTGAAGACCGACGAGAGATGAGAAATTGTGAATTGGTCTACTAACAATCAGTAGCCAGCACAACAATACAGTCTAATACAGGACTGTCAATACCAAGAAGGATAAACTTGGAAACATTCTTCTTCTACACTAGCAACAGCAACCTACATCATCCCGGGCAAAACACATGTCTAGCTTTAGGGAACGCCTGTAGCTAATGTTGTAGCTGCCAGTACTTCCTCTTAGGATGCTGATTGCTACAAACAAACATGGACACAAGCGCACGTCTTCAATACATTACATTACATTAATTCATTTAGCTAACGCTTGTATCCAAAGCGACTTACAACTGCTGTATTTATGTCAGAGGATGCACGCCTCTGGAGCAACTAGGGGTTAAGTGTCTTGCTCAGGTACATTACATTTATTCATTTAGCTGACGCTTTTATCCAAAGCGACTTACAATTGCTATTCGTTTCTCTCACACCAAAGGCATGTGTCTTATCCACTGTTCCATCGCCTCCCTCACGATGCCTTGCAAGATGGATTGTTCGACCTTGGACTTTTTGTGGTACTATGTCCTTTAGGGACCAGTAACTCAAATATTTGAGTGTTATTTAAGGAAATAATGAAGTTTAACATTATCAAGTAACGGTTAAAACCAGATAAACCAGGTTGACATTTTTATTAGCAGACAGTAGTATGGCGTCTTCAACCACCACAAAATAAGCTGTTTTTAGTGTCTGACGCCACCAAAAAGATGTATATAATCATGATATAATCATTTAAAAAATTAACTAGAAAAACAATTGCCAAAACCAGCACAATAGCCAACTTATCACAGCTCAGCAGTATATATTTAAAAATATTATGGAATTAAATGCTTTAAAGTTATTTCTGTGTAAAACCACAAACACTGTGGGATGTATATAAATCTCTACAGTTTCTCTTTCTCTTTTACATACACAAATGACCTTATGATACTGACAGCGTACATGTGTTGTGATCAGTAAGTAATTAAAAGTGGGCTTCAGGCTAAGGAAAAATCTGCAAATGTAATGAAAGTTTAAAAGACACTTAAGAAATCAAAGAGGAGAAATCATTGACAAAAGCTGCAGTGGCCTCTGAGCTATACATGCTACTGGCCTTGGATAAGAAATCTTCCTAGAAACATCTATTCTACCGCAGTATATTTCCTTACTGTGTGAGTAGACTGCCCACTCTTATCAGAAAAAAAAAATAAAACGCTGAACAGAAGTTTGTAAGTGTCTAAGGTTGTGCAGCTTTTTCTTTAGAAACAGAGTATGATCCTTCCCACGTTTCTGTGAGTGTCAAGCTTTTTTACATATTGCACAAACAAGGTTTGGATGAAAGTGTCCCTGCGATGCTGTAAAAATTCCAAAAATAAGCTTGAGGAGGCAAAACAACTCCCAACAGAGAAACCACTCAAAAATTAATTTCTCATCCAGAGTGTGAGTTTAACTGCTTGAAAATAATTCAGGCTTTGACCAAAAAATGCATCCATAACAACTGTCAGTATGAAGAATTGAAATATTCTCCATGATTTATGGAGTGCTGCTTCTACAGACTTATTCGGGCTGCATGGCAAACACTTTTATTATAGATAAAAAGTAGACAATGTCTCAAAATAATAATAGTACTGCTTGTCCTGAGCGTCAGTCAGGCCCACTGTTCCCAAAACCCAGATGAAACTAAATCATTCTTTGTTCTGTTTTGAAAGGAGACCAGCATGAGCACATTAGACAGCAGGTAGCCTCAAACAGCCCATGCTGGCTGCAAGATGGTCTCTTCATTTTTACCATTAAGAGGCACAGACACTGTGAGTCAGCCTCTGTTTTTACTGTCTGCTGGTCCTGTGCTGCTGCTGCTGCTGCTGCTGCTTCTTTTAGGCCCCTAAAATATTTTTATCAACAGTCTCCAAATCAATGATTCTCATGCAAGTTGACTGTGGTAGTTTCTCTTTTTGGGGGGAATAACCTACTTTAGGAGAAGTGTTGATATGGTCTACCCACCCATACAGACTATTTTAAGCAGGTTTATTGTTTCCGTTTTATGGCAGTATGAAATAGGCTATCGATTTAACTTGTCCTATTTCAACTTTGGCCAAGATTGGATTTTTAAACGAGCTGGGCTGGGCATCTCCAGTCGACCCGCCTGGGAGCAGAGGATCACAGGGATTGTGAGACCCGCAGGTCGGAGTGCGCAAAACAACGCGCCCCTGTGATTCATCCGCAGTTTCCAGACGATGCGCAGGTGGAGGCGAGGAGGAGAGGAAGCAGCCGCTCAGGACGGACGGATGAAACGGGCAGGGATGTTCAATACTCTTAAGGTGTATTTCATCTAAGGAACGAACTGTTTTTCTCCCCTTTGTCGGCGTTGCATTGATTTGGAACAACTGGCTTGATTTGGTGCAGCTGTAACCCATTTTTCCTCCATGACAAAAGTTTGACTGTTAAAAAATGATGCTCTGCTCCGCTCCGCTCCTGTTTTTTCATGCAATGCTGTGGATTCCGGCGTCAGCGTAAGTGGCCAGTCATCACTTGAGAAATAGCTGCGATTATTTCGGTCTTAATTTCGGTGCCAATTTCAACAAACAGAGGGCTTTTATTCTCGCACACCATCACTCGCCCGGGATTGCATCCATTTGAATTAATGTCGCACTCCATAATGGACTTCCTCGGACTGTACTTCTTACAGCTGGCTCTTATTGGTAAGTTGAACAACACTTGTGGTTGAACTTGTACAAAATGAATGCGATGTTCTGCAGCTGGTCGTTGCTGCTCGAATTAGACCTGTCCGAGCTTAATGCTTATTAGTGGAAGTGTTCTTAACGACTCCTTACTCGCTTGTTTTTTGTCAAAGTTGTATTGTAAGATATTTCTTTTCCTGCGAGATCAGCCAGTGGGGTTAATGTAAAATGATACACTACATGGTCCCGGGCAGAGCAGAGATGCTGTTTGTTTAAAGAACTAGATAGAAAAAAAAATATTATTTGATGGGTGACAGTAATGAAGCAGTGGCACTTGTCAGATTTTCTCCATGTGCTTGGATGGATTTTATCAGCATTAGAGCAATTTTACCCAGCCGGCAGAAGCCCAGTAGGCAATAGACTCCCTGTGTATGCAAATTGTGTGAGCATAGATAACGAAAGGAGACTGTCTTTTTTGCCGCTGCTGGTCCCCCGAATGACTGCGAAAATGCCAATGCAGAGAAGTGTGTGTCCAAGTGTTTGTGTGTTTGCGCGCGTGTACGAGCCTTTGTGCTTAATTGTGCGCGTACATGCGGTGTGCGTGCTTGTGCACCTGCCTTTGCAGGTGAATTGTGTTGTCTGTATGTGTATGCTGGGGGCGGAGCGGAGTAGCAGCCGGTGTGTGCGGTGTTTGGTGCCTATGTGGGAGTGACTGCATTTGTGCGTGCGCGTTTGTTATAAGAAGCATAAAACTGCCCAAACAAAGTGGTGTGTGCAGGATCAAATCAAACACTAAATTCATGAGCAGCGACCACCAGCACTGCATGCCCACCAACACACATGCACACTCAGCCTTTTCTATACCCAAATCTATTAATCATGTTACCTATAGGCTGCAACTCTCATTGTGCCAGCTGGTGTTAGTCATTTCTAATGTCAGGGCTGTTTTCTGTGGGTCTAATTTAAAATTCATCTGTGGTACAAACTCTGACTTTTTCTGATTCTGCTGCACTCTGTTCTGCAAAATTCCCCCACCACGGAGAAGGAAAAAACCTTCCTGCAGAGTGAATTCAGGCTGGAAACAGGACGTACGGATGGAAGGATTTGTATTTGTGAGATTTATAGCGTAGATGATGACAGCTCTCCATCTCAGACTCCATTTCCCTTTGCTGCAGCTGTGATTTCAGCCCCTCACAAGTGGGGAGTGTGCTGGAAATTCTGGGTCTCCCAGACACGATGTTCCACTAACTCGAACCTTGAGCACACACACCTGCAGCACTCCTCTCCGCCACACTTTCCCTAAAGGAAGGGATGCTATTATGTCCCCCTATCTTCCCTCACTTTTCACATCATATGTAAAACATGTGTCACCATGCTATACTGTCACTCAAGACGTGAGCTGTGTGAGTAAGTGAAAGCAGGACGTGAGGATGGAGGGTAGTCAGTCTTTTTTCCGGAGATATTCTCACCTTGTCAAATAGATGTGTCAAAATGGCAGCGAGTCTCTCACCCAGGGCCTCATGATCCCGTCCATCAGCCTCACAGGGAGGCAGATGCAGAGAGGGAGGAGGAGGGAATCAAAGGAACTGAAGCAGCTTTAGCCTGAAGGTTAGAGAGCGGAAGAGGCAGGTGGTCGGTTTGAATCCACAGAGGGGATCGAAGTGGGAGGAGCAAATTTGTCTTAAAGTGCTGTTTTAGGAGTTGAGTGCACCTGAAAGATTTCTTAGAGAAAAAGTGATGAATACAAACGTGGAATTTGCTACTAAATTTGAGTTGCCGAGATGTAATGATAAGGTGCAGAATGGCATGTACACCAAGTCAATTCATGGAAGATGGATATGATTGATTATTGTACGTTCTTGTTTCACATTTAGTGTAAATATTTGTTACTGTATTTTCATTACATTTTTAATTGTGCATTTTCTGCATTGTCTCATTTGTCATGCAGAGTAGCCCACCACCACTTGAATCTTAAACATCAAACATAAAAAAACACTTTGATTAATGGGTTGCATTTTGTTATTGTGTCCAATTAACAGCACTAAAATGTGTGAAAAGTCCTATGTACATTTGAAACTGGAGCTTTCATGGAGCAAATGAAGGCGGCATCAGTTTCTTCAGCAATTTGTGCCAAAGTGTCATTGAGCATGCTTACCAACAGCAGTAGCTTCTAGGTGTGTGTGTGTGTGGAGACTGGTTTAGCTAAACTTTTGAGGACTAACATTTGACAGCCCAATGTACTTATTAGGACGTATCAGCTTTAAAGCACGTATTGGCTATTAAGTTTGTGTGTGTTTGCATGCAGCTCTCTTCCCTGAGCCCCTGCTGCAAATAGAAGGATGCTCCTCTACAAGTTGCCAGGCCCAACAAGGCTTAAAAAAGTGCCTTTGGTGCCTGGGGCTGTAATAATATCTGTCCAATCTAATGTGTCTTCCTGATGAAGTGAGGTGTATGAAGTGAATAAATGTGAGTTTTGTATGCTGTGTTTCTGCATGTCGTTAACATGCGGGGATAAACTCGTGCTTTTAAAAAAAAAGAAGGGGAAAAACAAGCCCCTATTTACTTCAGATTTAAATTAGCATATTTGCTGCTCAGTCTTGTGATGCTTCAGTGATTATCTGCCCGCACCGCTCTGAACATTTTGCAATCATTACTGTAATTAGTTGACCAGGTTCAGCTGCATATTATTCTTCTCTAAGTGGTAGGAATTAAATGAACACACCCTACCTCGGCATTTGCGACATGGCGTCAGATTTGTACTGTTTCACATATGGTGAATAGTTTTATATACGCAGCAGTAATTGGCTGGCAATAAGTAATAATCATAAACATAAATGGCTGACTATTTGAGGGTGGTATGTATATTTTTCCCAGTATGAGTTTGTGGTGATTGGTTCCTGACAAGGGCAGCAGTCATGGAGGGAAGGAATGAACAATTTGAGGATGCGTTAAAACTGCAGGGGCCCTACAGAAAGGCAGACTTGGGTGGCTGTAAATCAGATTCATCAGGCTGGGGGCCCAGTATCACATCCTATTTAGAGGCCCAGTGGATTGAAAAGGACATCCACTAATTGATTTTATGTTTTGGCAACACTGATGAATATGTGTAATCTGTTTCAAAATGGTAGCTGTCATCAGTTACATTCAGTGGAGAAAAAGAACAAGATGATCAAATTACAGATGCTAAAATTAAGTAATTGCTTGTTGAATTTTGAAAGAAAATGTTAAGGGAGGAAACTGTATAAAAAATTACTGGATGTGATTAGATTTTCCACAATCATAGTCATGACTGATGATAAAAAACAAAACAAGTGAGAACTTGTCGAACTAAAGTTCAAGTATAATACAAATATATATTAATTAATCCTTCAAAACTGTTTTATGTGAAGTAGTTTTGTGAATATAAAGAAACTGATATTATCAGCATATTTACACTCAATAATTTTATACTGTAGCTAACCATGGTTTGGCTGTTTGATTATGTCAGAAAATCATCACTGATTAGCAGAGCCATTTTGATTTCATATTTTGAGAACTCTGGAGCATAGTTACTGAAAAGTAATTACAGTGTTGAGACTACAGCACTGAGCGTAAGGCGGCTGCTAATTACCATTCCTCACTAGGTACTTATTTACCGATTAACTTTCCAGTCCAGTTGAATAGATTTTTAAAGTAGTCCTTCTGTACTTGGCATAATTATTCACTGCTTTAGAATGATCTCATTTTTAGAAGACTAGTATAGCTTCATATACTCTTAACACTGCTAGAAATCACAATGTTAATGTTCACTGAATTCTTTTTGTTTTGTTTTTATGCTGTGATTTTTGCTTGCTTTGCCCACATTTTCTCTGAAACAAATGATGTGCAATGTCTTACATTTCTTTCCAGTGTTGACACAAATGTGTTGACAAACAATAGCACCGGTATCGGATTGGTGTTCGCTAACAGCAGAAACCCTGTCTGCATCAGGAGGGGAAAAGTTGGATCAATGCATCTCTAGGTGGTGGAAGACTTGACTACTTATTGCCAGGAATCAGGACAAATCTACAGCCAAACATCAAAATGGGCCCAGCAATGCAGCATAGTTCAGAGTTTTTTCATGGTTTATTTTTCTTATACTGTATTAATTGAATTTTGACCACGAGGGGCAGAAAAACACCAAACATGCTGGAAGAAACATAGTCCTGACACATTATTACCAGGTAAAACAGTTATAGCTAACATATTAGCAAACTGTACCTATTTACACACCCAGTACACACATAGACAAATTGGCCTTCATTTAGAATTATCTTCATGTCCACCTGAAGAATGTAAGTCCAATATTCAGTCTCCTCTTAGTCTTGTTCTTTGTTTCCACTAATTAGCTGCTCCATGCTTCAACTTGTAGTTGCTAACTTTGTTTGTCTGCTTTTTGGCATTGGGCAGGTAGCAGTTGGTACAGTGGGATTTTTAGAGCTTGTTTGCTAAAATAGCTGCATCCTGCTGCAGAAAACTGGGTTCATTAGATTACTGAGAATGAACTCTACAGTAAATGCAATAAAAAATAAGCTGAAAGAGGCTAAAAAGTCCTATAGAAAAGTGGCAGTTTTCTTTGTTTATTTCTGTCAGAATGAACCCACATAGCCATTTGAATTGATGTTATGTAAGAGTATTAATTAATGTGTCTTTAAAGTATAGTAAAGTTTGACGTACGAGATCTAATCATGTATTTGAGAGTTTCACAGCACAGAAATTACCGTGCAGAGGGACAGTGACAGACACTCTACAGATCATAAGAAGAACATTTCACTCTACACAAATAGCTTGCTAATTAACAACCCCACACACAAACTCACACGCATAGAAAGGCCTCCCGTGTATCCAAACCAAACTCCTTCTGTCGCTCTCAGCAGTTATTCAGCCTCATCACCATGCTTTGTATGGGAATGAATAACTTGCTCCTTGCATGTTTGGTAACCTTGAATTGTGACAGATAATATTATGGGGTTTTGCTAGTATGTGCTTTATGCATTTATTCTGACAAATCTGAAGTCCACCCCCTCACCCCCACCACCTGACACATGTATAATTCATACTTACCCCTCTCTCTCACCGGGTCCCCATAGTTGGTGCAGCAATGAACAGTTTCTTGATTTCTCTTATAGTGGATACTTCTCTGTGCCTTCAAGTTCCTCTGACAGAGAGAATCGAGAGAATAGTGTCAGAGAATTACAGAGCAAACATAGCGGGAAGAGGAGGAGGTGAATGCGAATAAGCCGTGTGTGACAGCAAGAGAAGGGATTTATTTTTTCCGTGAGGCTGGAGCTGTCGTTGGGCATCTAACAGACAAGAGATATGTATCCTCTGTAGAGCATCTGCCCAGTGCAGAGTTGCTCTGTAGATCCCTGGTACGTTACCTCAGTTCGGGGCCTCAAATTTTCTGTGCTGCCCCTTTGAATTTCATTTATGTTTTCCTGATTGTTGTTTATGCAAAAACCTGTTGCTATACATCCCAAAAGCAGAGATGGTAGAGATGGCTTGCAATCTGCACCCAGGCCCTTCACATTTGAAGTTATAATTTTTGACACTCAATCCATTTTGTCTGATTGATTTATTGATTTCATTTGTCATTTGACTGTCTCATCACTGAGAGAATACTTTGGCAACACAGCCTTTCTAACTGTCATTATGACTCAACAAAAGAGTTAAAACATAAAGTCAGATGGCTGCGGGTGTCTTTCATTGGTGACTAGTTGACATTTATAGCCGGTTGTTCTTTGCTGTCTCACTGCTGCACTGTGTTATCTCTGCCAGGACAAGTAATACTGTATGTATAGTACAGCAGATGGAAGCAATTACAGACTATCGGCAGTGAAGAAAAGAGCAAAATGGACACCATAAGATGGAGATAAACATTCCCTGGAATAGAGGGAATCAAACTGCAGCACTGATGCTGGTATGGAGGATTTTGTGGGATGAAACCAAAGTGACAGTGCTCCTTATTATGTTAAAAACCCTGTCATTTCCTCTGGCTTTTGTTGAGGGACGATTATGCCACAGAGACAATTACCCTGCCCTTGCCGTGCTGAAATGATATGGCATTTACTGCCACTGTATTCCATAGCCAGACGTTTAACTTTTTAATGAAAAGGCTGCAAAATGGTCCAGGCTGATTGTGAGAGAGCCTAAAAGGCTGCAATTAATCAGAAGAAAAAGTTTATAAGTGGGGGGAAAAGGTAGAATAGAGTTGGATTGGCAGAGAGAATGACAAGTGGTAATGAAACAAGCTAGCAAGGCTTCAAGGCCCTTCATCAAGTGTTCACAGTACTTCAAGCCTGTAAGTGTGTCTGTCAGAGTATATTTTAAGTATAAGGAACTTTCAGTTTCTCATTGCGACTGCAGCAAACCATTATCCAGACCCATACAATATGTAGGCTGTTATTACATCACCATTTTATTGAGAGAGCGCTGGAGGTGACAATCATATTCTCATCTTGCGTAGATTAAGCTGACATAAAAAATATTGTTGATAATCAGAAGGACTCTGCTTCCATTCACATGATCAAGGTCCATAATACACAAATACTTTTCTGCCCTGTTGCCAAGAGATAAGCCTCCAGGTGTAGAGTGAAGTTTACTGTTGACCTATGTTACAAGGTGTGTCTCCATAGTTGTGTCCCAATTACATACTGCATACTAATTGTATGTGGCATCGGTCAGACTGTGACTTTAGAATGCTTCTGCCCTTTAAACTTAAAGGGCAAGATGGACATGTTTCACAACCGTGTATAATTACTTTAGTTTTTTGCAGCTGTGAGCAGCACCTCCATTTCCACAAAAGTGTGCATCAACAGCACACTCAAAATTAAGAGTTTTTTAATATGTAGACTGTTTTGAGTATATATTACTTAATTGTATCACTATTCCAGCGTGAACACACTATACACACAGTAGATTTGGTCTGTAGTTGGTACTCACATTTGCCATCTTAGTTTGGATTATTCCTTGACCCAGATGCCAATAAAAAAGCTGGTATTGAGACTGTCTATGGTAGTGATGTTTGGAAGTGAGAGAATGAAACTGTTACTTTAAAGGGGCTATATGCAAGTTTTTCAATGAAATGAATCAAATTTTCATTGCCTTATTGTCAATGGGCTCAAAACTCACTTAGAAATTAAGCACACGCCTGTTTTCTCCGTTGCTTGCATCAGCCACTATTCTGCTTTTAATGTGGGAACTCCGGGTCGGATTCAGCCCTGTGCACGCTCCCAAGCCTCTCTCGTACTACAGCAACAACACGGCAGCTAACGACATGCAGCCCACTAACACCATAAAACAACAGGCTCACAGCAAAACACAGACTCCACGTAAGGATACAAAACAACTATAAAGTTTTATGTGCTGAAGCCCATCAGACCAAACAGGTTCAGATGATGTCGAGTAAGAACAAAGTGAGCATTGGTAAAGCTGGAGAAACACAGAGAAAGTTACGTTAGCTCGCCGGCTAACACTGAGCAGTTGCTAATGTTATCCAGTGCAAAGTTTTATCGCTTTCACATTATTTCACCAGCTAACGCGACCCATGTTACTGTCCTGTGTACCACTGTTGATTTAGACTGCAAGGATGTAACGGTAAAAAGCAAATGTGGAGCAATTTGTTTACTAGCCTATGGTGATGCAGCCAGCTAACGCTACATTAGCTCAGACCTGCCGGTGTTTGCTTCGTAACGTTCAATTTCGGTTTATTGTGGTTTTACCAATACTCAGATACACAGATTCTCCACCTCCCCTCTGCTGTAACTAACGTGACCCACATAATATACAATACTGCAACTTCACAGCGACAACAACCCAGAGGAAGAGCCATCCACTAACACTACAGTAAAGTTATTTTCTCTGGTCTTATTATTATAAAGTGTAACACAATCTTGTTATTATATTCAGTCCAGCTCACTAACCGTTTCGTTATCATCCAGTACATTTATTGCTGAGCCTCCGATGAAAGATACACAGATAGTAAAGCAGCAAGCGAGCTAACAATGTAGCACGTCGGCTAAATGCAGTAAATGTACTGTGATCATGTAATAAGCATGGATTAGTTCAACCTGCAGCTGACAAAACTATTACTGTAACGTTGAAGTAGGGGTTTAACTGAATTTCCAGTATATTGTGTGAAGCTGTCTCCCTGCCTTTCTATAGCCGTTGTCACTCTGCCTTTTTTCCTGGAGGATTGTGCCATTATGCGGCTGCCTGCGCTGAATGAAGTAACGTTACGGAGCCGGTGTAGATCTGCCCTTTGAGACGGGAACGTTGAAGTAACAGAGCCTGAACATGTCTGAGTAAAAAGCCACAGCCAACATGCTGGTGTTTTGCGTTTATTGCAGGATTTCTGTGTCGAGCGAGCACGCGTACAAGCACACGCATGGTTGCAATCTTAAAACCGCACTGCTAGTGGCCGCTGGAAACTATATAATGCCCCTTCAAGAGAATGTTGTAATAACTTAATGTTGCTTGGCTACCCTGTTTTATCCTTGTTTCTACTCCTTGAATCACTTTGTAAAACAGCTTAAAATGTAAACGTGAATATTTAGGCAACTGTAGCTTTTCTCAGAGTGTTTGTTTTAATGAAAATACATGAGAGACACACACTGGGGCTAAGGGTTAGCCATCTCTGCCTACCACAGCTCACATCTAGGTTAGGTCAGATTAAAGAAGTAGCTCCTCAAGTTGCCGTCTTACTTTTCCCTTAGCACTCTCAGCAAATGAGAGCAGACCAGCAGGAGGCAGAGGGAGCAGAGATCCCCGTCCAGAGCAGGAGCCGAATCGAGATGACATCTTGTAGCTCTTCTGCAGGGGCCCCGGGATCTGGGGAGCTAATTGGTTTCTAATCAGAGCTGCAGTTTCTGCTGTGGCGTTCCGCTCAGCCTGTTGAGATAGAAATAGAGAGAGAGTGTGAAATTGGGACTCAAGAATCAGGTTCAGTGCCAGGCTGTCAACTGACTAAGCCAACGGGAGGTGGAGGAGGATAGGGATGTGTAGAACGGGCCAAATCTCAGCAGGCGATCCACCCAGCTTGTCTCAGATATGTGCCAGATAACATTTATGAGGGCTAATGAAAGAGTTTGCGGCTCAAGACTCTCACATGGTTTTTTACTCTGTAGTCTGTTGTGGGCCACTCAGTTGATTTGATCTTTTTGTCTTACATGTTCCACGTCATCACCCAGGCAGACGGAAAAACGGGCAGGCCAAAAAAAATGGAAGATGCTCAAGATTTCATCAAGATACACGAGGCAAAGAAAATGTTTATTGGCAGTAATGATAGGGCAGTTTGTGTCTTGTCTCTATTCCCAAAATATTTAGCACACAGTCTGATTTAACTACTAATCAGACTTTGTAAGCAATGTTATAGCATAAGAAATTATATTAAACAAGTACCATATGTTATACTATATCAGTTTGTATTTTCAACCAAATCACACCATCATGCTAAAAACAGCCTTGCAGTGATGTTCAGGACATGTTATGTTCAGGAGTGGTGAAGTGAAGAGAAGTTATTTCAGGAAAGCCATGCAAAAGTTCTGTTCTTTTCTAAATAGATGTTGTTACTGTATGTGACTGGTAGTTGGACTGGTTGGATCATCAGGACAAATAATGAGAAACTGCAATGAAAAAATCTGGTTCTTTTGGTAACGTCTTTGTACTATACATCAAAACTTAAGACGACAAGCCAACTGTGACTCTCAAGTTGGGGTAAAAATGTCCGATTAGCAAGGTAAATATTCTGTTGCCCACACCGCAAAGGACAACCTAAAGATAGAAATTACACGTTGGTGAAACATTCACCAGGTTGAATCAATTCACGTTTGAATTTTATGCTGAATTCAGCAACTGTGGCATGGTGTTTCATTCTTGATTGCAACAGCAAATCATTGAGTTTATTGTTCGGTTCATTGAGTCACAGTTCTGCCTGTGCATGGTGTCTAATTTTGAAAGTATTTTTCATAAGCACCTTGACAAAAACACAGAAACAAAGTTACATCATTTATTACCTACAATTGGGGGAAATACTACTACTGATTATTTTTGCCAACTAAAAGCAGGGAAGTGATTACTTGTAGCCCCTTTCCTGACCAAATCACAGATTGTTTGTTTGTACTGTGATTTTTAATGATGTGGTTTTTCACCAGCCTGTGAAGCCAAAGACAAATTTCCACAATATATACAATAATAAAAAATAAAATAAAAGTCACTACCCATATGTGCGATTTGTTCAGTGATTTGTTGTGCTACGTAACTAATCATCTGATTGTGCTGATTGGAGAAACTGTTGATTAATGTTGGATTGTCGGGAATACGAATGCGGATTTCCCCTTCCTATACAGCTAGCTACCTGTCTACGTTGAACAAAATTATAAACGCAACACTTTTGTTTATGCTCCCATTCATCATGAGCTGAACTCAAAGATCTAAGACTTTCTCTATGTACACAAAAGGCCTATTTCTCCCAAATATTGTTCACAAATCTATCAAAATGTGTGTTAGTGAGCAGTTCTCCTTTGCCAAGATAATCACCACCTCACAGGTGTGGCATATCAAGATGCTGATCAGACAGCATGGGTATTGCACAGGCGTGCCTTAGGCTGGCCACAATAAAAGGCCACTCAAAAATGTGCAGTTTCACTGAACTGTGGTGGTCCGGAAAGTATCTGGTGTGACTACCATTTGCCTCACGCAGCGCAACACATCTCCTTTGCATAGAGTTGATCAGGTTGTTGATAGCGGCCTGTGGAATGTTGGTCCACTCCTCTTCAATGGCTGCGCGAAGTCGCCGGATATTGGCAGGACCTGGAACATGCTGTCGTATGCCGTATGCTCAATGGGTGTCATACCCGGTGAGTATGCTGGCCATGCAAGAACTGGGATGTTTTCAGCTTCCAGGAATTGTGTACAGATCCTTCCAACATGGGGCCAAGCATTATCATGCTGCATTATCATGAGGTGATGGTCGTGGATTAATGGCACAACAATGGGCCTCAGGATCTCGTCACGGTATCTCATTGTGCATTCAAAATACCATCAATAAAATGCACCTGTGTTCAATCAATAAAATGCACCTGTGTTTGTTGTCCATAACATATACCTGGCCATACCATAGCCCCACCGCCACCATGGGCCACTCGATAATTTTGTTCAGTGTACAGACATGAAATAATGTTCACAAAATTGTGACAAGTTTGGTAGACATTGACACAGCTGTAGAGCAGCTTCAAGCTAAAGTAAACATCTTTTTCTTCACCTTGCTGAAATTTCCAGCCTCAAGCGTAAAAGTAGCAAGTAGCAAGATCAAGTATATCTTTATTATCCCTGAGGGACAAATTGTTGAACAGCAGTCATCACACAACGATCAAAATAAAGTGATAAAATAACCAACAATAAAATAGAATCTCAATGATAATTTTAAAGATGAATGGCAAAGTTCTGGGACAAATTACATTTGAAGTCTTTTTGTCCTGCATGTTGGCATACTATATCTAAGGCCTGACAGAAGCAACTCTCAGCTCCTTAGACAGAGGGTGGCTAGGATCAGCCAGGACTGACTGCACCTTCTTGCCTGCGATGACCTGTACCAGCTGACAAATGAGAATGTAAGAACAGATTAAAACATTTTCATAAAGGTGGTATCAACATTAAAACTCCGAAGTTTACAATAAATTTGCACGTGCTGGTGAGCTGTCCTGCACACTGCATCCACCTGAGGCTCAGGTGGTCTGCTTTTTATCAATAGTAATGCCCAGATATTTGTAGTGCTGAACAATTTCAACACCCTGATCACGGATCATCTCAGGAGATATGTTTGGATATATAATATGATATGAGGATATATGATTTTTCCTAAAATCCATTACCATCTCATTAGTTTTAGAGGCATTTGTCAGAAGAGACACATGACTGAATCGTCAGCAAACTTAAAGATATGACGCCTCATATGTTGGCTTTGACACTTGTTGAAGCTTTAAATAGGGGGGAATGCTAATAGAGAAACCTGACATCGATGTTAGCAGTAAGGGAGTTGGATGAGAGCAGGTTTAATATTGGTTTTATCAATTTAATGGGTGTTTTTAAAATATCAGTATATTTATGTCTAACAGGCCTTGGGATGGATTCCATGTGAACATCATATACAGCTTTTTGCGGGTCTTCCGTTAAGCTCAGAATAAGACAGGGCAACCCCTTCGTATCTCCGCTCAGTGGATCATCTCCCTTTAGCTAAGCTGATAAATCCTGCCTTCAAGGTCTTTTTTCCAGCACATATAAATAGATTTTTTTAGACTTATTTCAAAGGGGATTTTAGAGTGTCGTGATTGACATGCTACACACAATGTGATAAAGAATTTGTTGCTTTTCTTCCCTGTTTCATATGTTCGCATTTCGCCAGTGGGATCACAGATTTGTGTTTCAGTATCTATTTTGTGAACAGAGGAATGAACACATTAGATGTTGTGGGGTGTGAATGTGTGAGTTTCTCGCAATGGCCAACCATGTGGTCAAGCATCCTGCTTTCTATATGATACATGTAGTTAAGGATTAAATAAAACTAAGTGATTCTGATCTCATTGCTCTTAACATGTCGTATTCTCTTTCTTTTTTTTGTTTTAAACTGAGACTGGAAGATTAGTTGAGCCAATAAAACTAAGGTAAGGAAGCTTAGTAACACAAGAATGAATGTAAATAGGATTCAGCAGCAATGAAAGGTACAAAGTGGTCTAATTAAATCCCTCTCGATGTGAATTCAATTTCCCCAGGCCTCATGGCGTCCTGTCAGTGACAAAGAGAGCTGCCTCTCTTTGTCTTCCTCTGAGAAAATTCCAATTAGATAGTGGGTGTATCTTTGGTGTGCCAGTCAATCACAGTCAAAGCCTGTGTTTTAAAGATGATGACAGTGGAAATATATTGATTACAGCCATTTCGGAGCCTCTTATTTGGAACAAAAGACAGTTAACAGAGATATTGATTTCTCTTTATATGCTTGTTGAGAAGGACTGCTGGCTCATTTAGAAACTGGTCACTTCACAGCGTTCATTGCTCGGAGGGTTTTTTCGAAAATATTGATAACACTGACGCAGCCCTTTGTACTGTAGCAGCTTCTCCGGCCAATTAACACTGGCATCCACTACTAAAGTGATTTTCATCTCTTTTGAAAATTGAAAAAAATTTCCCCTGGTGTTATCCATTACAGATCATTGGTGGTATTGCAGTCTGCCAAGACCTCGCATTTCTTTTTTAGTAACACTTGTAAGCAGTGTGGAGATGACAAAAGGGGAGAAGCAACAAAAGCAAATGCTGGTGTGGTGGAAGACAGCCAACACCTACACCTGTCTTAATCCAATTGGGCCTTTGGAATAGAAGTAAGAGAAAGATAGACTACAGTTACACACCATCGCCACCTCAAACCGTGAGTGCACACACACATACACTTGGATATTTTGTTCAAATCGAATTACTGATGCCTGTTGCGATTGCCAGTGTTAGCCTGGCCCCCGTCAACGTCTGCGTTTGCCTTCAGAGAGCCTCATTTATTTTGAGAAGACTTTTTTAAGACATGGTCCTTCATGTGGAACAGTGAATATAAGATATAAAACCCGTCTGCCTGGTGACTTTGGGCCATGGAAAGATCAAACGACAGAGTGGGGGGGGGGTAGAAGAGAGGAGAGGAAGAAAACCAATGAAAGAGTGAGGGAAAATATCGGTAGTCGTTTTCAGATGACTGCTGGCTTGCTTTCGTCCCTTCGGTCACTGCACGTCTCATCTTAAGGTTTAATTTGCTGCTTTTAACTCTGTCCATCGCCCTCCCCCTTTCCGTGTGATCCTAGATCCTTGCCCTCCATGGCTTCAGGCCTTACTGCTGAAGTGTGCCATTGATTTACGGTCACTCACCATCATGACGTTGACCTTTCACATATTTGATTTTTTCAATTTGATAATCCACCGCATCAACGATCCCCAAGATGGTCAGGTGTTACATTTTTTCTACCAGCACTCGAGTAGCTACATGAAACACAACCTTTTTGGGCTTTTCCTGGCTTCAAACACTATCAAAGGTCTGACATTTTTTTTACTGACCCTTAATAGCACTACTGTCGTAGAGATGAACGAGTATGAGTAGATGGCCTCTGAGGTCAGAGCCACTTGACTTACTGAGATGGTATCTGGGTAAGGTAATTGACACAGTCTCCCTAAAAGACAGGAGAGGCAGTAAAGTAGAGCTTGGATGGCGCTGCCACAGATTGGCTATGATCGCCCTATCCTGCAAGGCAGCAGATAAAGTGAAAGCCTCTCCTCCCCTGTCAGCTGTTGCGACCTCTTGTGTGATCAGCAACTTTAACAAACCCAGGGTTACGTGTTCACACTGTGGATCAAGATGCCATCCGATCTTGATAACCACTAGATTGGATGAAAGCCATAGAGCCACAGAAGAATGCTCCTCCATGTACCCCAGCCTTCATGGGGTTCATGAGGTTTCAGCCCCCATCAATATCGTTTAAGGAATTACACAGTGTATCAGTACTCAAGTGTTCTGGGAGCTGTGTTGTAGTACACTCCAGAGTAGAGGGGGGCTAAGAGCCCAAAAAGCATTATAAGACCAAGAGACTGGCCTCAGACACTGAGCCAAGAATCTGCCAAGGCCAGAGCCATGATAGATGATGAGGCGCGGCGAAGGTTTTATTGAGGATGTGGTGCTGCTTGTCGTGACAACTAGAATGAATGAGATCCTTGGCATCTGTCGGTACTGTCACCCTCTGGTCCCATTTTTATTATTACTTATTCACGTACAGCAATAATGTTGGTTCAATTTCTTCTGCTATCAATTTGCAAGCTTGGCTGTTAAACTGTGAATTATGAAACACTTGGACAAAGAAAGCATGACGGCTAATCAACACAACTATGCTGAGGATATTTACAACCTTCCTTGGCATCCTAGAAGACTTGAAATGATGTGAACACACATCTTGACATCTAGTTATTGGGGTTTTGTTTAATAATTGTGATATCAATCATGCAGTTTTTGTATGTGTCTCATTTTAAAGTGATGGTCTACAAGATTTAGAGTATTTATTCATACTGTCTCCTGTGTTATGTGACGATAGTATGCAGACATAAACATATTTGTCTTCTGGTTTTTAAAAGGTTCAGTAAGTGATGCCTTCTCGTTAAATGCCATTCTCCAACCACATAACCTGAAGGTAAATGTTGTTTGGTATTTGGTGGTGATGGTGTTTTAACCAGTTTGATTCCACAGTTTTGTCCCAATCCAGATGGATTATTATATCATAATTTTATCGACATTATAGCATGATGAAGGTGGGACAGAATGGCATTCATTTTTCATCTTTGGTGCTATATTTTAACCGCTAAGGTGTTTCTGCACTGCAATGGTGGAAAAAAGACGTAGGACCTGTAATAGTGGCCACTTGGGAATAGTGGGAAACAAGTGACATTGACACATCACCTTTTAAGTTGATTTGGCAAATTTGTTAGACAATTTTGTGTTCACGTGGCAAATGTATTCTCTCTCTTTCAGCTCTGTTTTTGGTCTCTGTCTGGCTCTGTAGCTGCATAATGTTCTACTATGTTCACCAGCTAGTCGCTAAATGTGTATGTCAGCCGCTGTTTGATGCTGGGCCAGTAGTGTACAGTTAGTTTTTAGAGCTTTATTCGTTGCTGTTATAGCTACAGCCAAAAACGATGCTATGAGAGCAGTGAGAGCGAACCAAAATAGTAAAGTTGTGGACCAGACAGCTAAACAATGAACTGAAACTCACTATAAAGCTCCATAAAGCTGAGGGAAGCTGCAGATTCAGGTAATAATTCTCTGCAGGTCCAGCACTACGAGCAACCTTTTTCACATTGTTCTCACATTGTCCTCTGATACATTGTTGTTATAAAAATACACAGATGGGTGACAAATCAAAGGACAAACCAACATGGAGCGTCTGGAGTCAGGCCACCACAAACCTCCAAAACCGCTTCAGTGTTCCTTGCCAAGTCTGTGGAACTCTATTGGAGGGATGAACACCATTCCTCAAAAAGATATTCCCTCATTTACATATACCACCATTAATCAGGTAATCTCACTGAGATCAAGAGAGACCTGAGTGAAATAGTTTGCATAGTTAAACTTTTATGACCCTTAAACAGTTGAAACCATGAATGAAACCATCTCAGAAGTTTAGGTGAAATGTCTTTAACGGCTAACAGCTGATACATCTGAAACATGAAGCAGGGCACAAGTAGGTAGGTTTTGTAAGGGGTCACAAGCCCTTTAATGTAATAATCAAAAGTATCATGTGACTATAGCTGTCAAGTAAATGTAATGGAGTAAAAAGTACAACATTTTCTTCTGAAATGTAAGTTCAAGTATACAGAAAAGAATTTAAGTATAAGTAAAAGAAATGAAATGGAAATAGTGAAATTATCTCAAAATTATACTTAAACACAGTAAATGGGTAGATGTACTTAGTTACTTTCCTCCGCTGGTACTGCATTTCCTTTAGATTTTTTTCATTTTCCTTGGATTAGCTTTTGGGAAAGTTTATTTAACATCGTTGCTTCTTTCACATCAAGTCTTTTTTGGACAGGACGGTAGAGAGAAACAGGAATCGTGGGGAGAATGAAATGCGGCGAAGGTCCCTGAACAGATTTAATCTAGTCCTCCTTTTAAGTTTCTGTATGTGACACCATGTTGGCTGTCTCTGCTCACTTTAACTACCCACTTTATTGCGTGAAATGGTTTAGTGATGAAAACAGTCTATACTTACTGAAATTATGTTATTTTCTATCATGGAATCAAATCAATGCAGAGGTTTTCTGTCAAGGGAAACTGGGCATTTCAAACAGCAACTGGAAACACTTTTTTCAACTCTGAATAAGTAAAATGTTCTGATAGCCAGTGATGGCGATATTCCCAAATTTATTTAGATTAACTCTCTTTACTGTTTTTTCTCTTTTAGTTCTCCTCTATTCAGGCACGGTAATGGTTTCTATGTCTGGTGTCCATGTGTGGCAAGTAGCTACAGGTAGATGTGAAAGTCTGAATCACTTTCCTTTTCATCTCTGACATTTATGTTTTGAAGCGGTCGACCCAGTGATCCGGCTCAGTGTTCCTCCCCATTGCCCTACTGCCACGTATCCTGAACAGGACTGGTGAAATTTCCCCTCTGTGCCTGCTAAATCTTCCAACCAGAGTCATGTCACACTGATCCCTAGCCCAGTCATTAGGATCCATTGAGATCGGCTAGCATGTTCAGCTATGCTTGACTGGATGATTCCCATTTATCCTTAACCCTCCCTCCCTCGCTGCTCTCTTCGGAGACAGGAGCTGCCAGGTTCATCTGTTTGCTTGTCTCCTGACTTGTTAGAAGCCTCTGTCAGCCTTGTTACTGAGCCTGCTGATCCGTGGCCATAAACCTGTGCAAAGGTGGAGAGGTATTAACGAACCAGGGCTTTACACAGCTGTCCGACGAGTGGCTGAAAGCCCAACATCTCCCTCTAACCATGGATACATCCTTTACTGACGCTGGTGGCAAAAGCTGAGCTGTTATTAACCTAAAATAGATCAACAAATCAGCATTTCCTCGCTGTTTGAGTGTGCATTTTGAATTTTAAAAGCTGACTTCCACATGCAGACAGATGCTCAGTCTCTTTAATTGACAATATTGGATTTATCTGAATCATTTGTGTAATGACCCCAAAGTAATGGTCTATGTCTACACTGCTCAGTAAAAGCAATGAACTGGTTCCATTTCTCAGCCCTATAATCTCCCACTGTCCTCTAGTACCACTTTATTGCATCCAGGTCTGCTGACTTTAATATCCTGGTTTGTTAAATCTGTACATTTCATCGCTGGCTACGCTGATTTGTTTCTGGCGGTTGCTGTAATTACCCCGCATGGAATCAGTTTTGTTGGTGATGCTTACCAGACAAAACAGTGAAAAAACAATCTGCCTGAGGAGATGAAGATGTATCTGACCCACAGGGAAATGTATTTACAAAATCAACGCCATCATTACTAATGGAGAATGGAGAATTTGATATGAGTGTGAAGCCAGGACATGTTAAGCATGCTCTCTGCACATGTGACTTGATATTTAATGAGCCTTTAAAAACGAAGGTAAACATTTTCATTCCTCAAATATATTCAGTATGTTGCTTATATTTATTCACAAGCTTCTCTTTTTAACTTATTTTATTTGTTCCCTCTTTGATAAGCCCTCTTTATAACAAACCATGTGTGTGATTTAGTTGCATCTGCCCACCGCACACTCCATCAAAAGTTACCTGTAGCTGGCACAGTTTTATCTGTCTCTTTGCTTAGTGACTTTAATTAACAGGAAGTATTATTTGCCAACACTGCGGCTGTTTCCTGTGTGTATTTCCTTGTCTCCCAAGACTCTCACAAATGGAAAGCACACCCTTCATTGACACCTGGTCTGAAAATAACTGGTGTAAAAACTCCTGTCACAAGTCAAGCACCTCAGCGGCGGGAGCTGGGTTGTCTCAAAACACGGAGAAAGTATGCGGGCAACTGTGAAGAACGCAGTAAAGCTAAAAATCAGTGAAGATGTGTAAGCGCCACGTTGTGTTTCTTGTCTCAGGGCCCCTTGAGAAATATCCCTGCTGGCCCTGATTGTTAATGCTCTTGTCTCTGAGAAATACAGAATGACAGAAATAGAGGAGAGGGGACACTCTGAGGGAGAGTTCAGCATAAGAGAAGAAGGGATGAAATGAGAGAGTTGACTGTGAGAGGGATTCAAAGGTGACTCTGGGGGTGAACAAAAGACAGAGCAACTGTGAGATGAAGAAAGAGAGAGTTGACAGAGAGTAGACAAGATTAATTAACTTATTTCCTACAACAGATCGTATTAAAGTTGCTGTCAGCACCATTGAACCACTCACTGACTCGCAGTAACATAAACTGAATACTTTATGTGCTTTGTTTTTAGACTCTATAAATATATGTACATACAGGAGGCTGTGCATTTTATGCGTACTGTCCAAAGTTTGCGTTTATTTAATTTTTGATTGTTGCAGCAGCGGTCAGATAGCTGTTGCTATGCTGTTACAGAGAGTGGGAAATAGCGAAATTGCAGGTGGGTCTGTAAACACAGCATCTGAGTGATTCAGTACAGCAGGCATTTCTCCAGGTCTGTAATGCCAAAGAGCTATGGAGTTGGATGAGGGGGGTGTGGTGCTGAGAGGCTGGCTGCCGGGAGACAGCGATGAAAGATTGATCTAGGAGGCCGATGCCTTTTCAAGGTGAGATCTCAGTTCTGAGGGAGAGAGGGACCTCATCTTCACCTTCTCATCTCCTCACTTCAGCTTTCGAGTCCCGCTTTTTCTTTTTTTTTCGAGGTTCAGGGAGGGAGAAGGATCTCGGAGAAAAGAATGAAGTTGAGCTGAGGCACCAGGAAGTCTCAGATTAGGGGAGTGAACCGTTGTCTGTTTCTTTCCCTGGTGGACAGTACTAACGGTCTAATGCTTTCCCACAGCATTTTTTTCAAACATTTTGCTCCCTGCAGAATATTTTGGTGAGTGGTTATTTCTTCCCCCACCACCTTCTTCACTGGCGTTTTTTTTTTTTTTTTTCATTCAGAGCAGCCGTGGCCCCGCTGAGGCTTTTTAAACATTTGTGGAACTCTATAATGCCTGTCAGCATCATCAAACAGAAAAGCAATAACACCTCTGGGCGTTAATCTTCACCTTCCCTCATATTTACTGCAGCACCATTTTGATCTTTAACATCTTTCTTCATCCCCCCCCACACACACACATAGCTGCTCGGTTAAAACCCTGCTATGACGAAGCCTTTGTGGCACTTAAAAAGGCCCACTGTACAGCTCTCACATGCATTTCAAACAGTGAGCAGGGTAGTTAGCAATAAGTGCTAATTTCACAATATTGATTTCCCTCTCAGTTCTGTTTAACAGAATGCAAAGACCTTAATTAGAGCTCGGTGTCATTCTGCACAGTGTTTTTCACTTACCATTATGTAGTCCATAGGCCTTGAAGGGGAAAGAAAAAGAGGCAGTAGCCTAACTGGTTAGAGAAGCAGGTTTTTTTCAGGTGTGATTATAAGTTTGTAGGTTCAACTCCATGGGCAACTCTGGAGGTGTGGCATAAATTAGGAACTCTCTACCTCCCCTTAAGGGCTGTCAAGGTGCCCTTAATCAAAGCACTTACATGAAAATTACCCGTCAGACACTGTTAAAAATCAACTTTGATTTTCAGGGGATTCCAGATTTTTTTTCTGACAAACTTTTATTATTTGTTTGTCTTTTCTTGCATCCACTTTTCGTTTTTTCTTGTTTGGCTGTTTAATGTTAGCTCTGAATTGTGATTCCATACAGCCACCCTGTATATATTTATATTTGAGGTTGGTAAAATTTAGCATAGCATTAGTTCAGGCAGAGCCCTAAAGTTGTGCTTGCATCAGCTGCTTGATTCGTGCTTCATTATCAATGGCTCTTTTACCAGCTTTTTGGCTACCAGCTAACTGGTAACATACTGTCATATTCATGCAGGTGTACAGTGCTGCTATATAACTCTGCTGATTTACTGATGTCAACAGAGCTCCCTCCATCACCTCAACCATCTCCTTATGCACTCTGGATGTTGTTGATTTACTACGCTTTAATTTTCATGTACAGTATGTGTTTATTGATTAGCTTTTCAGCAGAATCCTCGTTGCTGCTGAAATTCTTTGAGTTTTTTGACAAAACTAAATGTATAACCATTTGCTATAAATAGTCAATTCCTTGAAGTAAATGCCTTTGAATTATATATAGTTGCTGGAAATATTTCACTCTTGTGTCATGTTGTTTATATTTAGCTATATTGTTACGCTAATGAGACAAGAAATGGAACCAAGCAACAAATTGACACACAAATGTGAAGTACATTAACTCTGGCACTTGTGGGAATTGTAGGAAGTCTGCTTTTCCACGTCTGAACAGATTTATTTGAAAGTAACTGTTTCTTAAGCTGCAACACTGGGCTCATTAACATTATATTTAATTTCTTTCCCTTGTTTGGCATGTTGCAGGCTTTGTCACCTACTATTTGCTTCTCATAGAAAAGGCGAAGACAATAAACTATTTGCCTTTTGAAATCACATCTTCTGTACATGTCCTAAGGCTATATCGCTGATACAGGAAATTGCTAAGCATCAACAAAAACCCGCCCACCCATAATTTAAATGGAAAAAAGATTTCTCCCCCTACAGGTACATGTACACTATGTACAGTTTAAAATGCTTATTTCATGCTACACATGCTTGGGAACACACACAATCGTATTTGAACACTGACATGAGGGTGTAAAGTTCATTCCAGCAAGAAAACATGCATGTGGGCATACAGAGACCACCCCCAATGGTACACACACATAGTAACACACTGTATTAGACCGACACACACTTAATAGTATGCATATGCTCTATAAATCATAGACATATAAATACACACAGAAGAAGAATCACACAGACACACTTTTAAATAGCTGCCAAAAGGAGTAATGGTGTAACACTGGCAACAAAATGGCTTTTCATTTACACCCTGCAGAAGCATCACACATGCTGTACTCATTTCCCAGACTAACAGGACATTCGCTATTGTGTATAATGTACTGCTGGGCCAGACCGTCCATTTATTTTTTCTTTTTGTCATATAAATGGAAAGTTTGCATTGAGATTAGTTTAAGTGAGTTCTGAACAAAAGACGGCACAAATTAATATTTTCTGTCTGATATTGTGACATAATGTGTTTATTTCAGAAACAAGCATTTTGCTTGGATACAATTGACAGAGGTCCCCTGCCAGTTTTACACTTACATGTACCTCTAGAACTGCAGAAAACAGGTGCAACTTTGGTGATTATCATGCCTCCTTTTGCTCTAAGTGGACATGCTACTGTATCCATGGTAGAGGAAAATGTCATGTTGGCGTAGTACATGTGAAATCCAGTTTAAAGTTCACAGATGCACAGCTGTTAAAAAGGAAACAAGAATTTCTGTTTGCTTCGAAAACCATTTTAATGAGCACTTTTTTGTGATATAACTGCTATTGGTGGTGGTAGCTATCAGCTGAGACAGTGGGGGGTGAACCCACATAAACTCAGTTTACACATGTTTTTATTTGAGCCATCTTGCAGATTATACAGGAGAAAATCTATCTTTTTTATTTTGAGGCATGATTTATTCTGCAGAAGTTACAAAATGTCATCACTTCGACATGCAATGAATCTAATGTGTAATTTTGATTCATTTAAGTAAACATAAAACACTCTGCCTCCTTGTTTTGGTTGATTTGTACCTTTCTTTCATTGTTTAGCAAGTATAATTTAATAATTTGTGCAAAAAACAAACAAACATTGAATACACTCATAAATTAACAACGCGTGCTCTTGAATTAGAGCCATCAGGAAGTGTCAAACTGATTTTACTCACTCATGATAATTTGTTGAATTAACTTGATTGTGTTTGTTAATATAGCCTGACATGTAGCTAAGGGAGAGAGATGAGTCACTGAATGATGAACTTGAATGATTACAATTCGAAATTAAACAGACAAAAAGACAAAATTAAATAAATATGTGATGTTGACCAATATGAATGCTCTTCATTCAACTGTAAACATGGCGAGGCAAAAGAGGATGGAAGGAAGGATGTTAATGGAGCTGTCAGGTAGAACAAATCAGTTCCCAGCACTTCCTTCCCAATCACCTAATCACATGATGCAAGTTATGGATATGTTTGGCTGGCATCCAAGGTTTAGTCTGATATGTGTCTCTCTCAAGTCATGGCATAAATTTACGACTCTAAGATCAACAAATGGGACATTATGAAACTCTTGAAATGCTAAAAGTGCATGCATTCCTAGTACAGGGGAAACACTTGTTCATATACACAGATGCACAGTTTTAGGTAACATTTGTCTTATGATAACCCGTTTACCCTTTGTAGTCAGCACTACCATACTGTGTATAGTAAAGTAGTGAATCTGAAGTGTCAAAAAAACAAACAAAAAGGAGTGAGACTGACTTTCACAAGATGGGTTTTGCAGCTTTACAAATGTGCTCATCAGATGGAGGTGAGTTGACTTATCTAAAGGAAAACTGATTGAGGGTGTGACATTGTGGAAACTCCAAAGCACCCCGGAGTGTATCCTGCAATATTTTTCATGATTGGGATTACCCCTCATATGTTTAGGTAAACATGACCAGAGCTTCTGTTCTGGCAATGGAAGCCCCCTGTGTCTCTTTCTCTATTCTCTTGTGCAGTATTGCCTCCCCAATCATGTGGTGTGTCTTGAAAAGGTTTCATCACTTCTTTCCGTCATCTCTGTTTTTCTGTACCATATCATGCAGTATCACTATGGTTACATATATCTCATCCATTCATCTCTGAGTTTAAAGTTTCAACAGTAAATATGAAACTACGCCATTCAGAGTGTACTTGTATTCTGTCCAAGCCTGTGTTAAGGTTTTATTCACTGTCTGTTTTACTTCTGTCTTCTATCAGAGCTTTCAGCATGTCTGAGGTTATGAAGAGTGTACTCATCCTCCTATCTTGTGTCCCTTAAGGTTTTATAAGCACTCTCTTTTTCTTTCTTTGCCATATTACAATGTGTCCCTATGTATGTATCTCTCCCTCTCTCCCTGAAGTTACATTATCTCACTCTCACCCCCTTTCTGTCCCATACTCTAATACTCATTAGCATTTCTCTCAACTTACTGCATATGCAGCAAATCCCCCCTCTCTCCCAATACAAAGGTACAGAATATTGGCACGTTTTTGTCTGTCAAGCCCTGGTCCCCCATTATGTTTCTCTCCTAGTTTGCAGCAGTGTTGATGTAGCTTCAATGTAGCCCTTTTGGCTACCAAAAATAGAAGCAATTTGATTTGATTGAACCTGATTAAAGTGATCAGAGCCTGTGATGTGGACAAGGCTTGAGTGGTTTTCCGTATGGCATTGTAAATCTGGAGAAACCTATCTGTTCAAAGTGTTAGTTGCTTTCAAACAGATATAAAGTTAGATTTACTCATCACCTATAACTTTTTCTCTCTCTCCTGACCTCTCTGTCCATCTATTTTTATTCCACTCTTTCTCCTCCTTTTCTTCACCCCGGCTCTCCCTCTGTCCCCTCACAATGAGGATATTATTTACAGTAGTTTGAGTCCATGTCTTTGACCCTCCTTGCAGTGATAAGGTTATGGACTTTATGTGCAGCTGGTGGCTGCTTGCCCACCTCTCACACACAGAGACTCAGACACACACACGACTGCTTGTTCATTGGCTGTGAATCATGGTCTGACCTGGAGAACAGGGGACGGACCTGTAATTAAGCCTTGGCGCTATCACTCCTCTTCTCACCTTTACTCTCCTCCACCTTAAACCCTTTGTGTTGCTCTCTCACTCTCTCTCTGACCTTTCTCTCCATTTGTCCTTATCCATTTTTTTTGCCTGCCAAATCACAATTTCCCCCATCACTTTCCTGTCTCCTAAATCCTCTCCTACTTTTGAATTCATGTACAAATACGAGATGTATAGGTTTTATTGGGCTAAATCATTGGCTGGATGCAGCAGCAGACTCTTATCTCTAACTGAGATGCAGACTCACTCTGTATGCTCAGATGAACTTGAGCTGTTGGTCACTGGCACGAGATTCTTTTTAATGCTATCATTACTCTAAACAGTCACTGGGATAGTATTTAGATCTGAGGAATATATTTAATTTTGATTCATACCTCTATGTAGTTTTAGATTTCCATTTTGCATTAGCAGGTAGATCTCTTGCATCACAATAGGCAATTCTACTTTCTTCATATCAAATGACAAATGCTCAGACAAAAACAAATCCAACATTTGTAAAGGGGGGGATTTAAAATTAACAGAGGAAGAGCTTTGGAAGAACAACAAACAACAAAACTTGTAGAATTCAAAGTTAAGTTAATTCAATTCAAGTTTGCCATATTTGGTAGTTCTGGAAGGTAACACCATGAATCTATAAAACCACCTGAAACAGCACCCCAAATAAGTAGCTATCAAAGCCGCATGAACTTTATAGTCACCAAGGGCAAATTTGTCCCAAATAAAGCCAGGTAAAAATGTAGAACAAATGCTGAACTCCCACTGCACAAGCTCAGATAAAACATGTACATCAGTGACAACGCGACATAAAAACTAGTGTAACCAGCCATTCTGTAAAAACATAAGAAATCAACTGCCATGCTAATTCTGGGTGAGAGTGATTGTTATTATATCCAGAATCCCGCAGCACTAACCAAAGTACAAAGTTTCCTAGTATCTCTACATAAATATATATATATATTGAATATCTTCTTATGTATGGCCTCAGGAAACACAAGGAGTTAGATGAGTGATAACATGCAACTTTAAGGTTTTAAACCAGATTCAAATCCACAACAGTTTTAGATTTACATAGTACACCTCCACTCAGCCAGTAGCCCCCCAGGACTCCCCAATTTAATATTTTTCTAAGCTTGATTTATCCAGAGGAAGTTGACTCAGCATGACTTCTCCTTTCCAGTCTCGCAGTGTGAGAGTTTTTCTATCCAGTCCAAGGATTCAAGCTGGCAAATCTCCATACAGTGTTTTTGATGGACCTGAAAGCCTATTTTCTTAGCTTCTTACATTAAGCGATGAACTTTCAACCGTCTTCCAGTTGCTCACTGAACAATTTACTACACACTTTAACACTTTATTGCATGTGTCTGAAAGTATATTTTGAACCAAGATTTATATTGCCAGTGTCACCCAGATCTGATTAAACCATACCCACACAGCCCTAATAAAGCAGAACAAAACTCTACCTATGTTACATCAGATTGTTATTTATTTATTTATTTAGTCACAAACATTTTATAGAGAAATATAATGATTTAAAGTTTTAATGGGTTACTACAGTGGAGTCTGGACCAAATGCCTCTGTCTCTTTCTCCCTGAAGTTATATCAACTCTCTCTTGGTCTGAGTGGCCGGTATCATCACAGGACCATGGCAAGGTCCCTCTGACCTCACCTGTCATCATTGCACACCAGAAAGCTTCACAAGCTTCAGTCAATACTCACACACTGACTGCACTGTTTGTCAAATTTGTGTTTGTGTTGAGATCAGCAGTGAGTTTTACACACCATGTCTGTGTGTGCTCAGGCATATGCAGGGTCTGGTAACAAGGCTAGCCATAGCTGGAGCACGAAAGCATTTTGAAGTGATAAAATTGTTTTAACTCCATTGAATAAAATGTTCTCTTAAGTTGGTGGAAGTAGCAGATTAAAGTGAAGAATTGGATGGCTCTTTTGTCTTATGTGTAGACTTTAATGGTAAAATACAATAAACCAATAACGAGTTTGTAATAAAATTCTGGAGTTAGTATTTCCCTTTGCACAGCTCTTATGTAGCTCCATCTACAAGCAAGTGCCTAATCTTCACTCTTCATTATAAAAAAAGTCATCATTTACATATCAAAATGTCATCGGCATATTTGCATATTTTTCATGAAAACTGCACAATTAATGACTTTGCTGCGAGGCTGTAATAGGAAAGACCCCCTGTAATATTATGTATTAGGCCATTGTTATACCAAACACAGGCTGTCGGTCATGCTTAATCATCAAGTCAATTCAAATGTTTACGTTTGCAGCGTGACGATAGGGCATGAGTGCACGTCTAATGCTTTTTCAATATGGTTCACTGTGAGTGATAGGGCTCTGCATTGGATGATGACTGTGCTGATGGAAATTATTCAACATGTATCAAAGTTGGCAGAGATCAACAGGAGAGGTTTGCATAAATAAGCCATTCCCTGCGGCCGCCGGTGCCTACTCTGAGTATGTTTGTAGGTGGACGGCTTGTGAGGGAGATGGTGTGTATTTGCGTGGGCGGGCGGCCATCCATTAGCATATTCACTTCACAAATTTAGAACGAAAGATGGCACCCGTGAACCTGCCTTCGGTCTTAATCGCACCTAGAAAGCACATACACTGGCATGCATCCCAACACAAAAAGCACACATGCCTGTCGACACAAACACTCTTCTGTTAGCACACGCTCTTAAAACAGACACACATCTCCGCCACACTCAAACTCCCTCACTCACATTCACATCTCGCATTAGAGTTCTCTAGTGTGCTGTTTGATAAATCTTCCCCTTAAGTCTATTATCCATGGAATACTCTGGTGGCAGGAAAAAGCTGCTTTGAAGTCTTCCACCCTCTTCCTGCTTATTCTTCAGTATGAAAACACATACGACAGTCTGCAACTCAGCTGCCTACTCGCCTCTGATGCACAATAGTTCATTTCCAAAGTGCCAGATATGCATTTTGGAAATCATTCCAAAGTATGTTATCTACTGGTGTAAGGGGGGGAAAACCCTAATTTTTTTAGTTCTTCACGAACAGTCATTTTGTGAGAGTGTTATCTTCTTTTTTTTTATTAAAATGAAAATCTCACTGAAGGAAGCCATTTTATTTACAGCAAGGGCACACAGGGCTGCATATAAAAGTTTGAAAGTTGATGAAAGTTTGAGACTAAAGTTGACTATAAGTAGTTCTGTATATAAAACTTGAATATTGACCAAAGACCAAAAAAGAAAGAAAGCAGTAAAATATGGCTGTACCTTTTGAAATATATGCTCCTTGATATAGAAGTAAAGCACATTATGTTTTATCATAAAGCCTTTTGTTTCAAAGCAAAGTTGATATTAGAATATTCTTGGCTACTGCTCCAAATATGATCATCTCAAGAGGGACCTCTTTGTTGTTCAGCCATAAAATGACTTTGTGTTGAGTTAAAAGTGGGGCTCTCAGTCACTTTACTGTTGCACAGCTGATGGAGAACAACACACAGATAGAAGCCCATTTCCATTTCCTCTTTCACTACCAGCCAGCTGGATCCCTGGTTTCAGTGTTGAATGGAGACTAACAGACATTTGGACAGAAACAGATACACTGATGTGATGAAAGTTTTTTTACCACCTGGCACAGCACCAGGGAAATGTCACTGTGAATTTAAAGTTTAATAACGTCTCCCTGATGTATGTTGTCGAGAATGCGGGGATGGCGGGCACCAAAGAGTACTTATTTGTCATTTTTAAATAATTAAAGACACGCTCTTGTTAGAAAAACCTTTTGTTGTCTTGAAACTGACTCTGAGGCAATCTAAGCCACCAGACCTCCCAGCGGCACCGAGTGCATTAAGCTATTGCTCTCCCACTGCTGAAATTAAGCAAGTCACTTGTGCATGCTGATGTCTTCATGCAGAATTGGAAGTGTATTCTTATGGAGTAAAGAAAAACACTTACCCGAAACAAAATAAGCAAGTGGCTATAAGAAGTCTGCAAGGCACAAATCAAGTAAAAGTGTGTGTATATATATATATATATATATATATATATATATAATGTAAGGATTGGTGTCATGTACAAAAAATACCCCAAAACAGTCATTTTACAGGTTATAAGCAAGTTGGTTTTTTTCTAAATACTAAAATGTCCACATATTAGCTATGATGGCATGATGGCACTGAGTTGTCTACCCCTGATGCTGACACATCCAAGATTCTTTGTAAATGGGAAACCTGTCTATGCTGACCTCTAACACTCCTGTCAGTTCATCAAACAGTATTTTTCACCACTGGTGGAACATTTGTAAAATACTGTTTGCTTTACTGACAGGAATGTAAGTATTTAAATAATTTAAAAGCACCTAAATTCAAGAATTATTAACCAACAATAAAAGTATTAATTGTAATATACCCCCCTTAAATGTGTAAATGTGTTAAGTTTGTATTTAGTAGTGAAGTTTGTACTTTCCATGGTGATCCAGTGGTTAGCACTGTCGCCTCACAGAAAGGAGGTCTTGGGTTTGAACCTTGGTCGTCCAAGGCTTTCTGTATGGAGTTTGCATGTTCTCCTCAGGTCTGTGTGGGTTCTCTCCACATGCTCTGGCTTCCTCCCACCGTCCAAAGACATGCAGGTTAACTGGTGACTCTTCCCTTAGATGTGAGTGTGAGTGGTTGTTTTTATGTTTTTTGGCCCTGCGATGGACTGGCGACCTGTCCAGGGTGTACCCTGCCTTCCACCCGATGTCAGCTGGAATTGGCTCTAGCCCCCCGCGACCCTGTCACAGGATAAGCGGCTGACAATGAGTGATGAGTGAGTTTTCACTTTCTTAACAGATCTCTACAGAGTTCGAGACATGTTTTGGATGCAGCTTGTAGTGCTCTTTGGCTCTTGGGGAAAGGCTTCAACTTTCAGCTTTGATTTCCACAACAAAACCAGACATTTACTGAAAGTAAAGAAATATTCTTAGTTTTCTAATGATAACCAGAAAAAATAGCAACACCACTTATAGGACTCCTTATACACATGTCTTTGAACACAGCACCCTGCTGCAGCATCACCACCAACCTTATTAACACCTTGGAGATATTATACAGTCTATGAGACAGTAAAAACACTACCCATTGCTCATTTTAAAAAGACTTGGCATCACATTTTATAAATGGCAGAGATCATCTGCAATAAAACTGGTCAAGTGAAACCCAGTTAACTGCAGAGATTGTGGAAACAGCCAATCTTTTCAGCCTGGGCCACTGGATCAACATTTGTCACCCCCACAGCTCGCTGAGTCAAATCTCCCCCCCCCCCCCCCCCCCCCCCCCCCTCG
>NC_060160.1:5362212-5368578 GCF_021292245.1 Micropterus dolomieu | reverse complement strand
AAAAAATCCCCCCCCCCCCCCCCGAAGTGCCACTTTTGTGGTACATTTCCTCCTTGAGCCCCCAGTACATCAAGATCAGGAGTGTGAGGACAGGTTAGGGCCACAATTCCATCCGAGGACTTAGTCTGATCCCTGAAAATCATTCAACTTTGAATAGAAGTCAGTATCAAAGCTCAGCCTCCCTGTCACATTGAGATGTGTCCAGATGAATGTAAGGATTTACAGTGAGAGCACTGAAGGTCAACTCTGAGGAATACTATGTCCCTGGGCTGCTGCATATCCTGCTTTCTCTTAGTACTTCTAAATGGTAAGATGTGCATGAGGTGGAGCTGATTCTCTCGGGAAACCCGCTTTGTTTTTCAGTCCCCCTGCAGATTTCACAGCTGGCTGCTTGGGCCTTTTCCCTAGAATATACCGCACAGTCACCAGTGGCCAGCATGGCGTGCAGGCGATTGAGCAAATAAGACAAATGAGAGGCACATTGGACATTGTATAGACAGACAAGGCATGTGAACAGGTAAACTATCAGGGAAATAAGTCATACAGAGGTCACGGCAGAGACATTTTAGCTGACAGTCTTATCCACAATGACATTCACTGAGGTTTTCTCAGCCGAATAAGCTCCTCAAGTTCCTTCATCAACAACAAGACAAACCATCAAAAGTAAGGACCTCAAGTGTCAGAGCAACAGCGCAGAGAATTAGAAGTAATAAATATCAATGTGTCCCTCAAGTGCTGCATAATAAAACAGGAGAGAAGTGAGGGTGAAGCTAAGACAGGGACTTTTTTTAATCACAACAAAAAGAAAAGCAGATACCGGTATTTAGATAACATATGAGTTATTCAAATGTCCATATCAATGAGGCAGGAAAACTATGTGGCTCATAGTGTATTCAGACAGACAGATACTACAAACAAGTAGGCAGGTTTATAGATAAGCAAACAGACAGACGAGGCGGCGGCAGACAAACAGACAGAGCAGACAGACAGATGGACCGACATTGCCCAGAAGAGCAGACAGACGAAATAGATTGACAAACTTAAAGGCAGAGGGAGTGACAGGCTCTGAGGAAAACACACGTACATAGAGACAGACAGCAGACAAGCTGGTCTTTTCATGGCTCATTCTGCAGGGGATCAGGGAGGGAAACGGCCTCTCAGCAGATGGAATATTTATCACGTCTGGCGCTGGATTCACTACCCAGTCACAGCTGAGAAGCAGTGAGACGGCTGGGACAGATCTGGGCTGCACAACATACACTGAGCGGATTGGGACCTACCGTGAATCAGGCTTCCTGTGCCCATGAAAGTTATAAAGGCCTTGTCACCAACCTGTCACTCACCAACCCAGCCCAGTTAGTAGCCAGAGACTACACAAAATGGCCCACTAATGAATACAAGACAGTGCTTAGTGGTTTACTGGCTACAAGTTCCAGGCATAGTTAGTGGAGTTGTTGTTTGTCTTTACAGATACACACGGCCCATTCAGGAACCTGTGGGCATTGTTACCAGTCTCTCTTGCTACCTGTCAGCCAGTTGTAAGAATTTTACTGTGTAGTGTGTTGACAGCCAAGGCAAAAAAAATGTCAACGTCGACATATCTTATATCAAAAAACAAAAATGACCTACTAAAGTAAACAAACACAAACAAAACATCCCACTAATGGTACGTCAAGAATGTGGAAGTTTCAAGTTTCTTTACAAGTCGATGTCATAAGTGCCGTATCCTCAGCTTGTGCACCATAAAATAAGAGCTCTGTTAAAAGAAATTATTATATACAATGTTGCCATTGTGATTTGTTGATACTATCGGACTGTGGAAGTCACATGGAAGTTCCTTCTTTTACAATCATTTCAACCCTGTAATCACACAAATCCCCTTATTTGAATGGACATGTTAACCAAACAGGATTTTCACTGGTTTAACCCCAGTAAACATATGGCATGTACCTACTTTGTAGTAGAGCTGCAGGGATTAATTGATTAGTTGTACTATTAAATTATAACTTTTTTGATAACTATTTAATCAGTTTGACAATTTGTTTACATTCACACATACAGATGCAAAGTCGCAGGTAGTAGCCTCTCCTAAATCTGTAGTTAAAGGTGTACGTTGCATTGAGCGCATCATTTACATACACTGCTTTGACTGGACTGGTGTTTTCTGACATTGCTGCCGCACTATGTACTACGTTTATTCCTGCTGCACTGTTTATTTCCTGAATACAGAATAGCTTTTATGCAGTATACATTGTTGGAACTGTAAACTGTATTTACAACATTGACGCTTGAGCTGGCAAGACTGAGCAGCATTGCAGTTCCTGTATTGGCTCTGGAAGCGATGAAGTAGTAATGTGGGCATTAAAGCTGGGGTAGGTAACGTTCGAGAAACTTCCAAGAGACAGCTAGATTTAAAAGGTTTCTTACCGAAAAAATCCCGCCCCCTCCCTACAGGCCTCACCCCAAGACCACTCCCCCAAAACACATTTCCATGCACAGTGAGTGCACCGGCAGATTGCACACAGGTAGGCATGTAGGTATAGTAGATAGGCAGGTGTTGAAATTACATTTACCAACAAATTCAAATGCTAAACAGAGTAGAGTTCACTTAACTTATCACCAGATTTACTTGTAAATAACAACAATAGACATCTAGTCCAACTTGTTGCTGTCATTACTGAATGTTTTTCAGTAGTTTTTAGGGTGCACAATCAGACATAACTTCAATAAAACAGAGCTTAAAGCACTATATTGCTTCTAGAGTGAATTTGGGATCATGATGCAGGTCACAATGTGCAGTGGTATCTTGTCACTCACTATAATCTAAATGTTTTGTAACTGAGCACAAGGCAGATATTCGTGGTTTACTGAGTAAAGCAATGAATTTTTATACACATATGGCTCATCCAGATACTTGTGGGCCTCTGAATAACAACCAGACGAGTGTTTGTTGATGCCTGTCAGCTTTACAGTCATTAGTTCTTATCATTTTACAGTCTGTTGGCAGCAGAGACAACAAAATACATAAAACTCTACACAGCTACCTTCACAACTTACTAATAAAGATACAAAATGTGCTTAGACTCAACATGAGGAAAGGTATTAAACTTTTCAAACCCACTGTTCTGAAAAAACAACCTGAAAATAAGTTTACTGCAACATCACTGTGCTGATATTGCTTAGACAAGTGAGAATTTAGCTTCTGCTCACAGACATGGTCCGACACTCATTGACATAACAAAATTGTTGTGAGACAAGATTTTACACATAGTATTAGTTTTACAGAAACAGAACATTTACATTTGATCACTTTGTAACCACAATAGGATCTTTCACCTTTGCCAAACAGGGGTATCAAAGGTTCAAGAAGCCTCAGAGTTCAAAATTGGATTTTTCTCCTCCCAAGCATCAATGCCTCTCGACAGCTTGCCAGAGAACAGCACTTTCGGAGATAAGTTCTATGCCACGTCAGGACTTAAACAGCAGCGTTCTTGAGACACATTTCTCGTGTAACGATTTCTTCCTCCAGAATCCGATTTAAACAAAGGAGTTTAGTGATTCCATTTCCTGGTGTTAAGATAAGAAGAGCAGTTTTACAGGGTGGCTAACGGCTCTTGTAACTAGAGCTCATCAGCAGCCAGACAGCATCTCCTGTTCCTCCCCTTTCTCCATTCTCTCAACCTCCTCCTCCTCCTTTTTATTCCTTGCTTCCTTTCTTCTCATTCCTCCAGGACTGCAGGCTGGCAGAGGCTGCACTGGTCAGCCAAATCAGTCCAATTAGAGGGGCTCATTTGGAGCTGTTGTAGGGACTCAGGTGCTCTACTGGGGTGGTAAATCTCTGTTAAACCTGGAGCCTACTGTTCTCTTCACATTTATATCCCCCATTCTCAGCCCCCATTGTTATCAAGGTGATCACATCCAGGGCTTCCCTTTTTGCTTCTGTTCCTTCTCCTTTCTCCCTATTTCCTGCAGAAATAGGGCATCTCTGTGCCAGCAGTCTACCTCTACCCAGAGGCAAAGAGCACTGGTTAGCAAACTGAGTCTGGGCCAGCCCGGGCATGTGAAATATCCATCATTCTGTCACTGCTTTTAATTCAACGCAGTGCAGATGCCTTTTAAGGGGACTTGACCTGAATAAGTTGTTGTTTGTATTTTGATGTAAAGGTCAGTCCATTTACTAATGATGCACTGAGGGACTGTGATTGGTGGTACCCTTGCTGTCCAGGGGTTAGGAGGGCAGGTGTGCTCTGGCAGGGCGCCCTGCTCTTAGACAGCAAGGTTAGGCCAAACAAAAGCACAACAGAACAGCAACCTGGTGCTTCTAAGATATGTGTATCTGTTTGGTAAAGAACACAGGGAGCTGCGACTCCCTACAGTCTTTCAACACTTAAAAATTAATACTGTAAATGAAACAAAAGAGGATCCAGCAGTTGTCCTGAGCACAAGATAAAAATGATAAGAACACAATACAATACTTAAAGCATTTGTGCATGAATATGTGCCATTTTGCCCATATTGCTTCCATGTGTGTAGATGCATATTGTATGTGTGCTTTTGTGCATACGCATGCATAAAAATCTGTCGCATATGAGGTCCTTTGTATGCTGTGTGCATCAGCATATGAACAGATGAAGAAATATTCATGTGTGTTTTCATGAATATTTTATTTGCGTTTATGATCTTGTGTTTGCAATTAAGAATCCAAGGATTCCTGTGTGCCCTCTGTGTAATCATAGGCTAGATGAGCTGATCTGAAGGGAGGGGAATTACAACAGAGAAGCTGAGGTATCAGGTATAGCTAACAAGGCCAGCGCTGCCAGCTATGCAGAATGAACACCATCATGCTGCCTCCCCAGGGAAACCGCCCCAAGTCACAAGACAATAACTGCAGAATGTTTAAGGCAAACTTGACAGTCCATTATATGAATAACAGACATCCATCTCGGACACTCTTTGGCACTCATGTAATTCAGGATACAGTGTGTTTGGTGCCAACAACAGGGAATTACAAGTTATTCTGATTGCATCTGATTTTGAACAGCTATTTTATATTCAAATAAAGTACTGATAGTCATGGATTTTTACCCATTCTAGCCCCAGGGATGATAATGTCAGTCGGTCAGTCCACCACTTTGGTTCAGACTAATAAATCTCAACAACTTCAGGGATTGATTTCCATGAAATTTTGTACCGACATTGATGATGAATTCTGCTGACTTTGATGATTGCCTGGCTTTTCCTGTAGTGCCACTTTGAGCTCGACATTTATGGCTTTGAGTGAAATATCTCAACAACTGTTGGATGGATTTCTATGAAATTTGATACAGCCATGTCTTTAAAACGAGCATATGCTTGTCGATTAAAGTTGACAGCCCCATCAATCATGCAGGCTACAGTACATACGTATACACACAAAAAAGAGATTGCAGCGCTCATATTGTCATGAAGCCATAGTTTGAGATAATGATTGCTACTGTAGCACCAATGCCAAGACCCAGCCAGCTGTTCTAGTGAATGTCGCAATTTATGTTGCAAAGCTTTAGTATGAGAGCATTTTTATGTTTTGCTATCTACAAGGTGGCTTTGTTGGTCTGTTGGCCAGCTGGTCCACTACTTTGGTCCAGACCATAGACTGTAAAGATGGACAACATATCAGCTCCCCAAAAGTAAAGTCAAAACATCAGGTTCAGGTTTCAGATCAGGTTTATGACCTATACTGGCTGCAGTATAAGCCATAAACCCCGGTCTGAGTATTTCACAATCTGCTCAGTTACTGGGATTTTCACGCACAACCATTTCTAGGGTTTACAAAGAATGGTGTGAAAAGGGAAAAAACATCCAGTATGCGGCAGTCCTGTGGGCGAAAATGCCTTGTTGATGCTAGAGGTCAGAGGAGAATGGGCCGACTGATTCAAGCTGATAGAAGAGCAACTTTGACTGAAATAACCACTCGTTACAACCGAGGTATGCAGCAAAGCATTTGTGAAGCCACAACACGCACAACTTTGAGGCGGATGGGCTACAACAGCAGAAGACCCCACCGGGTACCACTCATCTCCACTACAAATAGGAAAAAGAGTCTACAATTTGCAAGAGCTCACCAAAATTGGACAGTTGAAGACTGGAAAAATGTTGCCTGGTCTGATGAGTCTCGATTTCTGTTGAGACATTCAGATGGTAAAGTCCATCCCTTTATGGCCACCATGTACCCATCCTCTGATGGTTACTTCCAGCAGGATAATGCACCGTGTCACAAAGCTCCAATCATTTCAAATTGGTTTCTTGAACATGACAATGAGTTCACTGTACTAAAATGGCCCCCACAGTCACCAGATCTCAACCCAATAGAGCATCTTTGGGATGTGG
>NC_060160.1:5356875-5362192 GCF_021292245.1 Micropterus dolomieu | reverse complement strand
ATCTAATCAACCAATCACATGGCAGTTGCTTCAATGCATTTAGGGGTGTGGTCCTGGTCAAGACAATCTCCTGAACTCCAAACTGAATGTCAGAATGGGAAAGAAAGGTGATTTAAGCAATTTTGAGCGTGGCATGGTTGTTGGTGCCAGACGGGCCGGTCTGAGTATTTCACAATCTGCTCAGTTACTGGCATTTTCACGCACAACCATTTCTAGGGTTTACAAAGAATGGTGTGAAAAGGGAAAAACATCCAGTATGCGGCAGTCCTGTGGGCGAAAATGCCTTGTTGATGCTAGAGGTCAGAGGAGAATGGGCCGACTGATTCAAGCTGATAGAAGAGCAACTTTGACTGAAATAACCGCTCGTTACAACCGAGGTATGCGGCAAAGCATTTGTGAAGCCACAACACGCACAACTTTGAGGCGGATGGGCTACAACAGCAGAAGACCCCACCGGGTACCACTCATCTCCACTACAAATAGGAAAAAGAGGCTACAATTTGCAAGAGCTCACCAAAATTGGACAGTTGAAGACTGGAAAAATGTCGCCTGGTCTGATGAGTCTCGATTTCTGTTGAGACATTCAGATGGTAGAGTCAGAATTTGGCGTACACAGAATGAGAACATGGATCCATCATGCCTTGTTACCACTGTGCAGGCTGCTGGTGTAATGGTGTGGGGGATGTTTTCTTGGCACACTTTAGGCCCCTTAGTGCCAATTGGGCACCGTTTAAATGCCACGGCCTACCTGAGCATCGTTTCTGACCATGTCCATCCCTTTATGGCCACCATGTACCCATCCTCTGATGGCTACTTCCAGCAGGATAATGCACCATGTCACAAAGCTCGAATCATTTCAAATTGGTTTCTTGAACATGACAATGAGTTCACTGTACTAAAATGGCCCCCACAGTCACCAGATCTCAACCCAATAGAGCATCTTTGGGATGTGGTGGAACGGGAGCTTCGTGCCCTGGATGTGCATCCCACAAATCTCCATCAACTGCAAGATGCTATCCTATCAATATGGGCCAACATTTCTAAAGAATGCTTTCAGCACCTTGTTGAATCAATGCCACGTAGAATTAAGGCAGTTCTGAAGGCGAAAGGGGGTCAAACACAGTATTAGTATGGTGTTCCTAATAATCCTTTAGGTGAGTGTATTGGTATACAGTCTATGGTCCAGACAGACACATCTCAACAGCTGTTTAAAGGAATGCCATGAAATTGTGTAAAGACAGTCAGCGTATACCAGAGGATGAATCACTCTGACTTTGGTGATCCCGTCGCTGTGGCACCAAAATCATTTCTGTCATTTAGTGAAATGTCTTGACATCCATTGGATGGATTGCCAGGAAATTTGGTACAGGTGTCCAGGGTGGTCCAGACAATGATTCCTAATGACTTCAGTTATCCCCTCACTTTCTATCTAGCGCCACCAGCTGGTCTAAGTTATTACTTATCCTGTGAAATATTTCAAGATCTACTTAAAAGATTGGCACAAAATTGTCTACACACAGTCACAGTTCCCAGATGATTTATCCCAATACCTTCAGCAGTCCTCTAGTTCTGCAAGTGCCACTGTGTGGTTGAAATGGATGGATTGCCATGAAAATTGGTTCACACATTCATGTCTCATCAGGGTGAATTGTAATCAGATGTCCTGCCTTTCATCTACCAGCATCATCTGGTCATATTTTAAATTTGTCCAACAAGCTAAACTAAGATGGTGCATGCAGACGTTAGCAGTTAGCTCAAAGCCCTGCTGTAGGCTCTTAGTCTTGTCGACAATGGAAATTTGGGATATACATTCCATTAAGTACATTTTAGTGGGTGATTCGACGTTTGCTGTAGAAAAATACTGTACACTAATTTGAAAATGACAAGTAGATGTTCATTTCTATCAAAATGTAATCAACTGAAGGAAATTAAGTACCTACTTGAAGGTGCAAAGTTAACAAAAAATTTGGAAAGTCTGTAATCAGGTTTTGGCCTCTATACGCGAGGGCCAAGCATCTGGTCTGTACTGAGGTTAAAGATAAGTCCTTGTTTCTAAGCTTTTTCTTTTTGTTGTTTTCTGTGAAAATGATGATGCATTCCATCTTATTTGGGATTATCATGATACTGTTGAAAAAGCAAGGACAATTAATGCATGAGTAATTCAATGCTTTTTTTTAATATCACCGTTGCACTTAGGCACACTGGAGGGGATTAGTGCACTGTGAGCCTTATTTAAAGGGTGTGATTACATTTTCAAGGGCGAAAATCACATTATGAGAAGTGACTCAGGGAAAAGCCTTGTCCCTGATGTACCAGGCAATGGTGCAGCAGAACTCTGTGAATATTTCTGAGGCCTTTGGCTGTATAGAGATTTGTAATGTTTTGTCAGGAAAACAGTTTATCGACGGCGAAACACCCCGCTGATCACACATCTCCTTGCCTGCTGGAATTGTGTTCTTATCTCTTCCTTAGATCCTGCAGTGAAAAGCCTCCGTTATGTAAAGTGCGACTGCCCAGTTATATTTGTGCCCACACACCATCCATCTAGCGTCTGCACACCTACCCAGCCATGCCCATTTATCTGTCTATCTATCTATCCATCCGTCCATGCATCCATTTTACTCTCTCTATCGCTCCTCTGATCAGCTGCCCAGTCATAATCAGCCAGCCCTCAAAGGCAAGGCAGAGTCTTTTATCTCAATCAACCATTCTCCACTTCACTATCACCGATACAATCTCCAGACCTCCTGCGTAAAATTAAATTTAGATATAGATTGGTCTATTTTCACCCCACTGCCGACACTACCACCCACCGACCCACACTCAGATCCATCAGCTCGGCTGTGCCTTCGCTTTCAACCACAGTGCTTTGATGAGGCAAGATACCTGTATTTGAAAACAACATGTAATTTCCTGGTTAGTCAAGGCGGAAGATGTTTCACAGCAACCTGCTGAGTGAGTACTTGTGCATTTTGTATTTCATCCTTCAGGGTAATCACTGCATCGCTTGACAGTCCAGTTCAAGACACATCCCAAAGTGAGAGGACACAGTTCATGTGTAAAATAAGTGCCTGCTTGGTTTTCTTCCTGTGCATCTTATATGCTGAGATATTCGATTTAGTGGGTTTGAGGTCAAATCACTGTATGTGTCTGTATTTATCAGTATGTGTGTGCATGTTCTTCTTTTACTGTCCTTATGAGAACAGGTATGTCGACTACAACTTACGACGTGAGCACATGTTCATTTCGTGAGTGAGTTTTCTGGTAATTATAAATTTGGTTGTTGAGGATTTAGATTTAGTTAAAACTAGGATTATGTTTAAGGGTGAATGCAGAAAATAGGTTGATAACATGTGATACCTATTTATATATTTATATATCCCTTTATAGAACAAAAGTTACACAAGAAACAGCAAAATTAAGCAATAGTTAGAGAAACCTATGAAAGCAGAAATCTGTCTTTCTTCATGTATTACCATAAGGTAGCGCAGTATCTAGTGTCAGGCTTCTTATTTCCTCTTTTCAACATTGGTATCCAGCTGTCTAGCAGAGTAAAATATCAGAGTAGGTACATTTACACACAAATATGTAATTTTGTAGTTACGGTCAGAAAAGGAGAGACCTGAAATCCCGATCAACGTTGCTCAAAAACTGAGTAGTGGAGAGTGTCTTGAACTGAAGTAAATGTGATGACATTATACACAGGGATTTTTTGGACTAGTAAAACTAAAATTAACCAATTAATGTTACAGTTACACTCTGGGGATATGGTGACAGTTAAATCTTCAAAACTGCTACATAATAAACATAATTATATGAGAGCAAATTTTACCTTGGTAAGTTTAGAACAGAAATTGCTCAAAGATGTGGTTAGTTTTAGTAGTTTTTTTAGTAGAAACACTAAAAGCAGGTCCATAGAGCTAACTCAGCTCCGTCATTGTGTCTTCAGCTACTCCCATCATATTTCTATGCATTTAACACACTTCCTGGACCAATCTCCCTACTGAACACGCAAAGATGAACTCCCAGCAAACAAGGGTATTTCCCAGAATATCAAAGTATTCCTTTAAGTTTTAGGTTGGGAAATGAGCTTTATTGATTGAATTCTGGCATTAAAGCATGTGTCTAGAACTCGGATGTATGTATATATGTATGTAGGTGTCTCTGAGCCTGTCTGTATCTGTGTGTCTGTGTCTAATCCAAGGCTGTGGCAGAGCGACAGGGACACTGTACATCTGAGAGTTTCAGGGAGATAATTGGGACCTTTTCCCAAGTGATTACCATTCAGAGGGAGTTAGGATCAAAGCGAGGGCACCCTGGCAGCCGAGGAGAGAGGGCATGGTGCCTTCAGTAATCTTTTCAGATAAAATGCTCTCCCTGCCTGCCGTCCCGCAGGGCTCCGACTGTCCCATTCCTTACCTGACTGTTCCTTGCTGTCACCAAGAGACAGACCTTGGTTACACTTGCCAATTCGATTAGATTTCCAAGATAATAATAATAATAATCTTTATTTGTAGAGTACTTTTCATAAACAAGTTACAAAGTGCTTTAACAAGTGTAAAGACAATAATACCCAAAAGACAATAATACAAAAACAATACAAGATAAAAGCATGAAAACACTGAAAAGACTAAAATACACGTTTAAGATAAATATAAAATTAGTAAAATAGAATAAAATAAAAGGGATAAAATAAAGTCAAAAATGATTGGGAAAGGCTCTCCTATAAAAGTATGTTTTAAGAAGGGACTTAAAAGAGTTCACTGACTCAGCCGACCTGATTTCCTCGGGCAGGCTGTTCCAGAGCCTCGGGGCCCTGACAGCAAACGCTATGTCCCCTTTAGTTTTCAGTCGAGACTCTGGAACAGACAACAGACCTCTGCCCGAGGATCTCAAGGTACGTGCTGGTGCGTATGGGACTAAAAGTTCATGGCGAGAGGCCATGAAGAGCTTTAAAAGTGATCAATAGAATTTTAAAGTCAATTCTAAAACATTCTGGCAGCCAGTGTAATGAAGCTAAAATAGGAGTAATGTGGTCATATTTCTTTGTTCTGGTGAAAAGCCTGGCAGCTGAGTTCTGGACAGTCTGGAGTCGATCAATAGATTTTTGGGTTAAACAGGTGAAAAGGCTGTTGCAATAATCCAGGTGTGATGAGATGAAGGCGTGTAAAATGGTCTTGATGTCCTTAAAAGTTAACATAGATCAAATTTTTGCTATATTTCTAAGTTGATAAAAACATGATTGAACAAGCTTTGTGGTGTGCTGCTCGAAATTTAAATTACTATCAAACCAAACACCAAGGTTCTTTGCCACAGG
>NC_060160.1:5200322-5356775 GCF_021292245.1 Micropterus dolomieu | reverse complement strand
GATTTCAATCCATGACGGCGTAGTGTGTTACCAACCGTTTCTTTTGTAACTGTGGTCCCAGCTGCCTTCAGTTGATTCATCAGTTCCCCCCTTGGGGTTTTGGGATGATTCCTCACCGTTCGCATGATCAGGGACACCCCACGAGGCGAGATCTTGTGTGGAGGCCCAGACCGAGAGAGGTTGGCGGTGGTGTGGTGCTTCTTCCATTTCCTGATAACTGCACCGACAGTTGATCTTTTCTCTCCAAGTTGCTTTCCGATTCTCTTGTAACCCATCCCAGCCTTGTGCAGATCAACAATCTTGTCCATGATGTCCGTAGAAAGCTCTTTGGTCTTGCCCATGGTGGTGATGTTGGATGCTGGTTGTTTGGGTGTTGACAGGTGTCTTTTATACAGGTAACGAGGTGAGGCAGGTGTATTTGATGTAGATAATTGGTTGGGATTGGGGCTGTGTCTTAAAGAAAGACTAACTGGCTTGTAGGAGCCAGAATACTTGCTGTTTGGTAGGGGGTCATATACTTGTTTTTCCTCATCAGATGGTTATCAATTTTTATAAATTCATATGATGTGATTTTCTGGAATTTTCTTTGGGATTCTGTCTTTCACTGTTAGAATGTACATATGATTAAAATTGTAGATTGTTGCATTCTTTGTAAGTGGGCAAACCTGCAAAATCAGCAAGGGTTCAAATACTTTTTTCCCCCACTGTATGATAGGTTGCAGCCCTCCAACTTTTAGAGCGTGAACTTCAAAGGAGTTAAATTCATCACAGCATACTTGATGACATTTAAAATTTTTCCTATACACGCTCACTAGCCCACCACCACGACCACTGACCCTCAGGTTGACTAAAACAATCATATTGAGGCGGACACAGTTCAGCTAGCTGGCTATAGTCATTCATTTGCAACCATGATTCAATTAAAAACATAAAATCTAGATTTGCAGACAAGATAAAATCATTTAAGATAAAAGTCTTACTTGAAAGTGATCTCACATTGAAGAGAGCCATTTTAAATGAGTTTGTTTTGGGTGCTGGAGTTGGTGCAGTTGTCCTAATCCTTAAGAGATTACTATTATTTCTGTGTGGGATGTGCACATTTCAGTTTACTGGTCTATGCGTGATGATGACAGGATTAGAAGTCTTTGAACAGCGCTGGGAGCAGACGGCTTTACATGTCAGCAGGTGGAGACCGTTGTTTGTGGCAGTGAGGCAGAGATCTGTTCAGTGAGCGGTGGTGCGTCCAGGTGTGCTGCATGAATGATTAGTCATTCATGCAAGTCATGTTTGGAGGACCGCACCGCATGCTGTATGTGCGCAGCTAACATTTCTGAGCCCCGTTTGTTTGGGTGAAGTCCGTCTTTGCCAGAAAATATTAAAATTATCCACACACACACACGGTGAGCCCTGCAGGCGGACTGGAGCCAGTCGTGGAGGCCAAGGAGTCTACTGAAGCAGCCAGCACCGCGACCAACTGTGGGAATGGGACCAGAGATAAAAACGGACTTTCCACACTGCTTTAAAAAGTTAAAGAGACGGTTAAAATCTGATTTTGTCAGCTCAGACTGTTGAAGAGCTGTGTCATTTGTTCCGACATGGACTATCACTCTTGTGATGGAGGACGGGAGCGACGGCATCAGGTCCTGGAGTTTTTTCAAAATGTCAGCCGTGGTGGCACCGGGGAAGCAGTGAGTGGTAGCGTTAAAGAAATGGATGTTTCTGGTGATGGAGTCACTAATTATTAGTGTGGTTGGGGAGAAAAGAGGACGAGGAGATGCCGGTTGTGGGGTTCCAGAGCAGGACTGAGCAGAATCTGGTTCAACACTGCGTGCGGACTGAGGATGGAGTGTGTGAGCTGCCGAGTGTTGTGTTGGAGTAGCAGTAACAGACCTGAGAGAAGGGCTACCCGACGGTGCAGGGTAGAGACGGCCTCCGGAGCGTCTGAGCACAGCCTCCTTCAGGATCCTACGTCGGGAGGCGGAGGTTTTTGGACGGGATGACGGCCGCCGATCAGGCCCAGCAGCAGACCGGCGGCCCAGCGCGGGAGATGTAGCCGGTGAAGGAGAAGCAACAGTGTCGGCAGGCACTGTCCGCCGAAAGAGATCCGTATCAGGGAGACTCGAAGCCGCAGGTGCATCTGCTGGATGGACCAGAGTGTCATCAGACAAGGCTGCATAGCGGTTGGAGAGGCCGATGTGCGGAGGAGAGGCAGCCCCATCCGAGCCTCTCTTGCAGCCACGGACCACCACTTCAGCCCAGGTTGACTGATGCTTCGGAGTCGAGCAGGAGGAAAGCCTGGGAAGGCTAGAGGGGTCCCATAACACGGTGTCCTGGATGTTGGCAGTTGCGAAAAGAGAAACAATCTGTTTGGCTTGAACTGAAGCCACATCCATAAAGCCAGTCAGCAGGGAATCATTCTCTTTGAGTTCCTCTGAAAGTCGTCAGATGTCATCTTTTTGTTCGCTTTCTTAAGGAGTGTGCAGTCCTCGTGGGGCAGAGTTATCTCGGCTAGCATAACGTTAGTCGCCGGAGCTTTGTTGTGATCAGTAGAGTTGATAGCGTTTTTACGGTCATCTAACTTAAAATCCATGTCGGATGACTAAAATCCTTGAACCACGTAAAACTTAAAGTTAAAAACTTAAGTTAAATAAAAAGGATATAAAAAATGTAAAGAAAAAGTGTGGATTAAAACTGGATAAGAGTCCGGTTTAAGACGGAGCTTCCGACAGGTAGCTACAGATGCCAACGCATGCGCAGAGTGCAGATTACGTCAGCAATTACGTCAGCGATCTTGATTGCATGATATATGAGCAAATATAGGCTTGAATCACAATCATTTTATTGGCCAAGTACAATAAATGCTGTGTGGGTATTTGTCTTCAGGACAGTTGCAGGGACAAGAATTTGTCATTTGTCAAAGGCACATTAGTTCATCACTGTCCACAGTGGCACACACAAAAAATACTTTTATGAAATACAGTAATGCAAGTATATATAACGTAACTTATTTGACTGAAGTAAGTCATATTATTAAGAGATATAGACATCAAAACTCTCAAAACAAATTTGATGTCCTTCTGTGCTTGTGAAAATTTCTAAAAAACAATAAAGTAATGTCGAATACATTTTCATCAAGCATGTATGTAAACTAGTCTGTTTTGTCAGTTCTTTAAAAGCTGATGTTGTGGAGATGCAAGGTTTGCACCGAACATAGACAATGCATTTGGTACTCCAATTATCTCACACAGGTCACTTTAGCAGAGACTGGAAATAACATCTTAAAACTTCAAACTAATATCACGTTGTGAATAGATTACTGATGACTGAGATGGTGTCATTTAGTCAGAGGCACCTCAAATTATTAGGAGAGGTGTGATTTATAGAATTACATAAGTGCTTCACCACGTTATTGTCTTACTCACACGACTGTTTTTATTATAATTGACATATAAAATTTTCCTATTACGACTCAAATGGCAACATGAGTAAAATATCAGGACATAAAATGCAAGGAGACATTGTAGGACAGGCTCTCAGACAGAACGCCCCCATCGTTCACTTCAAGGAGCTATCTCATAGAGCCGACTCATGCCTGACCGACACATCACTAGTTTGAGCCAGGATTGGCTGGGGTGGTGGTGAAATGAGCCCCTTATTACTTTAGCGGGGGTAGCTGCTCTATTCAAGAGGGACAATAAACAATACTGTGAAAATTGTACACTGATATAGTGCTAAATACGATATTATAAAATCATGTGGATGAAATATAGGGTCCTCAAGAAAGTGCATACCTTTGTTTAATCAGGGCTAAACTCTAGAAAGCCAGAACAAGTTGTTGTAACTCACATTTAGTAAAATAATCTGGGATAACCAAAATAAATGATTACAATCAAAAATTGAACTATGTTTCATAGTAATGACGGTTACAGGTACAGACATTACTGAAAATGAAGACATTTCCCATGTTAATTTTTGATTTGATGTGATTAAAATATTGACGAGGTGTGCGTAAGTGTGACTGAGGGATTGTAACTGTATTTTGATGTCTACTATCATTAGCTGTTGGTCAGTACTCAACTGCTATCTAGCTACAACAGTACTTTAAAAATCTAGCTAGATGTAGATTTGTGTTTTAAGAGGTTTATATTGTTTTATTTTAAATGTTACCATATTTTAATATACACTTAATTATTTGTTATGTGTGTAGCATTAAGGGACTACAAATATCGTTTCGTTATACAACATTGTGCTGTATAATGACAAACTACCTTGTACCTTATGTTGCAATGCCGCACTCTGGATCAAACCCTCATTCTGCATATACTGTATATACAGTACATTTAGCACAGACCACTGTACTTTTAAGGTATTGCGGCATTGTATAACACCAAAGTTGGGGTCAACCTTTGAGTAACCTCATGTCGGGTTGCATATATCCTGTCAGGGTCTTGGGGGGAAAAATAAAATAATGTGGTATTACCCAAACTATACTTTAGAATTATCAGATAACCATACAAACTGCAGGTCTACAATTAAATAAACAATATGTACTTTATTCCACTGTCAGATGATATTTAATTGCTGGCACAAATTAATGACTAAAAGTTGTACCCAACTGACTTTTTAAGCAGGATATTTATAGCATGGACCCAGAATTCAGTAATTAATCCCAACTTCAACAACAGAGACAAGGACAAGCATTGCTTCCTTAGACTGTAGAGATGTCACAGATGGAAATGACAGCAAAATGTGATTCAGCCTCAAAGGCATTTTGTCCTTTTCTCATTTAAATTGAAAATACGAGTTGAGTGTTTTTTTCACCAGATGGTTACACATAAGATAACAGGGCAGTAGAAACATATGAACACTTAGAGGCCACCAGGACATTTTCAGTCTTCATGTCTTTGTCATTCTTATCTTCTTCCAGTGCGTCTAGTCACGTACAGAAAGCAGGTGGCGCTTTGAATGTAAATATCTGTAGACCCTATCTCAAGGCTTGCCCCATCAACGGACCTTTGGCAGAACAAGGGAACCAGGCTGCATTATTCACAGCCGCAAATGAAACTGTACCCCCGTGAGAGAAGCAAACCCAGCAGAGAACACACACTTGACCTGGCCTTCTGTTCATGCTGTTTCCACATCTTTTGGCCCCTATAAATCCCTGCATCACTTATGTGCATACTGAACAGCTAGCCACATCCCCACGGATGGCTTCAGGCAGCACAGATTAGCGAGAACAGTTTGCTTAGAAACACTGTGATAGATCCATGCGAAATGAAGATCCCATAAAGGCGAGCATGAGGAGATCCTGAAATGTGTTAAATGACCTTGATGTGTGTGATAATGTGGTGGAGTTTCCCTTGTGATGGACAAACCCTGAAATCTTACATACTGTTATTGTGCCAATAAACAATTTTTCCTGTAAAGATCCTGTCAGTGATTTAAAAACTTTCGCACAAGACAACATAAAGACAGCTCTTGGTGGTGTATAAAAATATTATATCTTATGTTTACAGGGGTATTGACAGCTATTGCTGTTCTGTCATGGCGTTTTAATACCACTTAATAGCACAAGAAAACTGAAACCTGGCACAAGAGAAAAGGCTGACTTATTACTCATACTGAATTGTGTGCTAAAATGTTCTCTTAGTATATATATTTAACTACAGAGATTGGTTATTAAGAGAGCACAAAACAAAGTAATATAGTGCACTCAGTAGAGTGCGGATCTCTGCCAGGTGTGTCTGGGGGCATGTGGGTGGGGAACAGGGAGTGTAGGGCAGGCTGTGTGTCCAGCCTGTATGCGTTTGCAAATGAAACTGTACGCATATCCTAAAATGATGAATACTGCTGAAAAGACAAAAGTCTAAAATTTAAGACTCGGTCAATAAAATAGGTTTTTCAAAAATTGTGAACCTCTGCAACCACAAGATGATCTTGAGCACACAGTCATAACTGTGCACATAAAATAGTGGGCTGATGGATCCAGAAGTTTCCGGATTTAGCTGCACACAGATACACACTCACACACACACACACACGACCAAGTGCATTAGATAATTAAGGCAAGTATGGGGACAGTTTCTCATGTACAGGTTGAATTTCGAACTGATATATTGTGAGCATAACAGATGTTTGGAGCCTAGATGTGGGACTATGCATGCATACTTCAAGTGAACTCAGTAAAATCCAGTATCTCCTAAAATCCATTTGACTTGATTAAGTCAAATGGATTTTAGGAGATACTGTCATCCCAATGAATACTGAAAGGTTTGTGGGTAATATGAAAAAGATTGAGATTTTCAGTTCCATTAACTTGTCTTAGTATTGCGGTGCTAGCAGATGTCTCACAATTTGGCAAAACTATGCTTATTTTAGTGTACAGCTAACCATTATTCCTGTGCCTTTGCACACTGCCAGTCTAAGCAAGTAAAGTAGTGAGAGAGCCACCAAGTAAGTTACCAAGTGTGGCTTTGGTGAGAGAGTGACTAAGTGAGTCAGCCAGCAGGTGACTGAATGAGTGAGAGAATGAGCAAGCTACAAAGATATGTAGAGTGTCTTAATGTTTCCTCTCTCCATATACCCCCCAGCAGCAAGGCCACTGAGCCTTCAGGCTCTCGCCTTGGGCCAGGATATCCTGCTGCCCTCTGGGATACAAGGGCGCAAGCTACAATCCTGATGTGAATGCAGAGCTAGAGCTTTAGTCGATAAATCACCGGCTGTGACTGATGTGCTTGAACATTGAACCTACGTGTTTGAAAACGTGGCACATTTTCTATGGAGTCACATTCAGACACTTCTGTCAGCGCTGATGGACTCAGAGGCACACAGAGGCAGGGATAAGACAGAGTGCACACACTACTCACTAGACCACACACTATTAGAGTATCATTGAAAGAAATCTCAGCTTCTTACTTACAGCCTTGTTTCCCAGTATCAGATATGTAGACAAAAACCTTGTAGACACACTGTAAAGTGCTAATATGTGCTGTCACATAGGATTAGATGTACTGATTGGACAGATAATTGGCCTATGTGCTGAGATTGGATAGTCGCCAGGCATGTCATTCACCAAAAATATGAATACCATAATAAAAAAACAGCCACAGTTACTGTTCATTCTATCCGATGATTAATTGTTCAATTAAAGTTTCTTTAAATTGATTCTTAGTCTAAATGCAGTAATGTATTCCAAGAGTTTTCTCTGCCATTATATTCTGAAGTCAGTGTAGGTCACTTTGCCTTCAGGAGTTGCTACTATACTATAAAATGTATATGAGTTTTGTGTCCCCTTCTACTGATACATAAGCTTGTCCACCCCTAAATAAATAACCATATTGGGTATTTACCTCATTTATTTGGCATAAATATCTGCCGAAAATAGAATCTTTAACCTAATTTCAGACATGTTTGTATCAGAATCCACAGTGTAATGCTACAACGCATGAATGGAAACTGGCACCCTATGGACTGTGTGTTGTATGTTGCCTCTCTCGTCACAACAATGAGCTAAAACTGAGTTACAGCAATCTGTCTGAGTAATATATGAAACTCCCTTAATCTTTAATGCATGTATTCATCAGTGCATATGTACTGCATGTGTCCAGATGGCTTGCTTTTGACTGCAGAGTATCATCTCATCTCTCTCTCCCTCTTCAGTGTACTCACTTAAGAATATGATCACTTCAACCAAGGAATACTAAATGTTGAATATAATGTGGAGGGAAAGAATTTGAATTGCAAAGAGGGAAGGGATTATAAATAAGAAGTGACAGTGACACTGACTGGGTATGGCTTGAATGCTGAAACATTTGGATTTGTAAATACATCCTCTTTGCAATTCAAATAATTTTTTCTTGCACAGTCTGACTTCCTGCAACCTTTTGAGCGCGGAGACCCATTAATGTCCGTTTCTGGACTGTTACTTTGAACTGTTTACACCATTTAGGGTCCCGAGGAGTGACGTCTAATACTTAAACACTTTGTAGCCGGGCTTTCAATTACGTTATTAATTTGTAACAAGTACTAGCAACAAATTGAAACAGACCTAGCACTGCCTGCTTGCACTAATTCCCCTCCCACTGACCTGGACCTGATTTTGACTAGAACTTAAGCTGGTGGACGTTAAGTGGTTGAATAGCAGTGTTTTTAAAATGATCAGAAGATCTCAGGTCTACAACAGATGGTACAAGAGAACAATGTTTGGGGCCAAAGCTGCCCCTTTGAATTTATTATCAGTAATTAGATTTTTTAAATATTCTGAATAATATTTCTTGATATATTTAATATTAACAATGGATCAAATGATTATGTTTGAAAGAGGTTATCTGAAGTGACAGAATTATGTTTTTTGCAAACATTTTTAAAAAAACGGACTCTACGCCACCTGCCTACCATCACATCAATAACAGATGGACAAATATTTAACGATTAACTGAGAACAAAGTACAGGACCTAGCATGTTAAAGCACTCAATAATTTTCTCAGGAGGTGGTAGTGACCAAAACAGAGCAAAAAGGAGACTAAGGAGCCAGTTCACAAAGAATGGATTACAGCCGCTGATAGCACCATGAATTGTGCATCACTTGCTACCGCTATCTGCCCTGTGTCAAGATCCGATTCACAAAAAAATATTACATATTATAGCGCAAACCCATCTATTGTTTTGCAAATGTTCATCTGCAATTTTCCGTAGTGGTCCCAGTAATATTTAGTGTACTGAAGTAGCATATCACACGACATAGTTAAGCAACATTTGAGTCAGAAAATGTGGCAGCAGCAAGAACAAAATGTTCCACTCATATCTTAAATGTTGGATTTGAAAGAGAACGTATTATAATTCTAATTAGAACTATTCTAATTATCTATTGACTCCCCCTTGCTCTTTCATTCGTTTCTATCTGTGGGATGTCTCTCGTTTTTCTATGACTATGATTGAGTGTTTTTTCAGAATGATTGTTATTTGGGATGTTTTAACTGTGTGCTCCCCCTCATGCGTCTAGGTGCATGGAGCGCTGTTTTCTCTACTATTCTCTGTGCTGACTGGTACAGTGCGTAACCATCGTCTCTGCTTCTCACAGAATATGTTGTTTTCAGTTTTATTCCCTTATGGTGAACAACAGGTATTGTACTGTCTGAGCCATCTGTGCGCATATGATGTGCTGTGATGCACCATTGCTTCGCTTGGCTACAATCACAGCTGCCATGATCACTGGAAAGTCTGGGTGTGACACCCCTTATAAATGCTCTTTCAATTACCACCAACTCACTGAAGACGGTATTAATTTCACTGATAATTCAATAATTTATGTCTTCAACTTTCTTGACTCCAAATGACTAAATTAATGATAATGTAGCTCCATGCCTGCAGGATGTGTGAACAGGCAATTTATAAGGTGGTAATACGTTAGCATTGTGTCCGCGAAGATTGTCAGTCATCCAGGTCAGATTATCCAAGGTAGGTTAAGCTCTCCTAGTTTGTTCTCCAGCCCCAGAATGGGCAAAAGAAATCAGGTAATGCTGCTTTAAGGTGGAGAAAGACACACCTTAATGGCATGTAATAGTGAAAGTGAATTCTGATCTTTTTAAATTAGATTTTTCAGCCCTGTAAATGAAAGAGGGTGGTCAGACTAGAAGCAGCCAAGAGGTCTGTGAATGGGCAGTGTGATGAGGAAAAGTGGTAAAAGCCTTGATATGCTCAGAAAATCCGCTTGCTTAAAATGAATAAGAAATGCTTAGTCCTCATTGAAGAACTCCCATCAATGGGCCTTTGAGCAAAGAATTTAACTCGCATTTGCACGAGTTGTGATTGTACTCAGCGGCACCTGAGGCTTCAGTGTGTGCTGCTGTGTGAATATGAAGCAGGCTGTTGTTGCAAATGAGCACGCTCAGCAAACTTGCGGCAGAAGAAAATAAAAAGATTGAAAATTTTAGAAAAATAAATGGTTCACCCAGTTTTGGGCAGAAACTGAGGATAATGTATGAAGGCACACAATGCCATTTATCATTGTTTACAAGACATGTCCTCTCCCCAAATCAAGATCTGATAAGTCGGTCCTGACCTGTAGGATAATTTATCACAGCCACTCGAGCTGGTTGATGTTTATGGTGATACATGCCTGTGGGTATTTCTTATTCCTCATCATTACACTGGCCTTACAAGCCATGACTTACGAGATATTGCTGTTTGAGCTGTATGAAGCTACCTGTAGTTATGAGCTGGTAAAAGTCAACTCTGAATTCTTCTACATTAAGTTTAAGATGGCTGACAAACAGGACTCTCTCCAAATGACAGCATGAGTAAGAAGCTTCATGTGTCACAATCACAAATGATACCTCTGCACACCTACAAATATTCACACATGCACTTTTAAACTGAGCACTGGCCAAAACACACACACAAAAACACACTGCAGGTGCTTTGGCATACACACAAGGACACATGAGCAAAGAATACAATGCTCATACTGACATCCATCCATCCATCTTCATCCGCTTATCTGGGGTTGGGTCGCTAATCTGTTAGTTAATCAACGATGAATCAGTTAGCAATTTTGATAATAACTTAATTGTTAAACCATTGGGATTTGAACTGTTAATTGGATTTTTAAAAAGACATTTGAATACGTCACCTTGGGCTTTTGGGAATTAGTATTTGGCCTTTTTCACTATTTTTTGACATTGTATTAAACAATTAATCAATTAATCAAAATAAATAATCAACACTTTAAAGAGGCCATGTGGAATTTTCATTGGTCTCTAGCGGTGAGTTTTCAGATTGCAACCACTTTTTTTCCAAGCATGGGCTCGTGGGCATGCTTGAACTAATGAGTGAGATAAAACAGAGATCAACACACTGGTGACAGCATCACACAAAACGCTGGTAAAGCCCCACAATGTTGAACTAATCCATGCTCTTTGCATGACATGCCAGCATGATACGCCGGTGTTAACTATTTGTGGATCTTTCACTGGAGAGGCTCAACAATGTCAGCACAGATTTTTTTTGATGATAACAAATAACAGTTAGTGAGCTAGACTGAATATTATAAATTGATAAATTATAGATTGATACGTTATAACTTGGGGTGACCCAGAATAGTCGGAAGATTCTATGATTCGATAGGCGGAGCCTGATTTGACTCCCAAACTCACAGTCGAATCTTTGCAGAGCCGTTATATATCAAGGATCATAGCATTCTGGACGTTTACTGCCAGACTGACAACTTACTGCTAATATCTCTAATGACTCCTCTATCTTTGCAGTGGTGGTGTGCCGAACACAGGGGAACTCTGGTCTCTGTTCTTTGCACACCAGAGACTGCTTGGGCGCTGCACTTCCGCACAGTTCACCTTTTGCGTTCATCAACATTACCTTATGATTTATCATTTAAATAATACATTTTTGACATTTGTTAATGGATTCAGAATCTTTCACGCCCGCATCACGATGCATCTAAGAATCATTTTTTTCTCCTACCCCTACAAACTGCTTGAAAAAGTTGTGCATGAAGTTTGAGGGAGGTTCGAATCATTTATCACCATTGAGTAACCCCACAAAGAATCTTATATCGTTTTTTTAACAGCAGACCTACTTGGAATAGACCCTCGAGAAACCACGACAGTCATGCACAATTCTGCACAAGATCAGTGAACTGCAGGCAAGCAGAGCAGAGAGAAAAGAGTCAACAATAAGCCTCAGTTTAGCTGTGAATAATGAATAGAGACTACAGCTCTGTGGCTTCTCAAGATTAAAACAGAGCTACAGTGTGTGAGAGCCGGTCAGTTCAGAATCAGTAGGCTAGAGGCTCAGGAACGCACATGATTGTCACAGTCTACGTAAACCAATTAATTAAGCCGACCTGATTTTTTCACATAGGGAGCAGCAACAGACTGTCAGAGGCAACTGAGAAAGCCGGTAAATGATACATTTTTATGTGACGTTACAACCCATTAACAAATTAATAAAAACAATAAAAAAGTGATTAATTTCATTAAATATCTACATGCCCCTTTATTTCATAAGGAAGATCATTGTCAGTTATATAATAACCAAGATAATTTTATTTCTCAGTCAGTTAAAAACATTTTAACTTTGGAATTTTGATGCTTTCAGATGCTTTTCAGGAATGAAAACAATAAAATAAGGAAATGAGGATAGAAAGGAGAGACAGACATAAGAAGACAAAAAACAAACTGTGAGAGAAAGGACTTCCACCTCTGACAAAAATGCATACACCCACATACATACACAAAAATACCCAAAAGACATATTCACTCCCACAGACATTTCACTTGTCCACACTCACTCATTAGCTACTGTACAGCTGACAGACCCGCCGACTGTGTCGCTGTCATCATTGCAGTCCATGACATTGCCACTTTGCTGTGTGATGAATGTAAATCCTGCATCAGCACTCGTCTTGCAGGCCTGCTGCTGCTCGCACGCTGTGTCACTCCTCATCACCTTCTCTGGACCGACAGCTCACCACTTTTCTCTGCTTCTAGTCCAACCTCCCTCTATCTGTGTCCAGGGAAAGTGGCAAGTAACTAGCTTTAATTACTCCACTGGAATCACTTTTGTCTGTGTGTTAATCCTTCTTACCTGCTCTGGACACACATACATACTGATATATTTTCTCATTTTGACCTCTGAATTGGCAGTTAGTTAATGTGATATGGTATTAACCGCCAAAATGACTTTGGGTAAAAAGAAGCAGCAACTGTTTGTGCCCATTTTAAGTCGTCAAATACATGCACTGTTTATTTATGGCACTCTTAGAAAGCAACAATGAACACTTGCCATTGCTCAAGAGTTTTCACACCCTTCAAACTCAATTTAACACTTTTAGATACTTTTGAAAATTTGCCCCGGAGCTATTTCAGCTGTCTGTGTGGACAAGCAACTCTCCAATCAACACCTGTCAACACCAAATAATTTTCTCATAAAACAACTGTTGCTAGCTGTAATGGAAATTAATGATTTACATTGGAACGTTACTGACATGTTCTGTAAATGTAGGTAGGTAGGTCATAAACATAAATTACATCAGTCCTGCTATTTAAATATTATAGATACTGCATATTTTATATTTTTTAATAGAATCGTAATATGAGTTTTAGTGACGCAGCTCAAGGCAGTCTGTCCGTCAAAAGTTATTGGACAAATGTGAAAGCTGGCACAGATACCCATGGAGCCCAGAGGATGAAGCCTAATGTCTTTGGTGATTCCCGGACTACTGATCTAGGGCCACCAGGAAAGTTTGAACATAGCCAGTAAATTGTCTGTTGGAGGAATGTCTGTGCTTAAGTTCAGCCTCTCAAAGCTGCTAGCATGGCTGTAGACACTTAGTCTTGTCAGTTATTATATCTTAAATGTTGTCTTTTTTTCCTGGTTGCTATAGTAATACTGTTTCCCAAAGTCTACTCATCTTATTTGTTTCTATTGTGGATGTTCCCAGTTAAGGAAAGTACAGTCAGTGGGGCCAATCACTAAATCCGGAGAGGTTATTATTTAATCCACGAAGCACCTTTTCTATCCAACCTAAATGCAGAATTAATACCCACAATTAATAACAGAAGTAGGAGCAAATTTGCTTATTATTGTCCTCAGGTCATTTTATTTTCATGCTTGTACTTCTTTTTCATTACCTTAATCGCCTCCACTGGTGCTTTCTCAGCCTCCTTTAGTCCATTTTCCTAAAATAGTCTTCATGCAAACCATCTTCATTTTATTTTATGCTGATGGACTAAAATTGCGTCAATGCTCAGATGTTTAATGGAAACCAGGTCACTAAATATAAAAGTCAAGCAAACAGGAATGATGGCTTCATCTGACCCAATCTGTAACAAGCTTAACAATATCTGGATTAGAATGCAACAGTGTAATCATAAATAATAAATTGTGTTTTCTTAGAACTTTTGTGTAATTTGTGACATTTGTTCAGTTCGCTCAGTGATGGGTCACAACTGTTCTTCCATGTTCACAACCACCTACTTTGCTTGGGGATGTGATGACACTTTTGCTATGATATGTATGATTTAGTGCTATGATAGATATAATATATTAACGTTTTCTCAATTCATGTCAGACCATGTGTGTCTAATATACATTTCTCTTTGATGGCAGTTAAGTGAATTTAGAGTTAGCTAATATTATCCGGGTCTATATTTTTCCTGTTGTGTATATGTTCACTGGTTTGTCATGAGGTACAGGGACATGCATGATGTGCGGTATGATTCATTCACCAGTCTAGTCTTTGATCTCTGATTCCTCTTCTGTTACTGAATTTTATCTCAATCGGGGCATTTCTGTGTGGCGTTTGCATGTTCTCCTTGTGTCTGCATGCTTTTCCTCCTTCTTCTTCAGTTTCCTCCCACTTTCCAGTGACATTTAGGTCAGGTGCACAGGAATCTGTAAATTACCCCCAGGCGTGAGGGCTAGCTCAGTGATTTTTTTTTTTTCAAAGTGAAATAGCCGTGGCTAGTTCAGACTTCACTGTAACAAAAGCAGGAGGGAGAGGGCCGGACATTCAGAAAATGAAAGATATGGACACAAACTGCAAGTGTTTGTGTCCATATCTTTCATTTTCTTGAGTGCAGAGGTGATCCAAATAATAGTGGGAAGGGAAATTTAACGGCTTTTGCTGTGTCTCTACGGGGAGTCTGGTGTGAGCCGCCGTCCGGGTCTGTTGTTCTGCCCTTCAATTACCATGCATGTCACGTGACTGGAAAACTATGTGTGTGTTCACTGAATACATTACATTACAGTATTACAGTACATCACAGTACATTTTCTACCAGAAAATCCTATGGAAGAAATGCTCAGAGAAATTGCTTTGAACTACAGAAGCTAGGTCCGTGAGGACTTCACCTCTCTTTAGGATGTACAACCCAGTAATTAATGTAGTAAACAGTCCACAAGAGAAAAAGGAAAAAACAGAACATCAACAATCATCTCAACAGTAAATTAAGAGTTTCCTAGGATGTTGTGATGTAACAATGTCAGTTAAACTGCAACTGCAATGTAACTGTGCCAGTAAGGATGTTCAACTGAAACTAACTAGAAGTGGAAGAACAGTGACTGGTGCTGTCCAAGGTGTTTTCTTGCCTTTCTCCTCATGAGTCTGATGATTATACCTGACAAGTTTTACGCTTTATGGTTCAACAGCAGTACAATCATTGAACAACGTGGTGGGTATTATCCTGTTATACCATTGCCTTATGCCAACAATATGCCAGATGGCATCAAATTAAGCAAAGCTGGTTATTTACTTATGTAACAATGTTCGATCCCTCTTTTTCTGCTTTAAATATTATTTAATATAGTTCTGGGCCTATGAATTCCTGTCGCTTGCGTTGCTGGGCAACATCTAGCTGAACAGGATAGGCTAAGAGTTTTAGAAATTCATAAAATTTTAAAACCAGTTTACAGTTCTGCAAAAAGAGAAAATTTACTCATTGCTCTCAAATCTTGAACGCCTATAGAACAATAATAAAGAATAGCACTGCATTTTTATGTGCTACCACATAGTGGGAGATAGATTCCCCTCCAAAAGTATTGGAACGGTAAGGCAAATTCCTTTGTTTTTGTTGTTGGGTTTAAGATCAAAAGATGAGTACCAAGAAATCATGAAAACTTAGACTAGTCATGCAGAGCTATTTAATGTTTGGACAATCAAGCTAAAAGGCAACACCTGGGCAACAAGAAACATCTGTCAGTCACATGTTCCAATAGTTTTGCTCACTTGAAAAATGGGTGGGTTCAAACAAAGGGTGGTATGTCCTGTGTTGTTTAACACATCTAGATGTGAATATCAGGAAATAAAAGCTGAAATTCTGAACTTTTGTCTCATACTCATCTTTTGATCTTAAACCCAAATGTCTTCAGTGAACAACAAAAACAAAGGAATTTGCCTTACCGTTCCAGTACTTTTGGAGGGGACTCTACATAGAGCTTTATCTTTCACACAGGAACTCTTCAGGCCGCTTCTCTTTCTCTTTCTCCTGTTCGGACACACATTAGTGCTGACCCTTTATTTGTAGTTTGGTCATATTTTCTCAACTGCAGCTGTCCTTCAGACATGCAGGCTAATGTTAACGTTAAAACGTCCTCACTGTTCTCCTCTTACTGTTGTGGATCTCCATATTACTGCAAATATCATTTGAAATCAAATGTGCATGGTTCTCACAATAAAACTTGGTATCTGTTTTTTTATTGGTTATAAAATAACTAGCTCCAAGCTCCTTAGCCTCACTGTTGCTGTCTTTATTGGCATGTTAATTTAGAACTGCGAAAAACCAGGCCATGCAGGTTCAGATGATGGATAGATGGGTGGATGAGCTTTCTGTTTAGTGACTGTGCAGCAACAGACCTACTTTAAGCTTCCACTTCTGTCAAACGTCCCCAGAGAGAATATGTTTCAATTTTGCCGCAGCTCACATGTTTCTGTACGTGTGTATTGTTTCAAAGCAGAGGACAGACCAGGAAGTGAGCTTTAAAACCAGAACTCTCAACACATGAGAGCATCGAGTAATAGAGTCATTAGTTTTGATCAATGGCCCATATCAGCCGCTCGCAGATATATTATGGTCATTTTGTAGTACAAGTAAAGTAAAAGTAAGTAAAATCATGTTTGATTTACTCTTTAAGATCATATTCCCTCTGAGGATACCCATAATAATAAATGCCTCACATGTTGAAACTGAGCTAGCAGTTGGAGTTAAACTAGGAAGGAAAAAGGCACAAAAAATTGACTACAATTGACTGTTGCTTATAGAAATAACCCAAATTTTCACATTAGAATGTTTGTAATCACTTTACATGTAATTCTGCCCATTGTATAACCAATTACCCACAATGCAAAAGCGTTTGGTCTGCATGGCCTCTTATTATCCCATTAACCCAACTCTTCACATGCTAAATCCCATTGATATGTACAAGGAAGCATTGATTATATTTTGTCTTTTCATCTAATCCCGCTGAGTACATGAGCCGTTAATGTTTAAATCAAAATCAATACATAACTTAATCATTCAAACTCGTCTCTAATTTGTTTGTCACAATCGATTACCTTGGCCCGAGCGTGCTGTCTGACTCTCTCCCCGTCAATTTGGGTGTGATGTGAGCAGACTGTAGCTGCCAAAAAGGAGGGAGTGGTGGAGGTTTATGACCAGCCCGGCTGACATTATGATCTATCAAATGTTATGACCTTGGGGATATTAAGTAGAACTAATATGGAGGCAATGGTTGAAATACGACGAGCTTTCTCATTCCACGTGCATGTTCACGGGAATGTAATTAGAACATAGATATTGCTCATATACTCTGGTACATTTATATTACCAAGTTGTAGTTTGAACACATTATCCCACATGGAGTACAGTAGCTGCTATAAATTCAAAATCTCATATAGAGTACATGCATTCTGTATGAAGTCATAGCCGTCGATAGATTTAATCTGTGTTAACGTAAAATTAAGTAGTAATTTGTAAATCGCTTAAAACCACTGGCGGAAAGATGTCAAAGAAATTGTTCAATGAAGAGGCTGATTCAGCTTCTAGTCCAAATATTTTACTCTAAGTATCATTTTGTTGAGGGAACTTGTTTTTCAATAGGTATTTAACTTAACCTTCAATGTAAAGCAGTTTACAATGAGAGTTACTAGACTAAGCATCAGTTCTTAGATTATCAGAATTAAAAGCAGCCCACGTTAAAGATTGTACAAGTCAAAGCCATAGCATCTTGACAGTAGATGAAACAAATATTGTACAATAACAGCAACTCCTTATACAAAAATCCATCTCTTTATTGACAGCGCAGATCCTTTCATCTTCGTCGTTCCCACATGAAAATCCTGTGTCAGCAGTGGTGAGGCGATGAGAACCTCAGGCAGTAATTATGGTTCACATAAAGCCATGGCATGAAACAACTCTTCTTTTTCTGTTTCTTTTGTTTCTTTTTTTGACTTTACTGTATACATTGGCTTAATGCTGCCCGGAGGACACAAAGAATTGGATTATTTTATGCCAGACAGTTGCAATGTCTAAAAGAAGTCCTCACTCAAGCCAGCTCATTTCAGACTCATCTCTTATTAGTCCCTTTGAAACAAATTAAACCGAAACATGCCTACGTCGTTGAGATTTACAGGTATCAAGGTAGTCTCTTTTAACAGCCTGGGTATTGAAAAGCCTAATGCGGTGTCAGTGTTTTGAAGGCTTTGAGGGATTTAAGTGGTGCCAAGTTGCATTGGCAGAAACAAAGAGCCATCACTCAAGAAGATGGTCTGCTCTTATACTTATATATACTAATATATTGCTTTCATGGGACCACTTTGCAACTACAATTTTGGTGATTTGGGGGGTTTAATTGAAGGATCTTCTGCCATTGAATAAAAGTCTTCCACCCATTGAGGTTATCAAAATCAATTTCAAAGCACACTGGATTAGTTCAGAATTGCATTGTTGTTAACCAGAAAACAAAGCTCTTCTTTTGAAAAGCTGACATTACTGAGATTCAAGGTTGTCACCTGACAGTGATGAAATTTACTACCCACTGAACTCTGACCCCATAGCCTCCAACTTCATTTACCCTTCCACCAAATTCAAAGCACTGCAAAGGTTTCCCTAACTACTGAGTGGAAGTAATTTGCTTGAAATGTGTTCATAAATGCAGCGAAGCACTGAAGCTTTATGAGGAATGTTGGGTTTATCTGCAAAGTCAGGGGTGATCTCCATCTTTCCTTTAAACTTCAACAATATCTGCACACTGTGATAATGCTGATTGTGTTGGAACTCACTGCAGATTGTGATGTAATAAAGGCTTTATCATCAGTATGAAACCAGTGAAGAAATACCTTTTGAGAATTGCAGTAGCTAATTTGTTAGTTACTAACATTACTGCCCCTCAGCCCATGGTGCCAAATAGGAACTTATGGGCCTCAAACTTTATTTAACCTGATAAAAAATGTTTTGATATATCTGTCTCCACAGTCTTATCTGAATGAAAAAAATGTTATATCTCCTTACAGTGCTGTGTCAACTTGACACTTTGGCAGTAAAAGTACAGTAGGGTGCATAAAATCAGAATCATGTTCTGTGCCAGTTCTGTCTCAGCCCACATGCAGAATTTCAAAAAAGCAAAGACATTAAACATTAGGTTTCCTTAAAAGTGCCAGAATATATGTCTAGAGATAAAACTTCCACCATTTCCATTTTTTTATATCTACAACTACGGTAAAACCAAAGGCCTTAAAAAAGGTTTTTAAGCATGTTTAAGTCTATTACAAGTAAATGTATTGACATTACTAGCAACCATTTCATGACATGCCACACTGTTGCTCCATACAGTGAATATTTTGATTCCTGGGTACTAATGAAGAGCCAGTTCTAATGTAATATAGCTAATTTCTAATGTAACAAAATAGAAATTTTGAAGAGATTTTTGAAGAGCATTAAACAAGTCAATCAAAGGCATAGTTTTACATAATTTTAGTGTAAGAAGGTAAATTAATTTTAGTTCTTGTTAAAGTTAAGTTATAATCATGTGGTATCGCAGTTGTGAGCAAGGACTGTCCTTTATGGTGCATTCAATTATGCTTCGACTTTAAATTGTAAGGTGACAGTAAGTAATATGTTCACAAGCGTTTATCCAAAACTTTAATCCATAAGACAAATGGATTTTATGAAGAGGATAAGATGACTTTGGTTGTTCCTTGATTGTAGAATGGTTGTTGTATAGCAGTGCATGTCAAGTATCAAATATATGAGTGTCCTTGAACACACCAACTCAAGAAGTGAGTTTCCAAAACAATCCCAGCTGGCATCTGCATTACTACACAGCAGGAGAAGTCTAAACACTGGAGGTCAGCATTAATGTAAAATATGCATGATGTGTAGTTAATGGACTCAAAACGTACAGCCAACTGTTTGGCCTTTTAATGTGTTTATGGTACACCAACTCTCTTTAGAACTCATATGGATGAGATGGAACAAAAACGACCCACCCACAAGGTGACATCTACAGCATGTTTCTTAAGTGGAGACAAATCTTCTTATGGGCTCTTACACCAATGTGTATTGCTGGAACCTTCACAGATAAAACATTTCATCTCTCTCTTTTCACTTCTAACAACCCCCAAACCCATCTGCATTCAGAAGGTGATGGAGAGATATAGCAAGTGAAGTTAGAAGCGGGCTGGCAGGGGGAATGAGCAGCGGCCTTCGTCTTTGAGTGGAATCGATTGCTTGTACAAGTCGAGGGAAATGAGAGAGATCTGACCACCCTTGGATTGGCTGGAATCATTCACGGACAGAATCATAACAAGGGAGAGCTTACGGCCAGAGTGTGTGTTTATGTGATAGATTGATGGTGGTGCTGATTTATGCGCATGATGGTTAGATATAGCCTTTTTATGTGTTGAGAGTTTGTGTGTACGGATCAAATACCTTCTTCTCATACCTTTCTTATTTTCTAGAGGTGAATGTTTCAAGATTTTGCCATTTATTTACGCTAACTATTTGCATCACTCACATCGGTAAACGGTCTTATTAAAGCTGCGTATATGCTTCAGTCGAAGTGTTTGTTCGGTGGTCAAAGCATGTTTGAAATGTCATGTCCTGTCTCCTACCAACAGTCAACACTGGTTTCATGACTATTATCTTTCCTTATCCTTAACTGATGCGGAAATCGGAATCGCTGCATTTGACAAGAAAAATGGAATTAACTGTAAAACGCAAAATATCATGAAATCTGGCAAAATGTTGAAGCAATTTTAAAATATAAAATTTTTTCTCTCCCCTCTTTGCCTGCGTTTCAGCGAGGGCGGGACACAAGCAGCTCCTCCACACACACGCCGTCATATCAAAGAAGCCACACTAGCAGGAGCTCATCACTTCAACAAACTCTCAGAAATGCAACCACACACAAACTCGTTGTCGTTTTTGTGGCTGTGTGGATGGAGTCAGATATTCCATTAGAATTTTTTTTTTAAAAGGTATGTCCAGTCAAGCATTGTAAACAGGGAGGAGTGCTGCCCACACGAGAGTAGCCTCTGTCAGACCGACTTATACCACGTGTCCAGCAGCATATGGCTGTCAAGCAATAACCAATTTGATAGGGGACAATTCACAGTACATGTAAAGCAACAAATTATTCATAGTAAATTGCCCCCTATTAAATACTACTATAGTATTTTAATATTGTATTTTAAACTTGTATCCATCCACCACAAACCTGTTTATTTATTGTAGATGGATACTCAGTGAGCAGAAAACAGCTCCATGGAAGAGGTTTAAAAGATCTTTAGCTGGTGGATGATTCTTACGTGATCAGTGGTGGAAAGGAAGCTGTGAATGCCTTCTAAGATAAACTGTAATTTTTACTGGAGAGGGCAAAGCAATTCAATTGTGCCTCTCTGGGTATTGAATTAGTACCTGTAAGTGGGAGAGTTTCTCTATGAAAGAACATTCTCCTTTTCATTTTTAATGAAAAACTAAGAACAGTCGCAGGTGGTAGTTTGAATTGATTGTAAGTACCATTCAAACAGAGTTAATGCTTGTAGAGCTCAATTTAAGGAACTATCAGAGCCGAAAGGACTTCAATCTCTGACCGGGTTAGTAGAGGGTCAAAGATTTAACAAGAGGAGACGGAGGTGGGGGTAGAGTGGGCTGCCGGGGTGTCTTCGCTGGAAATGGAGGTCATAGATCTGTTTGTTTGGGGATTAGGCCGGGATTAGGCCTCTAATTCCCTTCCCTCGTGTGCATAATTGAAAAATGTGTCTGCCCATCGAAGGAAGATGAGAGGCCGCAGAGCCTGAGCCCCTCGCAGCGCTCGATTTTTGGGCTGACGAGCTCCAAGACAGAGAGGAGGAACTTTTAACAATGAGTTTCAGTCGAACCAAAGTCCACAATTGAATTCCACTCAGCTGTGCAGAGTCGTCAGCCCTTCCGTCTGTGTCTGTGAGGGATGAACTCTCTGACTGCAGCAACAAAGCGACAGACAGCTACGTCCAACCGGCTTTTTGTTCCTTGGTCGTGAGGAGAGAGCTGCTGTCATTGTAGTCTGTAATACAGTGCCTGTCTCCTTGGGTTCTTTATGTTTTTCCATGCAATCCTGTGTAATTTATTCCCCTCTGGCCCCCTCGAGACTAAGCACAGGCATCTGCTGGAAATTTCCTGTATGGTTTTTCGATGCATGACACCTCCCAGCATGGTATAACAGTGCAATTGCATAGCTAATTTGGAAATCTACCCGAATCTGAGACCCTGGGTCCACTTGAGGTGTCAAAAATCCCTTGTAATTGTGTTTTATATCCCTCTGCTCTTTGGATACATCTGGCACTGAATGATGGCTTCACACGGTGGATGATGAAGCGACCAGAGATGTATTACTATAAATCAGATCAGATAGTGCTGTAGAGCTGCATTAGGCTTGAGCAAAAAAGGCTATCTTTTTTTGTGAAACGCACATGTAAAGATCTACACGCCTACTAGATGGGGGTAATATGTTTCAAATGCAGCCATAAATTCAACCAAACTGTCCAGACTTTTGTGAGAAATGTTCGGTTTATCCACAATTTCTCTCTTTCAAGTCTGTCCGAGTCAAATACATCCTGGAATCATTTCTGTCTTTTCATCATAACTCTTGGTGTGTATGACAATACACACCAAGCGCTTTGATGAGGCCGATCGTGTCAGAGCGTCACTTTTCTCAGGCTGCTGAATGCTCTGTGTAGTGTGATAACAGATATGATTGCACTTTGACTCGATCCATCCATCCAGATGCTTCTCATCTCAAGCAATAAACGACAAATGTATTCTTCACAAATCTCCAGTTTTTAGAGCTATCTCACTGAAACAAGAAACAAGAGTTCCTGGGGATATGGTGCTCTGTTTAATTTGGAAAATACCTGAGTTTATTTGTCAGCAGTATTTTAAAAGATCCGAAATCTGGCTGGGTTAAATAATTAATGCTTTCCTTTCCTAAACAACTATTTTCATGGTGCCTGTGAGGCAGCACTGCTCGGTTGCCAAGAGTAAAAGCCCCTTGCAGCTCTCTGTTATGAATTTATGGATAGTAACTGAATGCATATAAAATAGGTTGTTGATGAAATTGAATATGTCTGCCCGGCAAACTTTCCCTGGATGAATAAAGGTAAAAAAAGAACACTTGGATGGAAAGCGGATTAAACAGGATTAAAATGATCTTTTGATACTTTTGGGAATCCCAGGCAAGGAGCACTATTGATCATATCATCTCCCAACTGGGTGGGCCAAGATAAGGAAGGTGTCGGGAAGACTTTTAATCTCTTCTACAGTTAATTATGAGTTAGGCTATTAAATACTCCGTTTGTATTCACTCAGGCCTAATTAATTACATGCATTTGTCCACTGAACCGCAGACATTCATTGAAATGCAGATTTGAAAATTTTGTTAGAATGGGAGGAATGTTGAACCTTTTGAAACAGTCTGAAAGGCATGTGATTAGATGAGAGCGAATGATGACCTTTTTGACTTTTCCCATACACCGTAATTAAAATTCAACCTCCCAGCCCAAATACTTCTCTCATTTGGGTGATGTATTCCCTTGAATGGAAACGCAGATTAAATGTGACCAGTGCTACATTTAGGAAATGAACAGTCAAAGCTGTTTTAAGATTAACCACCAAGAATACAACTGAGCTGGGAAGCTTTTCAAGGTTAACGCAAAGAAGAAAACCAAGGATTAGTCATTCTCAAGTGCATAACTTGTACTAACTTGGTTTGGTTATATTCTGGTAATGCAATACATAACATACTTGTAGAAATAAATAGAAGATGATGAAAAACAGATATTGAAAACAATGAGCATAGATTGAATATACAGAACATATAAATTAATATAGAATAAAACCCTAAACAACATGAGTCAAGGACAAGATCATATATTTATACAGGCATTAATTGCGTTATTGGCCAATTGGGGGCAGTGGAAACAAGCTATAAAAACAACATTGGCAAATGATATTATCAAATTATAAAGTTGATATGACTAACGTGTTAGCAAACATTTGCATACACACATCCAGCAGATTTGAGGCAACATTAGCATTCATTTTGAGCCTTGTTTTTGTCTGCCAAAGTCTATTATTCACTCTCCTTTTCATTGTTTTGGTCTTCACCAACTCCTGAACTGTTTAGCAGCTAAATGCAACACATAGTTCACCAGCTACTTGCTAACTTTTCCTATCTACCATCTTGGCCTGAGCAGGAAGCATGCAGTTGATTTATAAGGTTTTTCACTAAAAACAGCTGCTTGCTGTGGCTGGAAACAACACTGATGAGAGCAGTGAGCGTGAACCGAAACAGTAAAGTTGCAAGCTCTAACACTAAAACAATGAGCTGAAAGGTGCTAAAAAGCTGAGGGGAATTGCAGAGTTGTGATGATAATTGTGGGTATTCTGTGGGTTCCGGACGACCCCTTTTACATCATACATCATCATTTGATCCAATGTTGATATTAAAGTATCAATTAGAGCAGCTTTAACAACAAACAGTACTGCACCTATGCACTTTCCATCCTTAAATTAAAGTACTGAAATTTAGATTTAGTTAACCATGGTTATTAAACATATTTACTACAATCTAAGGTATAACATACTTTCACTCCTTTGTGTTCTTTACTATAAATGTAATTAATTTACACCAGCATGTGTAAAGTTATTCCACTGGCCTAAACACATTAAAACAATTAAGAAAATTTGTCTTTAAACGCAAGACTTGCACCTTCACTTCTAGTATTACAACTATGCTGGTCTGTAGTACATTTAAACACCTGTAATTATTCCAGCTCCTGATCACTTAAATAATTACACAGCTGCCATGCTGATATATGAAGTTTAATCATTTTAATGATTTGAGATTGGCCCTTTTTTGTAACAAAATATTAACAACATGTCCTCTTTAGCAATGACTCCCAAAACAACATACTGTATCACTGGAGAGTATTGTATTGGTTAAGTTTAGGAAAATTTCATAGTTTGAGTTAAAATAAGTCACGCAAGTCACATGACATGACTTTTCTACCGTCATAATTACTACAGCCTCTAGAGGGCGCTGCCTAACAATAAACGTAAATATGGGTCTTAATTGTAATAAGCTGCTTGTACAGACAACGTATAGGTCTGAATTTTTTTAGGAGGACAGTCTGAATATATTACTTCAATTCAAACATCTTATTTTCTAAGTGGGGTTGATGATGCCTAAATTTTATTTAAAACCATGAAAGAACATGCAGTGTGCGATTGGAGGGTAACATGTAAATGTTTGTTAGGTGTACCTGGTGTTTGCTGTTAATCAGATTGTTCAGAGGTGTTGCTCAGAACTATGGGTTCTCTGACAAAATGTCCCCATGGGAACAGAACACCTTAAACCATAAAAAAGGCTATTAACCCAGACTTTCTGCAGACTATTCCAGCTTGGGGCTTTGTCCTTCATTACTGCCATTTCCTCTGGCACGCTTACTCTTAGTGAGTAGTGATAGTGAGATAGATAGTGTGACAGACCACAGAAAGATTTTCTCCAGCGTCCACTTTTTGTTGTTTGTACAAAATTCTACAGACGTGTTTGGAACTCTACTGCTATTTCTAACATTTGTTTTTCATGTATTTTGGGGAATGTTTGCCTGCATTTACTAGGAGACTGTAGAGAGCTTGACAATAAATGAAGAGAGACCGAGATGAGGGTTGACAAACAACAAAGGTCACAGGATGGACTTGAACTGTGAATGCTGCAATTACATGGTCCCTGTCTTAAATCCCCAGGCCACCAGGATGCCCCATTTCTAACATTTTGAGAACACATTGAACAAAGTGCACATCAGAGTGAGCTTTAATACAGGTCCGTAAAAAAAAGTTGCACAACTCACTTTCCGTCGTCTGTAATTTGAGTTATTTTTGCACTTAATCATGGGGAAAATATGAAGTGCAGTAAATATAAACAGCATTACAGCCGTCATCATTCAAAATAAAGTTTTTGACATAATATAGTATTTATAGGATTAGAATTGTGATATTCTGTTTTTTGTCATCGTCAACAAATTGCATGAAAAGGCGAATTGATTCTACTAACAACTCTTGTCTGACCAAAGGTATAATTTTCTCCTCTGTGCCATAGTCCTCCATTGTTGTCCACAAACTATTTAAAACAATCATTGAGCCACACTGTTGCATTGGGTGGCGTGTTCCTTCCTTACAATGAACACACACCTACTAGTTCTGTAAAAGCTCTTTTTCCACCAGTTTGAGTGACATTTGCTAAAAATGGCAGTGCCCAGCTGTTTTAGGGATGTAGTGAGCCTTTATGAAAACGAAATTATATATTTACAACACATCTCTGTCGTCAGTAAGAACCAAGGGACTTGGGCTGATAGCTACAGACAGGATAGGGAGTATATGTAAGTATTGAAAGACGGATAAACACATTGTTTATTTTGGTCTCTGCATGGGATTCAGTAACAATAACAGAATATTTCCAGGCTTATCCTTTCATTCAAATCCTGTGAAATCTTTTTTTTTTCAGTACAAAATATGGACGGCCCTTAATGTAAATTTGTAATTGACCCCAACACATCTTAATTAACTGAAATTCAAATATCTCAAAAAGTTTAAAAACCCTTTTGGCCTTAAGTGCCACATTTAATACTCCAAACTGCCTCCTTTTTAAGGAGTAGTTTATTTAAATCTCTCCTCTCTTTGATAATGACACCTTTTCAATTCCTATATGTTAAATGTAGAGAGTGAATGTTTAATTTCAACTAAATGTAGAAAGGTTCGTGACTTGCAGTTCTGCTGTTCACCTTAGGTGCAGAAGTTGTGTGTGACTGTATGTATCCCATACTTCTGCCCTCCCTGCAGTATAGCTGCAGGTTTACACTGTGCATATTATGGTCTCATCAAGCCGATGACAATAGACACACTGCATGATGGTGGCTGCAGGGCTGCTGTAATTGAAATGGACAAGGTCAAGTGTGGCACTCCCAGTTTTGAAGAGAGCAGAGTGTGCTTTTCTCCTATCCTAACTATGATGCCTACACAATCTGACATCTGTTGATATAACATTGTGGCCATGCTGCCAGGCAAGTATGGGGCGATAGCGGGTCGGTGGCATATAAATCTTCACTCACCGAAAAATGAACTGGACGTGTTTATGTAGCTAGGACCTGAGGAGAAGTGTGAAGTGTCTTAGGTGAGAAAACATGTTTACCAGTAGTGGGAAATCAGGAGAGCAAATTTCGTCAAAGATCATAATTTTGTAAACATGTTTACTCAACAGAAGTGTTTGTGTTGGACTGATAAGGGTTTGTCCTGAAACGTTATGGAAGGCATCAGGGACCCCGGGCGTCTTGGCAAGTTGGCATCAGGGGGCCCCTCAGAGTGGCATTTTCGGAACGCTAAGGGTGATGTGAAATTCACATAAACAGCGAGTTCATGTTTACAGCAGTGTGGTGTGCTAGTGTTAAGATAGGAGTTCACACGAGGTACACACAGATCTAATATGTTGCTGTCAGAATGATTAGTATTCTAAGAAAAGGTGGTGTGACGCATAGGCTTTCTAATTTTGAATTATTCATTAGGACTTTGCAAACTTGCTGTGGGAAGACCCTGTTTCTGTAAGGACCCAACGGGAAAGGCTTCCCAAGGAGTTCCTGTTGAGCAGAAACTTTTTTGCTTGCAACTTCTAAAACCAAAGTGCTGTCTCTTCAAAAAGTACCTAACATAGATGCTTTCGTGGAAAATTATGAACTTCAACTACGAGCAGTAGATCAGAGAGACTGTCACATTGCTGACAGGTTAAATATTTCCTCAAGCAAAATACCTAATCCTATACCTGTAAGCCAGAATGGTTAATAGCCACACCTGATATGAATGTCATTTTTCTTTTTCAAGCTATAGCATCAAATTAATTACAGTAAAATAAGAGCATACACTGGATATATTACCGAAGGAAACATATTTATTTTAAAACTGGCAGCTTTTTTTGTGCATTTGTTATTTAAAGCTGCAATGATTAACCCTCAATGCATTTCTGCAAAGATGATGGAGGATCTTGTGTGTCTGATTTTTGTAAAGTTGTTTATCATTTTGGTATCATCAACTGAGCAAAAGTAACCCAACAAACCAGATTGTTAATTCTCATAAGCAGAAAATTTAGCTTTTGGACCGTGAACATAGGAGTTTTTCTCTTTCCACTGGGCACGGCAGCATCCCTTTATGTACAGTATTTTATTTTTTGCAGTTGTTGGAGAAGCTAATGTTTTGTTGGCAAAGAAACGGAAAGAGACAAATATTTTGCCCCGTCAAAGAGGATTTTGTAAGTAGACAACTGAGTGTTTTGTTACAGTATTTTTTAATATTTGGCAGCACAGTATCTCACCTCTGCCATGCACTGTGTGGGGGATTGTTTTAATAAATTAATCTACGATGTAAATGTTAAGCAAACATATGGAAAACTAACAAAAATCAAGATAGATTACCCTACTGTTATTCTTGAATTTGAGTGACAGGTCTATTATATAGGGACTAGTTATTAATGTTTTCTTATGTTTTATGGTGCTGTTAAAAGCATCTGTAATGGTATACAAATGGTATAACACACTTTTACGTTCATTTATGATCAGTTGAGAAACCATCTGTAAGACAAATTCTTCTGTTATACAGTATGTGAATATGGACCTGAGAGTTTCAGTGCTGTGTGACAGTGTTGATGTTATTGCAGTACTTTAATTATTACCAATAATGTTTTATTTTTATCTTATTTTGGCCATTCCATATAGCGCTATAGTAAATGTACCATTTTAACTGCTGTGGTAATTACAATATATTAAAAGACAAGGATTGAGTTATTCTATATTTTCTTATTCCCAACAAATCCCAAACTTACAATGTGTTAGTCCATCTCTAAATACTTTCACCTCCCCATTTTGTATGTGGAACTCAGCCCCAAGTGTATTTGTCCCTTTTTGTGGAAGAAAATTATGAATTTATCTATTTGAAATTGACCATTTTCCGCTGTGATTTGCTATACATTTGCTAGAAATACTCTAGAGTATTTTTTAGCAATAGGACGGTGTATATGGGATATGGGATTGAGTCAAAATAAACTACAGTGTGCGTGTGTGTTCATGGAAATTAAGGAACATGTCTTTGGACACACAAGCAATACTTGTTGTAGAATTTCTTCTTGGTCGTGGTGTATTTTCATGGCATTTCTAAGAAAAATAAAGAATATTACCACCAGTCTTATCCTTGATTGTTAAGATAACATTACAGATTTCAGCCTTAAAACATTTTTCCTAACGATAGTAACTACTGGCCCAGTGGTCCAAACCTCTTATTAACACAGAGAGCACAGTGGGGAAACATATACTGTAAACAGATTACACATGGGTTTCCTTTTTGAACAATTTACTCACCAAAAATATCAATTTGGCATTGACTTTCACTCAATTGGCTCTCTCTTGCACTGTTGTGTGCACTGTAAACAGACTATAACAACAGCAACAAATCATAACTTCATCAACACTAACTAAAACTTACCTACTACCACTTACCTACCTACTGTATATTTATTTGTGGTGTACACTATATTTGGTCAATAGGCATATTATTCCAGTCTGAATCACAAACATCCTCTCCTGTGTCTTGTGATGCAATTAAATCTGTACATTTCTGGAGGGTAAGATTTGGGCGCCTTTTTTGTCTGAATCTCCTGGATTGTGACTCAGTGAGACACGATGTGCCGGATACCATGGCAGAACACAATCTTCTCACTGTCATATTGTAAACAGATGGGAAAAGGGAATGAAACATGACAAGGCATCAATAAGCACAAAACAGCCTATTTTTGTCTTGCATTCTCGTGTCTGTATGGTCTCTGCAATGTGCTGCGGATGGGTAGAAATAAACAAGGAGGACCGCGGTTCTTTATAATGACTTTTCTCTCAGGAGATTATGAACAGAGACACTCCACTGTGGTGCTATGTTAAGAAACGCTTTTCTACTGGGGAATTGGATATGCCTGTTTTTAAACCAAGAGGTATTAAAAGTAATTATACCAGTAAGATAAACATAATTAGCACAGCATGAAACTTCATGCCTTTACCCGTCACTAATTATCATGGTATGGCTCAACAGATTGTTGGCCCGTCCACAATAAAGATCCATGCCTTTGCAGTTAATGTCTGTGTTTCACTTAAGGATTCTTTATTTACACTTTACCCCTACATCAAGTATCACTGAACTAACGTGTCCTGAGAAAAATAGCCACTAGAAGGCCATTTAGCTTCATCATTTATTTATCAGAGTGTGCATCAAAGTTTACCGCAAGTGACAAACTCTTTAGTCCGGATTCTTTGCTGATATTTCCTGTCACAGGCGGTGACCCTGGGTGCTGCAGGGATTTTAGTAGCAGTGCACTTGACATTGTTTTGTTGCTGTCTCTTAGGCTTTCGATAGTTACTGAAAGTATGTGGCTTGTTTCCAAACTTTCCTCTCTAGCTGCCTTCGGTGGTGACAGCCAACAATGTTCCTGGATGTCGGTGACTTCCTCACAGAGGCAAGTCAAGTCTATTTATAAAGTGCTTTTAACAACTAGGTTTTCCACAAAGTGCATCACAGACTGAGAAAAATGATACACAAAAAAACAACAAAGACATCGAAAAAAGGATGATGGGACAGTAGAAGATTGAGGGTGATGTATAGTAACATCAGCCACCAACAGCCCTTGAGAGTGTGTGTGTGTGTGTGTGTGTGTGTGTGTGTGGCTACGTATCAATATTGATGGCCACCAGTACCTCAGATGCCTCACTAGCATCTGACAAGACCTCTACGATCTGACCAACCTCTATTACACCTACAATTTCCATAGACTTCCAATGGATACACAGGCGTCAGGCACATGAGGCCTTTGATGTAGAATTAGGTCCCTACCAATATACGCCTACTACTGTAATGTCCATAATTTTAATAAAAAATGTAAATATGACACTGTTGTCTATCAGTGTCTAGTCAATGTATTTGGTACACAAACAGTTAAAAATCAGCCGCAAATCAACAACAGAATAACGTAAACCAAGTAAAAATATTATGACTTTGTCATTAAATTGCCATCTTGTTCTTGTAATATTACAACTTTTCTCAAAATATTATGACTTTATTTTCAGGGTGTCAGAGAACACAGATATGTGGGATAAATTGATGACTAATGACGTCCAGGGGTTTATAAATTAATTAATATTTATTGATTCATTATTGAGTAGGTGCATATTTAAAACTTACTTCCCCAAACAAAAGACACAAAATAAAACCAAAACATGCCTACGTGTGTGTTGACTCAACAGGGATGATATTTATGATTCTTTAATTTGGATAAGATTTTATGTATTATAACCATACTACATTACTAGCTGAAGCTTATTTTCTTTATAAAAGGGGAATTTTCTTGCACAGCAAACATGTCTTTCACATTTTGTTAATTTAACTCCAGTTGTTGACGATGGGAGAAATTATTTTATTATTTAGCTTGCTAGTACGTTCACCACCTAACATTCTACAATGAAAACACTACACCATTGATAAAATAACTGTTTATAGTTATTCAGTTGTTAAGTTAGTACAAGAAATTTACATAGGGAGTAAAAGCCGTTCAAATCCGTGTATGGTTCGTTCTTTGATTATTTCGTTTCAAAACCAAACCAACTTGTTTTTTTGTTTTTTCTGTTTTAAAACCAAAACTGAAAAAGCACCTTCATTTTGTTCTACCTATAACCAGTGTATCCCTACTGGTTTTCAAGCTAACAGGCTGCTGTACACGTGCGCCTGTTGTTTGCAACAGCTGTGGTCTGCGTCGGGCTTCATCCAACCAGAGGAAATGATCACCGGCCCTCCGCAGCGCACCAAGTCGCTCCTGCGACCTCTTCTCCTTCGCCCTGTATGCTCCAGTGCCTCACTCGCTCTCCCGTAGACCTACTATTGGTTGTGTTGCCAGTGGAACCGGACCACTGGTCAGTGGTCGTTCCCTCTGGGTGGATGAAGTCCGATGCTCCTGTTTTACGCATAGCCTAATCCATGTGTTACTGTAGCTAAAGAAGAAAATAAAGTCAGGTCAAAACAGTGTAGAGAGGCTGAACGAAAATTACCCAAACATTGTATTCCGTGTATGATTTGTTAATATAGGCTACAGCTCGCTGATTTAACTAATATCAATTCATGTTTGCTGTGTACCATTGGATGTACTGACAACTAGGCCTATTACTGAATTCATTTGATACTGAAGAAATCTTAAAAACCGGAGGAGTCTTAGGCAACTTCTGAGGCGTTCCTGTTCCTGTCACAGTTACTAGAGAGTTACAAACTGAACGGTGAGCCTCCTGTTTTTCTAACTAAAAACCCACTTATGTTGATGTTCAAGCTCATCTTAATTACATTTAATCAGACACCGCCATCACCCAAGTGTATCTGCTGCAGGTTTATCAAGTGTAACACACAAAGCTAAACAAATTGGACACATTAAATATCAAAATCAATCTTTTTACGTTTTGGTTTAAAAACAGAAAAACAAAAACAGATGTCTATTTTTTTGTTTGCTGTTTTTCCGTTTTGGTTTTAAAATGGAAAAACCAAAAAACAACTTGTTTTATTGTTCTTTTCCGATTCATTCACTGCTTTTGTCCCAATTTCTCCTCAACTTGGCGGATTAAACGAGCAACCTTCCAATGACAAGTCAAGTCTGATGACTTTTAACACTGTAATACACAGTCAGGGTTATGTTTTGGGAGGGGGTTCCTGTACTGTACTGTTGTAGTTGGGGTTAGGCAACTAAAACCCCTGGTTACGTTTAGGGAAAGATCGAGATAGTAATGGTTAATAGAAAGGCAAATGTTAGTCGCATGCCTGTGGCAGTCCAAAAATTCTGTGCAGGTCATTTCTTGTTTTAGAGAGTTTAAAATAAAGTATGCTCTCATTAGACGTGTTTTGGTAGATACATTTGCACTACAACTATTTGTTTTAATAATAATGTGTATTTTTACTGTATGTACTGTAATGAGAGATAAAGCTAACGTGACTTATTCAAACAATCACATCATGGAACCTCCAGAGTGCAGACTGGGTTGCTTTACATTTGGTGAGACTCCAGGGTGTGGGGTGGAGCACAGCTCTATGAAGGCCAGAAAATGAAGGTGGATGCAGTCACTTTTCTTGACTGTATCAGAGTTTGACAGCAGCTTACTGAAAATTGTGTCTAGTCCAGATAAACTTCCACAATCAGTGTGAAAGTATTTTTGCCTTTTTCAAGTGTTCAGTGTCAAAAGCTCATGTCCTAGGCAAAGCGTAAAACTCTGTATATCAGGGTTTTGTGAAATGCCTATAAAGAAAATGAATGGGTAGAGGGACTTTGGGGATTGAGCAGTGGTGAAACGAGAGAGAGAGAGAGAGAGAGAGAGAGAGAGAGAGAGAGAGAGAGAGAGAAGTGCAGGAGTGGTGCATTATATGCATCACCTACTTACAGCCTTGTCATTTCTTGTGGCTCACAGGCATCTTGGGAGAATGAAGACAGGGGGACAGAAGAAGAAAAGGTGTTCATAGTGGCGTCCCAGTGCTACCTCAGCCCTGTGTGTCACTCTGAGTGTCAGCTTGATTAATGAGTCCCAGGCTACCATGAGTGCCTTGTGCAGGGACGACGCAGATCAATACACGATGAAAGCTTGCTCCCTGTTCATGCCCGTCCTAGGTTTGCTGGAGAAATTAGGTGATTGAAACGTTCAAAGAACAGTTCTGTTATTATCGGCTCAAATGTACTGTAAGCACCTTGAAACAGTCCAAAGTTCAAACCGCAATTGAGATTCTTTATCTCAGGAGACAGCAGACATATGCTGTGGATTGTTTGTTATGAAACACAAAGTACACTGCCTCAGTGCATGCCTTTAAACTGAAGTGCCCTACAGCACAATCTTGGCATGTTCTCAAGAAAAGATCGTGAGATCTTAAAAAGCATGTTGGTGTGTGATTTAGCCCCTTTAGTCTCACTGTCTCGCTGCATCTTTTTAATGAACTTTTCCTGCTGTTTGTATTGATACCCCTCCCTCCAAAGACAAACCATTGAAGGTCTCGCCGGGGATTTAATTGCTTTGGCAGGAGCACAAGTCCTGCTCAGATTTGGAACCAGTCGGGGTCGATAGCTCACGGTCGATATTGTTTTGTGTCAAGAAGAGAATTTGCGGGGGGGGGGTGACAGTGTCAGTATTTACGAGCCCATATTGAAAAAGGATTTTAAACGGCAGAATGATTGTTGATATTGAACATCAGTGCATTCTAAATGGGGCAATTTTATTCCAGCTATATCAGGGACAGAAAGTGATGCCACTTGACTTCCTGCTCGCTGTAAAAGCCTGTTGTGCTGCAGGCTATGGTCAGTGCATCACATTTATTTAGAGCCTTCCTAAAACCCCACAGGGGTGAAACTGATCACATTTCTGCACACACTGTTCACTGAGTATTGTTAGTGTGCCATGCTCATACAAATTCAGGGGACTTGCTTCAGTTCTTTCCCTTTAAATTTGCCAAATGACAAAAAAGATTTAACTGTCAACACTCATGTATTTGAAACTCAAGCAGACTGAAAATGTATCTGTTCATACTCATTCTTGCCTTGGAAAAATAAATACATAGCTTCAATTTTGATTAATTTCCCAGCTCTTCCCTCGGTAGATGATCTTTCTGTGCTTGCAGCTGTATTGTCAAAGCTGCTTACAACTGGTTGATGTAAATGTTGATCATGTAGGAATTAAATATTATTCTACTTTCAAATTGCTTTAAGTTGCTGAAAACCAGTGTCGTGCAGGCAGCTGTTTTCAGCAGGAAAGCTCTAATAAACTGACTGCAAGTAAGCCACTAAATAGCAAGATATTTTCCTCAAGAGTTGGTGGAGACCAAAACAGAGCTAAAAAAGTTTTAAAATGTCACCAGACTGTGTTTCCTAAATGTGTAATTGAGCAGTTGTTTGAGATATTAGTCATGACAGCTTTATTAGGGGAGAATATATCAATGTGTTTACATTTTTCACTGCCCCAGTGGGCCAAAAGAAGAAAGGATACTTCCTAAACTATTTCTGAAAGGAAATACAAAAAGGAAGTAGTAGTTTAGTAGTTGTATATGTATATATATTGAATCTGTATAAAAGAACTTTACATGATACAATCAAATTCATACAAGAAAATCAACCTGACAAAATGAATTAAAAGCATATAAACTTGCATATAAAAGGAGTGGAGGGTAAAAACAATATTCTCTTTTTCCAACTGTCCCTAATTGCATGTCAGTGAACAATGAACATTACGTAAGGCATCTTGAGGATAATTTAAAGGAATAAGGCATGAATCTAGAACATCCTGTTCCACTTTTGGCTACATAAAAAAATAAAAGTTAATTTAATAAAATGCCCCTCTTTATTACAAATCGCATAGACAGTTACAATCAAACAAAACTGTACTGACAGAGCATCCCCAGTGGCGAAGAGTTCACATGCAGTGTGGTGATGGCGCATAGATAAGATGCTTGCCTTTGGCGTTGGAGATCTTGGTTCGATTCCCATTGTGAGACATCCACCATTGAGTCCCTGAGCAAGACACTTAACCTTGTTGCTCCAGAGGTGTGCGACCTCTGACGTGTATAGCAATTGTAAGTCGCTTTGGATAAAAGCGTCAGATAAATGTAGAATCTCTACATGCCCAATCATCTGGAATGTTAGCCTCCATGATACCAACATTGCTAAAATTCTCCAACCTCGTCAATATTTAAGCACCTGATTTATAATTATTCCTACTATCTTACAGAATGCCACCACACATTACATCATGTCATCTGTTTGAATGCATATGTCACTTAAGGGCTGTGAACACACACATACACACTTTCCCGCTGAGTGCTATCTAACCACAAAGTTTTCTTCTGCCCACTTACATCAAAGTTACATATCCCTGAATTATATAACCCCTTTGCTTGCCCATGGGACTCCTTTGAGTAAGCCCATGGCAAGGCCTCATAGTAAAAATATTAACTTTCAGCTTTATCCGGGTCAGCGGCAGACAACATCCTTTTTTTGGCTTGGGGGGAAATAAATAAATAAGCATGAAGCACATTTAAGAGTTTATTTCTGTAAAGTCTTATGGGAACATTTTATCAGACTTCCCTAGTAACTCTTCTAAATTGAGTGCATTAAATCAGTTATTTTCCTTTTGAGCTAAAAGTGCAAAGGTTATAATATCCTTAACAGAAAAGAAACATTATGTGCAGGCGCAAAGCCTTTTGTCTCCCTTTTTTCAAAAAGTGTGCCTCTATTATAACATAAATGTTTTGCCGGCTTCAAAGATAAACTCTTATGAAGAACGACTGTTCTTTATATATTTCCTTTAATAAATGTAACATTTGTCACAGTGACAGTCCAATATACTGAAGTGTTAAGCTTACATGGGACAACTTTTTCAGCAATGTTGCTGGGCAGTCTTGCTGGTGGCAAGTCCGATTATGTTTTGAATGTATAGCGGTGGGTGGGGGGGGGATTACGATAGTAATCTTTGCTCATTAAAATTGATGGCAACATTGCCCAACAACATTGCTCTAAAAGCTGCTCCGTGTATCATCAGCTATATTCTTTCTTCTTGTTCTTCTTTTTCTCCGCCAAAAAGCACCAAAATTGGCAGGTGGGTTGCAACTTCCACCCACTACCAAGGCGTATAAGATGACACTTATTGACTTCAAGGTGACGGTGTAACCATCAAGTTTACATTTTTGCAATTATCTTAAATAGCTTGGCTTGCAGGGGTATTCAATTAAAATTCAAAGAGGTCCAGTCCAATGACTAACTTGCGTTATCATTCAGTACAATAATGTATAGTTGTATCAACATGTGTTTTTAGTCAACAACTGACTGTCAAATCAAATAATATTTCAACAATATTTACAGTTTTCACATCAAACTTGGCGGATAATAAATAATAACTGCATTAATAATACATTCTAAAGGCTACTAAAGGCTGCATTTAAAAAATATACATAAGAGTTTTTTTAAATGTGTATTTTAAAATAAAGTGCTTCATTTCAGGAAAAAAATAAAATAAAAAGTGTAGCTTGAAGTGATTAAAGTGTAGTCTCAAACAATTTTATAATAAACACTCAACACATCTTAACAACTGAACAGCTTTAATACCTCCTCTTCTCTTTCATTCCCTATATCACTTCCCTACTTTCTCTTGTTCAGTGAGAAACGTGAGCTCTAGCTTGTCCTGTCAGCTAGGATTGGAGATATATGAGATATTCTGGTTTTGAACTGCAGTGGGAAGAGTAAATGTAAGAATTTTGATTAAAAGCCATGTCTCTTTTCCCTTTTGTCTCCTCTCTTCCTCGGTGAATCTCACTCGCAGACTTGACCTGCAATGCTTATCAGAATGCACAGATTTGATTGGCAGAGTAGCATCACGTTATACGATTGGAACACATGCATTCGGTCTGTGAGTTTCCTGGGCTGCGCGGGTTAAAATAGAAACGTTCCGTCACGAGGTAGTAATTCACAATAATGAATCTCAATTAATTTGCATATTTGCTCCAATGGTGCTCTAAAAATGGCAAATTTTGTGACTCTTTCTCAATTTTCTCAAAAACCTATTTTCGAGAACTCATCAAAACTGTTGGGCAAATCATCTCGAAACATTGGCAGAATCATCTACAGACTAAAGTTGTCAAATGAATTTCTATACATAAATTTGTTTTTGAATTAAACATTTTTACTTTTTTGAAATGAGGCTGTATGAGGTACTTATCCATAAGTAGGTGGTGGTCAGCGTTATCCCAGTTTAGAGAAATAAGAGCTGTACCTCCACAGAAGCTAAGCAATCTACTTCTGTGGACAGGGTCAGCTGCAAAACATATTTAAGCCACCTGAAAGAAGGCCCACTGAAAAAAAATCAATATCAATTCAAGTGTATTCTGTGTATTTTTCAAAATAGGCTAAATCAAGTAACATCTGTATCTCCACAAGTTTTTTTTCAAATCTTACCAAAATTGACCCAGACATTATCCAAATGACAGATATCAAGTGTTTTGAAGGATGGTCAGATCATTCAAACGATGAGCCTGCGTGATATTCACTATCTCACTTTAATTTGTACTGTAGTCTCAGCAATGGCTTAGTCAGTAAGTCACCTCCTCTGGGGATACAAAGGTCAAGGGTTCAAATCCATAGGTGCTACTTGCCAACAATTGGGGAAGTCATGCCTATAGTGTGTCTTCTCACTGAGGTCATATTAAGGTTTAAGATTACCTTTTGTACTTGGACCCTGTGAAAACAAACTTGGCAGGTGGGTTACAAAAGGGTATCACTGCTAAAAATGAATGTGCATTATCTGTTCATAAATGACTAATGTATCCATAATCACTTATATTCTGAATACATATATAAAAACATACCAAGAAGGTTTTTAGGAGCTGCTATTGTGCTACAATAAGGCCCAAGTGAGCTGCTATATAAGAATATAGCTATGATATGATATGATATATAGCTGCAAGCGGCAATGATCATGGTCCAAGCAGATTGTGTAAATGCAAAATTTGACATTTTCAGAGCAGAAGACCAGATGCAGATGATTTGAGAGATGATTAAAGAATTTTATCTTTAAGCCAAGCCATTTAAGATAATTGCATGAAGGTAAACATGATTATTACAGGGATACCTTGAGGTCAATGAGTGTCATTCTTATACATGCCTTAATAGTGAGTGGAAATTGCTTGCTACCCAGATGACAGAAATTGGCCCAATTCTGCCTTCACCTATTGAAATAATGATTTGAAAAGCTAGAGTATATTTATTTTTGATATGAGTTGTGGCCTTCTGTGTCTGTTGGCAAAATACTAGCATAAAGAGGCCCAGGTTGAAAATATCCAGTTATGATTAAAGCTTGATTTATACTTACGCGTAGGCAGGCATTTCTACTTGTGCGTCCGTGTTTCCGTCAATCTGCAATAACACCCCCAAACGCTTGCCGGCCGAGCAGGCTAACTTCCGTTTTAGCCCTCCGCTAACGTGAATGGGGGTAAAATTGTAAACGTGCGGCTGGTGTAACCTTTTCAAATTTTATCGACCGAATGGATCACATCCTGATAGTGAAACGAGTCATTTCGCTCGGGTGGTGACAGTCAAATATATTATTTCCACCATGTTACAGCCGCCATTTTGGCCGCTAGTAAAAGTTACTTCAAAGCACGGGCACTTCCTGTCGGCTCGGAGGCATTGCGAGGCTACCCAGCCGACCAATCACAGAGCTTACGTCAGCTTGCGTTAACTCGACATGTAGTTACATTTTTGAGGAGGTGCAAGTCAGGCTACGCCGTAGGTGATGGAGTAGGGTAGGGGGCTACGCCTTCAATTTGATGCAGAAGAATAAATTGCACTTAAAACATGCACATGCAACACTTGTTTTTTCAACTCTTGGTAATGGCAAAACTACTCTCCATGCAGATGTCACCTCATAATTCCAAGCTCATGAGTTGGTTCCATGAGGCATCTGCATACATAAACTAAAGCTGCATCCACAATGGAAAAGATAATCAAAGTTTATCTCTTTGTGACACACAGAAGGCTACATTGCTGTTTAAACACAAGGAAATCTGATCGTATGCAGTTTTTCACCAGTGAGAGCTTTGAGTCAGATTTGGGTTGCAGATTTAAAAAGTCATATTCCATGTGGTTTGGCCTTCTGTACTTGTCCATGAGAGGATCTGAACTGCATTACAAAAAGTTAAAATCAGACCGTGTGTTCTTGTATGAATCCAGCCTAAATTGGTTGTTTCATCACTGCCTTTTCCTGCAACCCTCACCCAATAAATACCAGGTGTCTCTTTTACCATTTGTCCAATTGCTCCCAATCTGTGCTGGTTAGTGAATGTTTTGGTAAGAGGATTCCAATCATCTCTACCTAAACTCCAGTGTGTTAAAAATGTGTCTAGTCAAATATTGAAACCTGTTTAGTATTAAAAGTCAGGATTAACTGCTTGGTCACATTCCTAGTCTTATTCATTTGTTGTTAGATCTGGGCCAGTATTTATCAAGCTTCTCAAAGTGCCATTTTAGTCTTAAGTGCTGAGAATTAATGAAATTTACTCCTTCTTTTAAACTTAAGGATAAAAGCAAGTTATCAAATTTCTCAAAGCTAAGAATCATTCTTACTCTCCCAATTATTTAAGACAGCTCGAGAGGTCTCTCAGGTGGTTGGGAGTTGCCAGTAGGGCTTGTGATGGCACTGTCGGACAGCGCAGGCATAATCTTTGTCAGCGAGTTGGTCATCTCACCACTGACTTTACGCAGTAAGTGCGTTTTCAGTTAAATTGAAGGTGGAGATGACGCTTTGTTTATTTGCCACTGGGCGAACGCAGCAATGCTGATGATTTTGGCCCATCACAACCATCAATAGGCGGAATAGTCATGGAAACAATTTTAGCACTTACAGTCCACACACTGTCACGCGTTTCATTGACTTCCCAACAACACCCCCTGTAACCCGACAGAAGCAAACACAGTTCATGCAAATAGCCGGCAATACAGGAGCACTAGGCACATTTGATAGCACTCATATAAAGACAAACTTTTTTTTATCTTTCATTTATTAATGTGTAGACCTATATCATAATGTATTATCTTGAAAATTCTTTATTGTTAAATGTGTGTTGAATATAAACTCCTCTTTGGAATTTCACCATTCAATGTGAATTTATCTGGGAATATTCTTAAATAAGGAAATCTATTTAGTGATTGGTCCTTGGCTACATTGTCATCCAAAATCCTGTTTGCGGCACAGAAAAGTGTCTTACATCGGCGCTAAGACTGACACTTAAGATTTAGTCCTACACTTCGCTCAAATTAGGACTATGTTGCTTGATAAATAACTTTTAAGCACAGCTTTGAGCCAGTTCTTAGCAGTGTTCTTATGAGTAATTCTGAGAAGCTTGATAAATACAGGCCCTGATATTTCCTAGTCTGTTTCAGGAAACATTTCATGCTCATGTTAGTTTGGTTGCACCTGCTCGGGAAAGAAAAATTAAAATCATGATTGTTGCATCCATTTTTTTTTCATTGGCTATGAGTCAAACCTTTTCTGAATCAGAGAAAAGGGTACGCCATACGCATAGTTGTTAAATGAACAATAATCAGAGGTTTGGACACAAGTCAGACTCGAGTCATGAATCTGATGACTTGACTCTTTCAATGAATGACTTGAATTATATTTGGATGTAATGAATATGCTGTGGTCAACCAAAAATGTACAGCAACATGTGAAACATTTGGTGCAGAAATCACAAATGCTGGTAATTATGTCATGGAAATAACATACCAAGGCACACCTGATCATTTTGCTTTTTAAGTTTTTTGGAAAGCAATACACATTTTAAAAAGCATTGGGTTTTTTTTAAATATACAAACTCTTTAGTAAGTATACTAAACAACTTGAGACACGTTGCTGTTGACTTGGGATGTGGGGTTTACAGTTTGTCTTGATTGCTTAAACATTTCTTAAAACTCTAAATGCAAATCCACAACTTCTCACCCAATTCCCCAAACTTCCTATTTTCAGGTCAAAATGAAGCTCTCCACTCAAAACCATTCAATCTTGCTGAAAAACCAAACTTTGCCCTCAGAGCTCTTCAGAAGCACACACACTACAACACAGTCTTACACACTGGTGAGATAAATTCAAAACAATACTACAAAATCTGATTATAAGTAATGTTGCTTGTGGTTATCCCCCTCAAAAACCTTTTCACAAGATGAACACAATAAAAGAAATAACAAATGTAAACATTTGCACATTTTTTAATCCTTACTGTACAACCCACCAAATTATTCTGCCCCAGCATCCTGTCTTTGGTCTGGGACAAGCCAGAGATTCTCCTCCTCTTCCTCCTCCTCCTCCTGCTCCTCCTCCTCTCTGGTGTCCTCCACCTCTTCCTTCAGATTTCTCTGGATCCATTGTTCCAACTGAATAAACTGACTCTGGCCTTTTTATCTATCTATTGAAGACTCTGATTGACGTTTTATCAATTACGATTGTTTTTGTTTCCACCTGGGTACTTATGTGCTAAATGAGCTCAACCTGTGCTGACTTGAGTGAACAATATTGAATGTTAGTGCTTTCTCAATGACCACATGGTGTAGGCAATGAGAAATGAAGGCATTTGGGTGTAAAGTTTAGGGAAATGGGTGTGCTTTTTGAAAAATGCAATGCAAGCAATTGAGAAAAACTGTAATAACCTCACACACTGTCAACGTCATACATACCCATGTTGTTTCCTGCTGTAACAAGTAACTGTTCACATTAGTATCCAGTTAAAGAGGTCCACTTGCGGTGAGCACAGTTTAAAATATGCTTTAATAGATTGAGGCTGGTGATTATGTGCGCTTCGTAAGGGATTTTTATAGTCCTATTCTCACCCTGATTTTAAAATGTTATTTCCACCTGTTTGAAAATAAGGACTTGTACCAACAAGATGTGGTCAACAATATCACCATAAATAGTTTTATCATGATTTTCATTAGACTTTCCAGAAATACTGGAGTTAAAAATATTACTTGACGACATATTTTGCCTTGATTTTATTAAGCCTAACTAATTTAGAAACACTAGGTGAGCATCACAGTAACCACAATACAACATCTTGATCTAAATTGCTACATAGTACGCAATTTGAAAAAATAAATAGACTTATATGTAGAAACGGTCAATTTTCCTGGTTGTAAAGTTTCTAGCATTTCATTAAAAGTACTTCACCGTAACTTTTACAGTCTTTTTTTTTTAAAGAGTACATATTTGATATGGAAACAGAACTCCTCGTACACTCTCAGTATCAGTAAGGTGGTACTGCATGCTCTGCCCTGCCTGGCTTCAGCTGCAGCAGCAGCAGCTCTGCACCGCCTACACGCTCACATCCACGCCAAGAGAGAAGTCACTTCCTATTCCTCTCCTGTGCTTTGTGTTGAGTGTGAGTGTGAACCGGTTTCTTTCCTGCTTGTGAATAGATAAGAGTACGCCACTCAGTCCAGGGGAGCTGTCACCCTTCCTGACAGAGTTTCATCATTATCGGATCCAGTTTTGTGTCACAGCAGCAAATGCTGTCGTTAGCACTGCTTTCACATTGAGAGTTTGACTGAAATGTAGTTTCACAGCTTCTTTATTGAATTTAACTTGTTATGGCAAAGCATCATGAACAGACTTTGTTACCACTCATGTAAAGTTGCTAATTGGACAGAGTAGACATCTGGTAACCTGTTATCCTAGCCTGGTATCATCAGAAGGCATATGAATAGCACGCTGATTTCTTAACTTATTTCACATGTGAAACAAAAATTTAATAAAAAGATAAGATTGACTTGTTTTTATTGAAGTTACGTATGTTGCGTAACTTACGTAAGTTAGTTATGTGACGTCGTTAACGTTAGCTACATAACGTTAGTAGTAGCTAACTAGCTAGCTACCAATGTTAATGTTAAAAGATATTGACAGCCTCCCGAAGACCTTAAGCGTCAAAAGGGTGCGTGCCTAAACCTAAGAAAGTGATTGTATCTATTAAGGGTGCTCCGATCGATCGGTCACCGATTGTAATCGGCCGATAATGGCTTTAACTAGTTTAATTGGTGGTCTCTAACAAGAAATGCCGATCAGATGATGCAATCCTCGCAGCCAAATTGTCAACTGCAGCTAAAATGGATTCACTCACGCACTGTATATAAGTGGACGTAGTCATCATGTCATCACCCGTTGGTTTGTGGACTGCGGTTTTGAAGCCTTGAGTTTGGCCGTTAGGGCGCTGCCACGTCTTGGCAACCAGACGTAACCATATTTGGACGAGACGGGGTGTGGAGCTAGCTAACTTGCCTAGATAGGTGCATCTGTAATTCATGTTAACTGTCATTTTAACAGGGCTGACAACTTTGTCCAGCGAACAGCAGTCTTAAAACTAAATGTACTCACCAGAGAAAGTGAACAACCAATTCCTAATAAGCTTTATCAGCGAGTCTGGTTAAATTCACACAGTGCCGTGGGTACGAGTCACTCTAGCCTGATAGACAGGTCGCCATGGTAACAACTTGTCAATCACAGATAATCCCACCATGAAGAATGCTTTATGGTCTATTTTCCTCTAAATGGGACCATAATTTACTAAATGAACATCATGTTGTATTGAAGAAGACATGAAACTAGCAATTGAGACCATAAACTCATTAGGAAAGTGTTTACCGAGGTAATAAATCAGCTGAGAAGTAGCCTCATTTTACCATTATTTCTAATAGAACTGGACTTCTTTTTGCAACCGGAAGAGTTGCCCCCCTGCTGGCTGTTCGATAGAATGCAGATTTAAGGGACTTCCGCATTGGATTCACATCTCAGACCGGAAGCTCCACCGTCTCGTCCAAATATGGTCACTTCCGGGCACTTCCTGGTTGCAAAACCTCAACATGGCGGTGCCACAGTGTCTTTGTACCCCCGTGTTACTTTCAGTTACACTTCGTTGTCGCTCAATCCAAAAAAATACCTGGTGTGGTTATTCGTCTCCATTACTTTCTTCTTTCGCCAAATCTTCTGCAACTGTGGAGTAAACCATCTGCTTCATGTTTACACCGGCACGTGCATGCCCAGTGTACGTGAATGGCCACCAGATGTGTGTTTTCAGTCGTTTTAATGTAGACGGACATCAACTCTGGTACGCAGCTAAAACGCTGCTGTGGACGGAGAAGATCGTATTTGTTATAAAACTGTTTAAAAAACCATAGTAGTGTGGATATAGCCTTACATTACCTAACATCATGTCAACTCTCCCGTTTTCCCTGTGATTCTCCCATTTAAATGTTAGCCTGTAAATCTCCTGTATTTTTAACCTTTATAAAATCAAATAAAAACCGGCTGGCCATATTTAAAGTGTTTGGTACTCTCTCCTCTGGTAAAGCCGGTGGTAGTAGGCCTATGTAAAAGATGTAGACTGTGCTTCTTGCTCAACGATTTAATAAATGAACATCCCACTGAAATAATATTAGCCCTATACTAGTGGTAAACTTGTAAACTAGGCTATATGAAATTATAATGAATATAATAACTATAAGTAATATTAACAATATACTAATAGTATAATATGGAATTGTACTAATACCTTACAACATATAATAACATACTTTTATTTATTTAAATTTCCCTTTCAAATCTCAATGATGACAGTTATGACTCCTCTCTGTAGCTCACTCTCCCTCTGTCTACTCCTCTCTCTACCTCCTAAAGCCCACAAAACAAAAAGCGGCTACTTCAGAGTTTATCATTGACTCATGATGCCTGTGCTCATTTATCTCCTAAATATTTTGGCTACAACCTTTTTGTTGCAGTTTTTATAGTTGAAGTAAATGTATAATGTATATGTGCTGTTTGTTCTGTTTTTGTTGATTTGTTAAGCTATAAGATGTTTGCAGTAACCAGACAAAGGCTCCTGTGGTTTAAGTTTCTAAGACTGATGGAGTGGAATCTGTTGCCCATGTTTACTGGCAATAACATAATGAGACTTTATCATCTGTTAATTTTAATACTTAATACATTGTTTTTAGGACTAATTAAATAAATGTACAGTATGCTGTATAACGCTACATGATAAATAAAAGGCTTCAAATAGACCTGGTGATCGGTATCGGCCGATACTGCTTTCCGCAATCTGTGATCGGCTCAAAAAATCCTGATCGGTGCACCTCTAGCATCTATGTCGACGGTTAACTTCCTTTGCGTTGCTTAGGTCTAGGTTAGGTTCTTCATACCTTCGAAGACTTGTATACTATGTTCACTCTCTGCATTTATGTTGGGATTAAATTCTCATCAATGATGGCTCACAAAAGCCTGAAACAAGCAAGACATCGCGATATAATACCTGACTGTGAAGACTCACATATTTAATGACAGACTTTCTCAAATTAGTTTAATCCTCGCATAGGGTTGCAATCATGATAACTACCATAGAATGAGATAATGTGAATTATACAGATCCTTTACCAACAAAACAGTATGTAAGTACTTAGCAAAATGTACTGACCCTTAGGGCGGGTTCACACCAGCCTTGGTTAGTTTGGTTGAATCCAATACCTTTTGAAAAATTGAATTTTTTATGTATGTAGCATATAGGGCCATATATGCATTTATTAATTCATTCAAGGAAATAGATATGTCTTATGTTAGCATAGCCTGCTTTTATCCTTTACTAGCCTATTTGCATTGGCCAACTTGTGACTTTTTGATGTTTGCAATCGGGGCCCACTTTGTTCAGTGGTCCACTTAGTATGGCCGATACAAACAAGATGTGGGATGATCTGTGATCAAACCGTCTGAGTGACGTCCTGCATTATTAAATTATTCAATACCCACTGTCTTACGAGACATTCATGTGCACGGCTCTCCAAAGTCTGCTGATATGTGCTGCAAAGACCAACACGGACCTTACCGTGCTCTATGATGTTTGATAGGTAGAAGGTAGAAATTTGGAGCCATTTGTTGTCTTTTTACCCGCCAACATATTTCTGTACATTTATTTTTTTTTATACAGTTTCTGGACCATTTGAGTTTTTCCTTTGTGAAAGCAAACCGGTCTAGTTGGAAAATTTAAACAATGTATCATCGTCCAATTTACCACCCTTAGTGTCATGTAGACAGTGTTAAATATAGTGCCATTCTAGTCTTCCTACCACTCAAAGTGCTTTACAATACATGTCACATTTACCCCATTCATACACTGCAGTGGCTGCCATGCAAGGTGCCAACTGCACATCAGAAAGTAGCTAATCATTCACACACATTCAAACATTGGCACAGCCTCCTGGAGCAATGTGGTATTCAGTATCTTGCCCAAGGATACTTCAACATGCGGACTGGCAGAGCCAGGGATCGAACCACTGACCTCTTTTGACTAGTCAACGAGTATATCCTGAGCCACAGCCACCCCCCTAATCCAAATATATCCTGAAGACTGCAGTAATGATTATGATAAATATTGTTTAATCAGACAATTATGTTTCCAATTGTTTTAGTTTATGAAATATTACAAAATAGTGAAACATATTCATCACTATTTCCCTTTTCCAGTATAAGGTTGAGATCTTCAAATTGCTCCAACAGTCCAAAACCCCCCAAAATGTATTTTGCAAGTATATAAAACAGGAGAAAAAGAGCAATTCACATTTAAGAGGCTGAAAAAAATGTTTTGCAATCTTGCTTGATTGGTTTTGATTAATTTTAGACCAATCAATGTAGCATCTAATCACATCAGCAGTATTAAAGTAGTCTCATATACTTTTGTCATTTCACAAAATTAGCTTTTTTTCGCCCATGTCCAGTGGTCTAAAATGCCATTTCAAGGTCTTTTCGACCCCGGCAACAAACAATTTCCAAGTGAAACACTGGTGCAGATGAAGGCTCTCGGCATGTTCATGTGAGTGAACATGGAGGAGCTTCTCTGTGTGTTGGCAGTCTACAGTAGGCACTTCAAATTGTTTCTGACACAAAGAGAGCCAAGCTAGTCATTTATGTCTGACTTGATCCATCTCTGCAGGGCTTGTGTATTATTCGTGTATGTGGGTTTCAGTGTATGTGGGTTTAAGTATCTATGTGTCATTGAGTGTGTACATACAGAACAGTAGGACAGCATACTGGCTCGGTCCTGGCTTGTATCAGGTCAGCTCGCCAGTGTCACAGTGTCCCTCTTCCTCATTAAAAACATGCCTCTGGCTCCAAACTCATGACCAGAGAGCTAAACTGAGAAAGCTCTCCTCAAAGTGACAAGGACCATATTAATATTGTGATGCCCTCCGCTCACTCGGCCATATCAGCAGGAGAATACTGATATAAACAGCATCAGCAGTGGCAAAAGAATAGAGTAGAAATTGGCCAAAATTTTATTTCAAAGTCACTCTTGCACAGCGACATTAAACCCAGCCAAAGCACAAACTTATTCTATTGGATGTAGCCAAGAGATTCAGAACGATAATTTGTTCATGCAGAATAATATTGCCGTGAAAGTGTGACAGAGCGGAAGGTAGCTAGAGAGAGAGATGGAAGGAGACAGGAGTGAATCTGTCAATACACATTATCATTTCATCCTGATCTCATATGGAGCGTAATGCTCTCCTAACTTAGATAAGGGTACGCCAAAAACCAGTGGTGCGTCTTCTAATCTGCTGCCTTACATAATGAAACATCAACTCACCTCCTTGCTCATCACGGGTCATCTCCCAAGGAGTGTGTGACCACAGAACCTTGCCAAGCGCTAACATAAAAGCCCTGTCTATTTTTATCTTTTGGAACAATGCAGTTAATTAGGATGCATCCACAATCAGTAATTAATGCAGAGTAGATTCTTGGCCAGTGAGGGCATCTACAGCAGAGAACAAAAACGATAACATAACTCGGTAATGACGCCGGTGTCATGAAGGCTTGGAACCATATCACTGAAAAAAAGAAAGAGTTCCATTTGTCAGTTTCAAGGTTAGTTTTTCACTCTCAATGAAACATTTTCCCCCCAATCTAATTGTCTGCTGACCTGTGCCCTCCAGGTTAAAATATACAATTGGAGAGCTCTTTATAAAAGTTATAATTGGGGGTAAGTGATGCATTCATAGCCCAGGCTTGCAATCAGCGTGTCCTCATCTGGCCACTGTATCTGACCTGGGCACATGTACAAGCACAGGCAGACACATGCTTTACAATCAGGCAGAGAGCTAAACATCGGTGCCATTGGTGTTTTAGTGTTGGAATGGGTGAATGGGAGGCAGTGCTTTGTCCTACCAAGGTTGAAAATGGTTATATAAGTCTACTATAAGTATGAGATGAATACCGAAGATGTGTCGTGTGGGTGTGGAGGTAACTTAAATGGAGCTGGAGTTAGTAATTTTCTTTTTCCATTAACTTGACCGATACTGTTTATATGTCCATCTAATATTGTACAAACGATTTCTAGGGAGAGTTTCTGTCTGCTCCAGATTCAGCACCATGGACAGAGCATGGAGGAAAAAGAACATGGTGTGAGAATAACTATTACTAAACTCATAGTGTGTATAATAATACCCAATAATCAATACAGTCATTTTTTTTTGTGATTGTGCATGTATCACATTGGTTTCAGTCCAATAGCATTGTTTACTGCATAGCACTGTAAATCAACAGAGACATACAGCGTAAGCCTTTAGCCCACATTAGATGAAAATACCCACCTTAAGCACACTGCCAAGTGTGGCTCTGGCTTTATTGGGTCATGATATTTACTACGCTGCCTCCTGAGGTGTTGGAGTAGCATTTCCAGCAGGACCTCAAACTGTGCCTCTGACATTTTGAATGCTCGAAATTCTGCCGTGATATTATTCCACCTCAAATCAAGGGAAACGATTGTTACCACAACTGCTCATACAGTATATTCATTTTCCATCAAAGGTACTTCTTTTATTGTATAATTGAACACAAGAATTTAGCCTGATGATCAGTCTAAATTACTATTTCTTAGACTTTGACTAATTCAGCCTGGCGTTTTGCTTATGTTAGCTGATTTCTTGTTGGGAGGGGAGCTATTTTGTTTTGCTTTGAAATATGTCTATTTAAGAGTTATTTCTTTTTACAGTTTGCAAAGATTTCATTCACACATACCACCATTTATCAGTAACTACTTTTTGTGTATGAAGCCAGATGGTTAACTTTCCTTTATATCTTTTATTAGATAATCAACAGCACAAATATGACGAGAAATGAGTGGAGAGAGAGATGTTGAACAACATCCAAATAAATGTCTGTGCGATTAAACGCTAGGCCACAAGGGCGCCCATGCACGCTAGCTATGTAGGCTATGTGGGTAGATGATGTTCCCATTCTAATGCCTGCCTTCAAAACTCTAATTGGTGGATTGTTTCACAAACCAGTAGAAACAGCGGTCACTGTGCACAATACCAGACTTATTGAGTCACTGAACAAATCTGGTTGCTGAAGTTGGGTTGAGGTCTGTTGAAGGCCATAGAATATGATTCATATAATTTTCATAGTTATTAAACCGTTCAGTAACCCTTGCCATTGGTGGTATCTACGTTTGTTATGTTTATTTACTAATTCATTCTAGTTTGTTTTCCATTCATTTCTCATACATCTGTCTACCAGAGGTTTTCTGGGTGGAGCTACAGTATAAATACAGATTTTCTGGCAAAGCAACTTAAAAGTGGTACCGAAAATGAAATTTAGCCATTAGCAATTATTTAAGATTAGCTAGTTAGTGTAGATTAGTCTGGAGCTAAAGTAAACTTTAACCTAGTGACCTTACTTGATAATAAATCTTATGGCTATGATGAATGAATGAATGAAGAATTGAAGGAGAAGTTCCCTCTTTGTCACTCAAGTTTTCCAGTTGCAAGTATTCAGAGAAGCTTTGTCTGTAGCTCTGCCCACTTGGGATTAACTAAAACAATAAGATTATTTCTGCCCTCAGAAAAAAATGTGTGTACACAAATATTTGTGTAAGAGTGTGCTCACTCACAAGTGCTGTAAATAGACAAACACAGGTAGGATGCTGACAGGAAGACGCACATTTGCAGTTAAAGAATGTAATTCTCAACCAACGCTAGTAAACATAGAAACTCACAAATGAACGCACACACTGCTCCCTCTCTCCCAGCCACACACACAGGAAGACACAAACACACCACACAAAAGGCTACCCTGGGGAGGTGAAGTGAAGAGGTGAGACTTCACCAAAGAGTCTGTTCGGGGCATGTGAGTATTTGTGTATATAAGTGTTGATAATCATATTTTTATGCACTTTTTATGCACTCAGTAGAGATAAAAAAGTAGTTTGACAACAAGACCTTTGGTTGTATGAGAGAATCAAGACACTATACATGTGATATTGATATGCAATACACAATTTGTGTGTGTTGTGCATGTGAAGCAATTGTAGCTCTGTTCATTTTGTTGTCTGTGTGTATTCATACCTCAGTGTGTTCTTGTAAGAGAAAGAAGAGGATACAGAAAGGGGAGGGAGTGTGTAGCTATTTTGGCATTTGTATTTAGTAAGAACTGGAGAGAAATAAGGAGCTTAAATCCCCAAATTTTTTTCAAAGAGCCTCCAACTGTGTTCCAATCACATTTTATAGCTTTTTGTCTTCAGAGGACAGTAGGGAAAGAATGATGCGACAAAATAAAAATGCCACTAGTAATATGGCAAAACTCTATGCCAGAAAACAACAATGTACTCCAGTGAAATGTGCTAGGAAGAAAAACAACACCAGTAGGGTTTATTATAAATTCCCAGATGTACTCAGACTGTGAACCAAATCTACTGTACAAACAATCTATTTTGAGAGGTTGGAGAGGTTGAGAGTTTTTCAAACTGTGGTCATTAAAGATGCTGAGGCCACACGGCGCTTGGATGTTGTCATAGTGGAAACCCAAGAACTTGCGCAGTGATGGAAGCAAGGTGCAGGAGGATGTTTTCCTAGCATGGTTTGCAAAAACAACTCCCTGCAGGACAGGCAGGATAGGAAGTCTTTTTCTACATGAGTTACAAAAATTTTAATGTGGGTGTTGAGTGGCTTGAGGACGGAGTGTCTAATGAGGTGAAGTTTCAGGTAACAGCAAATACTGTATATTTTTTAAAGCTTTTCTGTGACTCGAGAAATGGAATTCTGTTTGACATAATCAATGACAAGGAGTCAGAAATGAATGAAACAATAGGGGTTAGCAATCATTTAGATTTGCTAGTGCTTATAAAGATTATTATTATTTCTTTATAGTCACAAAGCTCCTCTGTAGCATAGTAGTTGTCAAGTCTCCTCATTGTCACATGGATTTTGGGAACTATACCCATGAATTGACACTAAGGTATGAGGATTCACATTACTTATTCTTGGAAAATCTGTGCCGCTGTCCTGGAAATGAGATTGCAGGTGAGTATTGGACCACAGCTTTAGAAGGAGTCAGATTGCCCTTAGTACAAAGCACTAGACTAGCTTTTCAAAGTGTTCCAATTTTGTTTGGATTTGCTACTCCAGTGCTTAGTTTTTTGTGGATTTGAAAAAGTATATCACCATGTTCATCAAGGTATCCAGTGTGAGATGCTGGATGAGCTGTATAAGCCTAGATAGTGCCCAGTTTGAAGGCATATTTTCAGATGATGTTAGTTTAATTTGGTTTAATCACACTTTATATCTTCAAAGTGTATTGGGGTAGTTTGCCGCCAAATGGGAGACTAGGAGATTTAACACTGGTTAGGGGAACTGACTGTACTGATGTTGGCTTTACATCAGAATGCGCCTGGTCAAGAAAGCTGTGAGTTGGAAAGCAAAGCACTCAATTTACTGGTCAACCTCAGTCTGATACTCACACCTGTTATAAGCTTCGAAGCCATAAAAGTAGGATCACAGCCACATGATATTGAGATAGAATTTTTCTGCAAGGTGGCTACAGTTGTTTATTTATGTGATAAGTGAGGAGTTCAACAAATTCAGGAGAATCTCGGTAGCTAGTGGCTGCTCCACGACACCAGTTTGGGTCCTTGGAAATGATGTCCCCTGGGCATCCTCCATTTAACTGTGTTTGAGGCATGATTACATCTCCCAGCAGGCCCAGGATGACTTTGGGATACCACAAGCAGGAGCATGTTACTGGAAAAAAAGGAAGTCTGGGCCGCTCACTTTGCCCTGCTACCACCACATCCTGAACTGGACAGATGGATGGTTGCATAGGTTGACTGTCCCCTACTCTTGGACTGTTTTTGTAGTATTTTAGACTGAACAAGCACAATATTAAAAGTAGTTATTTGCCCCTAACTCACTATTTAGTTCAGTCTTAGTACAGTTGTATGTATTTTACATTTTAGCTGGCACTCTAGTCCATAGGCATGCTGTGCGAGTAAGTTTCAGTTCCAACACCCCATACATTACAAGTAATCAACAGTAAAGATTACAGATTGTGCTCACACAAGAGTAAGGATTTTAAAGGTCAGAATGAAAACACCCAGACAATAGATGAAACAAATAGCCTGGTTTCCCCAGATTGTTCTCTAACTGAGAAAATTGGCAACAATTACATCTAAGCTGATATTAGGCTTATTTTTTTTTTTTGTCAAGCCCTGGATTTACTGGCACAACAGAAAATAGCAAATTTAAGAAAACATCCTCACTCCTGTCTCTCTCCTCCCAACAGACGGTTTTACTCACAAGCCGGTGACATTTCAAGTGTATTTTTCTACCAACATTGTGGTCTACAACAGTTATTAAGTCCCTTTTTTGTCCCAGTCAATCTCAACATTGACAAATAACAGATGTAAACAGCTGTTCTGCTTTGTGCGCTTGAGCAGCGCATTACTATAACTAAAGACGGGTATAACATTATGAGAGTAGGGGATAATAGGACGTCTTGTTGACAACCAGTGGTCAGGATCATTGTCATCTTGTACAACACCCTGCTCTTGCTTCTTGGCATGGTACAGCAGCTGGCAGGGTGGATGTAGTTAAGTATGCTGTCAGCTATGCCCTGTAATGGGCTCTGTGTCCATGCTTTAGGACAGATGACTTGTTCAGGCCCAGGTGTATGTGAAAGAGCCTTGATTAATTCCTCAGTACACAGTCATATAGTGCTGGACCCTGTCCTCGGAATTTTTTAAAAACAAGATATCAGCAAATAATTTTAATATAGTCACTTATTTAGTTTCTGAATTATATTCTTTTATCATTATTATTTTAATCAATGTCGTGCAGTCAAGGTTTCATGTAGGCCTAAGATCACTTCACCTAAAAAAAATAAGCTGCTTACCCTACATTAACTTCACTGGTGTTGGTTCATTTGGAGAGCTTTGGCCTCTCATACTTGTCTAAATTAACATAAAGACTGTGCTTAATTCACTAAAAACATTTACAAACTAGCAGTGTGTCTTCACGGATGGGGATTTTGGCCTGTCCATCATTCAGTCTAACACTGAAATATCTTGACAACTATTGGATGGATTGCCATGATATTTTGCACAGGCGTTCATTGTGCCCAGAGGATGAATCCTAATGACTTTAGTGATCTCCTGACCTGTCCTCTAGTGTTACTGTGAGGTTGATGTTTTTGATTTTTAGTGAAATGTCTTGGCAACGTTTGGATGGATTGTCTATAAATTTGTTACAGATGTCCCTGGTGCACATTGAATGAATCCTAATTACTTTGGCGATCCCCTTACTTTTCATCTAACACCACCAGCAGGGTAAAGGCTTAATTTAGCCAGTGGAATGTCTTAACATCTACTTGATGGGTTGACAGAAAAATTGTAGAGACATTCATGCTTCCCAGACAATACATTTTAATGACTTTGGTGATCCCACTGACTTCTCCTCTTGTGCAACCATGAGGCTGACATTTGTGATTTTGAGAGATAATGTCATGACAGCTATTGGATGGATTTCCGGGACATTCATGTATTGATAAATTCATGAATTGTAATAACTTTGGTGATCATCTGTACCTGCAAAGCATCAACATGTTTACATTGTCATTGTGAACATGTTAGCATGCTGACATTAACCTCAAAGTGTTGTGCTCAAGTACGGCCTCACAGAGACTCAGTCTATTGTCCATTTGTATTGAAAATAGTTTTCTGACCAGTGACAGAACAACATACAATACATCACACAAAAACATCACAGACAAACACTTCAAATAGCCTCCATAGTATCAGACAGTTCTTCTAGGCTCAGGAACCGTTTCAACTTTGTACTAAACGTTTAAATTTTTTCATCTAAAGTTGCAGCTCCAGTCACCTTGTCGTCCTGTGTGTGTTCTTAGGTATTTTGTGTTTATATGTACGCTTGTGTTTTGACTCAACTTTAACAAGAGCCCCAGTGCTAATTTTAAATTCCTAAACATGAAGGAAAGTGGTACAAAAAGTGTTCAAATATCTTTATTATTGTAAGTAACATAAAAGTAGCACTTTAGAGATATTTTCCATCACAAGTAAAAGTCCTGAAGATTAGTGCTGTAAGTTAAACAATTTGTCAGTACAGTAAGTAATGTATCGAAAGTAAAGTAATCAGAGTACAGTGCAGTTCCACTGGCTCGTATTTCCTGTTTTGGGTTTGTCACACTCTCGGATCAGATGAAGAAAGAAGGAAACAAAAAAAGCAGGAAGGCAAAACCGATCCCAAGAAGCAAAGAACAGGAAGGTTGTATAGATTTAGTCTAAAAGAAAAAAGGCTGTTATTTTCTATGGAAAATGTTCATCTACAATTTTCTCCTTCCACCGCCACTATGTGGCCACTAACCCTATGTGAAACTCCAGTCTTGAAGGTGGAAAAGCTGGAGAGGCTGATCAGCTCATTTATAAGGAAGTGGTTTGGTCTTCCTAGGTGCCTCAGTGGCATAGGGCTCTATGGCAAAGGAGTCTTAGAGCTGCCCATTTCCAGTCTCTCAGAGTACAAGTGTGCCAAAGTAAGGCTGGAAATGATGCTGTCCATCAGAAGCAACCGAGCAGGCAAAGGCAGCACTCAAGCACAGGGACATTTTGGAACAGGTGCAGCAAGGGAGGAGTGGTCTCGGCCTAAGGGTCAGCACATCAGCCTGGAACAAGGCTACACTGTCTCAGAGACGGGGACTCGTTGTGCAGGAGATATGACAGCAGGAGGAGGCAGCAAGGTGCACAAAGGCTGTTGTGCAGGCAAAACAAGGGCAATGGATGAGATGGGAGGGAGCGGAGAAGAGGAAGATCTCCTGGAATGAGCTTTAGGAGATGGAGACATTCAGAGCCAGTTTCACCATCAAGGCTACCTATGATGTCTTGACATCTCCCAAGAATCTCAGCCAGTGGAATCTCAGCCAGTGGAATGGAGAAGACTCCACATGCTCTCTCTGCCCCTGTCCAGCAACAATCTTGGTGGGCTGCAAAACTAGCCTCACTCAAGGCACAACCCGGTGCTACAGTCTTCCAGCAGTGCTAGAAAGTCAGCGGACAAGAATCAACGCCTTTCCTCTCCCCTCATTAGGCTAGCTGACGGCAGCATTCATCCGGGAAGGGGAAGGTCAGGCCAGACTTGCCACAGCAAGACCAGACACAGGGCAGCTAGGTGGAACACGATTGGAGAATGGTGACAGACTTGGGCCAGAGGCTCTACTTCCCATCTGAGATTGTGTCAGCCAACCTTAGACCAGACATTGTGCTATGGTCGGCCTCACTCCGGCTTATTTACATCATTGAGCTTACAGTGCCCTGGGAGGATGCAGTGGAGGAGGCATACGAGCGTAAGAAGCTGAGGTATGCCGAGCTTGCAGCCGATGCACAACAACGCGGCTGGAAAGCAAAAGTCCAACCTGATGAAGTAGGCTGTAGAGGGTTTGTAGCTACGTCAATATTGAGGGGAAAATGAGGGAAGGCCTACTAGCAAGCAGTCAAAGACCTCTCCAGAGCGGCTGAAAATGGCATACAGTGGCTTTGGATGAAGAGAAAAGACTCAACTTGGGCCCTCAAGTGAGGAGATGGTATCTAGGGGATGAGCACGGGATGCCGGGAATAACTGCTGAACCCTCCGGAGGTGTTGTGGGCCTATCAGCGAAACATCGAGGAAAGAGGGCGCCCACTTGATAACCCAGAAGATGCTACCACCCACTTGACCAACCTGCAGAGTCTAGGCAGTATGCCTCAAGTGTGCAATTAACGGACATATCTTACATTTTGGACACTTTCCATACAATATCTATAATTATTCCAAAGTAACTAAAGAAATGACATAAATGAAATGTGGTGGAGTAAAAAATTAGACAAAATAATCTCAGCTCATCATCCACTTGCTCGCTTCTCCTGGAGCTTCTGACTATATCACACGGTCCTCCTTATCAACGGAAACAAGAAATGTTCACACTTTCAATGGAATAAATAAAAATTACAGTATTTCACTCTACAATGTAGAATGAAATGGAAAAATAGATAGTTTCCAAAAATAGAAATGCAATACAGTATCTTAGTCACTCAAATACATGTATTTGGTTACGTTCTACCTCAAAATACTCATAATTCCAGCAAAAGGCAAATGCTATTCTACTTTTGTTAAATATAATTATAACCTTATTCAGTACCTCTAATTTAAAGTCACATAAAAACTGTCTTTCGTAATATCCAATTTAGACTTTTTAGAGCTACTGATTGATGTCTTGAGCCTTTGTCTTTTATTTCTTTTCAAATACTGATCTAGTAATCTAGCTTCAGTGTAATAATCATTTCATTCTCCAGCATATCATTCACACCATGGAGGAGCTCAGTCTAAATTCAATTTATTATCTTGCCCAACATAAATGTGTCTGCAAAAAGTGTGATCTCTAGTTCAAAACAGTGAAATTATTTTCTCATTGGCAAAATGGGTTTTTAAAATTGTAAAAAATTGTTTTTCATCAAGCTCTCAGGCCTCAACATCTACATGCCCACACACTTTTAATTCTAAGAAGACAAAGAAAAATGCCCAAATTGCAGTTGTGTGGTTATTCTGAAACAGCTGCGGAATGATATTGACTTTCTTCTGGATGGATTAGTCACTAAGGAATCTGGGAAGGAAATTAGTATTCTGCATCACAGCCAGAGTGGTCTCTTGGTTCTCCTCTAAATTTCATCATGTTTTGCTGAATCAATGATACACAGCGAAAGGACCCTATGACAACGTATTTTGAGGACCAATTACTGTCCGAATAAGTCTTACTGCAAATTAAATTTATGGTAAAGTGTCTAAATAGTTTTTGCACTGTTGTGTGACTGTGTGTATGAGTGGATTTACACAAGCGTGTTCGTTCATTCACATTGGCATGTGTGTATGTGTGCATGCATTTATGGGAAGACTATTGCTTTTTTTTGTTTTGGCAACACTGCTGGGAAAAAGAGAGGGCATTATTAGTAGCTGTGAAAACAGAGACAACATAGCAGAAGAAACCCCAGCAGACATAGTGAGTCATCTTGGTTAAAAAGTGTTTGGGGAGACACAGTTAGATAATAAGGAACTACAATATACAGTAACAAAAGCATGGCCCCTTGGTAGTACTTCAAAAATCCAAGAGCCTGTTATCTCTAATCTATAGCAAGTCACTCAGCCATACAGCAACAGATGAAGAGAAAGATGGTTCTGTGTGAGATCTAGTGAAAAAAAAAAATCATGAACATAAACGGTTACAAAAAACGACATGCACACTTCACCAGCTCAAATTGAGAAAACCAACTTCATTTGTTACTTAGATCTTTGTCAATTCAGTCAATGTGGTTACTCAATAAACTATTAAATATACCAATCACAACTGTCCAAAACCCAAAGATATTAAATTTACAATAATATGAAATTGAGAAAAGCAGTTCTCAAAGTAGAATCAGCAATTTTTGCTTGATAGATTATTTGAAATATAAACAAATTATTGAGATTTACAATACAATGTGATGCAATCCAGTACAACAGCTCTGCCACATATTTGACCATTATGAAGCTTATAATGACCAGTTTTTGTTCAAACTTTCTGAGAGGTGTTAATTTAACACATTATATTCAAAATGTGTTTCTAATATTTAACTCCCCTCATGTTTGTAGGTGGGGTGGGCAAACCATTAGAAATACCTCTCAGTATAATGCAATTATAAACGTGTACTTAAATGAATTCCTCTCTGACAGTGTCAATCAAACTGAACATTATTATCTTTGTAAAGGTAGAATGTATGCCTGAGCTGTTGTATTGAGTTGCATAAGATTTTAGGTGTACCTGGCCTAGTGTTTCAGCACTTCACTGAGCAGAAGTTTACAATTCATCTCAAGCTCTGTAACAAGGACATGCAACTGAACAAGTTGAAACAAAATAAAATAAAATGTGAATTGGGAAAAACCTTGGAGAGCAAATCAGTTAAAAACATACCCTCTTTCTTCAGACACTCAGTGGTGCATGTCTGTGTAAAAAGATTTTACAAATAATTAACAGAAAGTTACAGCAATTCATAGAAATTAAAAACACAAGAGGTTTACGTTTATGAAGTCCTGCACTTTGATTCTTTCTTTAGGGAATGCAACTTTAAAGATGAATGAGCAGTAAAGTTGTTGCTGTGGTAGTTGCTGGGATATTGACTCGCAGAAAGAGCTGAGTCATTGCTTATTGTATTCAAACACATAATTAATTGGATCGTTGTCATATCTCTGTTCTCTTCCTAGTTTCATCTTCATCATTCATTTTATGAACCCTTTACAGTGACGAACATCACTTATTGAGAATTAAATCTTACTGAGCTTCCTTTATGTGACGTAACAAGAGTGCAGGGCTTTCTGTTGTAGCATCTCTTAAAGGAAGCTTTCTCTCATTGGCTGATAGCTAGTGGCTGATGGCAGTGACTGATGCCCGGTGGCTGTAATAGAGCCTTGGGTTTAGGTGGGAGGCAGAGAGACGTGACGAGCCACCCGATGAGATGAGGGGAGCTTCTCTCACCATCCCTACACCTGTTTCCTTTGAGTAGAGAACCGAGTCGTGACAGAGAGAGGATGATAAGAAAGGTAGTTATTTTGTGTTTGTCATAAGGTATACTTGTTAATCTCACTCATTGTTGTCTACTAAGTAATGTATATGTCCTCTTTTCTTGGAAATCTTCCTTTAATTTCAGAATCTGCTCTTTGAACCATACCAGGTGTGTTTGTGTGCAAGTGACAGATGAGAGAAAAAAAATAAGCGAAAAAGGAGGGGGAGAACAGAGAGATAAGTGGGAAGGATGACGTGAGCAGAGAGAAAATCAGAGAGAAATGGGAACAAAAAGGAAAAGAGACAAAAAGCGAAGAGAGGGCGCTCAAACAGATTATTTACCTCAGTGGGATAACAGGGAGGCATATAGGATGGAACGAATTTGAATGACAAGGCAACTGATTTCTCCTAATTGGTTTTGACTCTCTCTCTCTTTGAACTGCGGGTGTGCTGCAGCTCTTTTTCCAGGCAAACAGCTATCTCTTGCAATCTGGAGTGCTGCTTAATTTCTCAGACAAATATCAAACCGCTCTACTCTGGATTAGTTGCAATTTAATATAATTTGCACTGTTGCTGATCACCAGGGGCTTCTTCTGCCATGAAGCCGAGGGAAGCCAAACCTAGCTTTTAAGGTTCTCCTGCGCTCCACTTTCCATATCCAAACACCCACACACACCACCCACCTATCTGATCCCACATGAAGTTCCACATACTTGCATAAGAGAAGTGCAAATCAATCTAAATATGTTTAAACATTGTTTCTCTCTAACTGAGCGAAAAGCACTACCACAGGAGTGAAATAAATGTATTTCCAATGCAAATCTGCATTTTAAGAGTTTTCTCAGAGCGAGTTAAGTATCTTGACATAAGGCTGATTCCTCCGCTTTTGTCAAGGTACCATCACTTGATCCAAGAAAACTTGCGAGTGGAGCTGATTTGCATCGAAAACGAATGACATTATCTCACCCTGCAGTTTTTTTTTCCCGCTGCCTTTGCTTTACAACAAATAAATCTGATTTTAAGGCTCTGTAGTGGAATAAATGACTTGTTGAGGTGGATTTTTTCTGTGGTCACACTTAGTGCCAACTGTCAAGACCTCAGTGAAGATGAGCTTTTCGTTTGAGTGGCAGATGCTTTCTCTCAATAGCATCCACAAACATCCTAAACCCATGGCAACAAGCTTCTTGCCTCACTGTCTGTCTAGACTTTTATTTACAGCTTTCTGCTAGATTAGCTGACTCCTGGGAAAGTTTAAGAAGTCTGCTGCGGGGCAAACGGTAGTTAAACCTTTTCTCTACAACTACACCAAGCTTCAGCCAAGGATGTAGACTTTATTCAGATATTTTGTTCCCTTTTCTGTTTTATCTGATCATCTCTAGTCCCGTAACCCAGGGAGAATTACTCTGAGTCAAAGTTTAAGCTTAACGAAGGCATCATATTCTGACAGTTCTGTCAGTCTGCCGGCAGAGATTTAGCGAGCTTTGGCCTTTATTGGGATACTGCTTTCGCTCCTTATCACTTGAATGAGCTGTGATGGAATCAAATTTGATTAAGATGTAATTTTCTGAACCGGCTTGCTGCACAGAAAGTCTCACTGAGTAGTCAGTGGCACAGAAATGCTTTTGGACATGATTTCTGTCAAGTAGTGGATAACCAATTCTTCTCACTTAAAACTAATCACTATCATATTAGATAGTTTTAAATGCTTTGTAAAATACTAAGAGAGCAGTGAGCAGTGGTGCCCTTAATACAGCTACACTTTTATAATAGATATTCAATTTACCCCTTAAAATATAGTTTTCTCCCTTTTTCCCATAAGTTGCTTTAAAGTTCAGTATCATCTTATCACACCCTGTCTGACAGTATTTCCTATATATTCTGGTGAACTTGTTCCATCTCTTTATCGAAGCTATATGATATTTGCACTGGGTAAAATATTCATACCCAAGACTCCATATTTTTATCGTTGCACCACCCCTTAAATGGAAATGTCTTGTGCATCATTTTATTCACATTTTATCAAAGTTCAGTCTGACATATTTTGTATTTGGACATTAAATTTTGTGGCTTCAAATAAAGGTTTGCTGCACAGTATGAGTTTGTATTGGCTGACCCACCATTAGCCAAGCTAGCAACATGGTAAATTGACTTGTATTTATACAGAGCTTTCTACCCACCATTCAAAGCACTTTACAACACTGACATGTATATACTGATGCATGCAAGGTGCCAACTGCTCATCAGGAGTAGTAAGCTGTCCAATGCCCAGAGAGACACCAACGGCACAGCCATTGGGAGCAATTTGGGGTTCAGTATCTTGCCCAAGGACACTTCGACTGGACTGGGGGAGCCAGAAATTAAACCAACGACCCACTGGTTACTAGACAACCCACTCAAAAACCTGAGTCACTGCCGCCACAGGCATGGCCCTAGGCATGGCTATGTCTGTCTGTCAGTCAGTCAGTCAGTTTATTGATCTACTGCTTTGGTCCATAATGAAATATTTCTAAAGCTTTTGGATAGACTGCCATGAAATTTGGTATTAATGGTGCCTAGACAATGAATCCTAATGACTTGTATTATCCCCTGATCTTTTTTGTGCCATCAACAGTTTGTGGTTTTAAGTCAAAGGCCTCAACAAACATTGGATGGGTTACCATGAAATGTGGTTCAGACATTGACAACAAATTGTAATCACTTTGGTGATACCCTGACTTTTATCTAGTGCCATCATCAGGCTGAATTTGTAATTTGTCCAATACTTTGGTTTATGACCAAATATTTAAAACTAATGAAATTGAAATTAGCTTCAGCTACTTTGTGTCTTGTGCTAATTGGCAAATGTTAGCATGCTAACAGGCTAAAAAAAGTTGGTGAACATGCTCAACATTATACCTACTAAACATCTGCAGCTAGCTAGCATTGTGAGTATGTTAACATGCTGATGTTAGCATTTAGCTCACACCAGTGCTGTGCCTCAGTAGTGCCTCACAGAGCCGCTAGCATGGTTGTATACTCTTCGTCTTGTTAATTTTTAGTTTGAAACGTAGCAAAATCACTTAGTGATGTTGTGCCCGTTGTTTACTCTTATAATAGTATGTGAATGTGTGTTTAACCCAAACTAGACACATAGATTGATTAAAAAAACACTACATCGTTTTTAAGAGTGAGTCTAAGAGGTTTTAGACAGCTGGGAATAAACAGCATTTACTATCCTTAGGGGAATACAGCTTGCATGTTATTAGTGCCACATGAAACAAGACAACAGTAAACAGGCTGTTCCCCCACAAATGACACAGTCCCTCTCTGGGCCAATCTGTAAAAATATGACACTCTGTTTTGACTGGAGCTAAAACATTTCTGTGTAATTTTGAACATATTGGGATGTATTGGTGAGACGCATCATCCCCCCAAGTTTCATCAAAATCCAGTCAGTGGTGTCAAATGTATTCTATGTGACAACTGTATGAATTCATGAATAACATAGCATCCCCCTGGGGTTTAATGAATATAATTTTTTAAATGCTGAAATACAGTAGTGAGATGCTTCGTTGACCAAGTTTGATTGCTACTGACAAAGGTTGTAGAAATGTAATCCAATTATTAAATTCAATTAAATTTAGATTATTTTGGCAATGATTCAGTGGATCATAAAATCTCACATTCATTCTTTTTTTAATTTGTCACTGACAAGTTCCACTACTTTATGAAACTGTATTGAAGTGCAATTCTAAGTTGCTGTTGTACACCTTTATGTTGAATTTGAACTGCTTTATAAAAATTACAAAAACTGATTTGGTCGATGATAATCAAACACAGACATAAAACCATTGTGCTCCTTTAATAGGACCAACATGGGGCTAAACCAAGAGCTCAGTATGTGGTACTGGTATAGGAGGGACAAATGCTGAAAATGAACAGATGTATAGTAATTTTTAAAGTTGTTGATCAATGAGGTAATTAATCTGTGCATCTGAATGAAAAGAAACATCTTAATGTTAATACATTTTAATCACTGACCTCCTACAATCCACTGCATCACTGTCTATTGAGAAGGAAAAAAATCCCACTTGAATCTTTACTGGCGAGAGATTTGCAACATTCGCAATAATTGTACACAATAACAGTTAAAACAAATTAATTCATATTCACACATCCGCCTGCTGGTGGATTACTTGGCAGCTCTGAGTCTTATATAATGTCCATATACCCATTTTACTCCCATTTATTCAACAATTACTAGCCTGTGTCAGTGGGGCTACCTTCCCCCAATTCCTCGGAAGGTTTTTATGAATGTTTTTTAATAATAATTTTAACCAATGATCTGTTGCTTCCATAAACACTTTCTTCAGAGAAATTAGAGGTCTTTTGAATGATTTTGTGACCACTTGGCTTCTCTACTACTACTATAATTTAGAACTATAAAGCAGAAATTACAATTAGCACATGCTTAGGAAGATAGCCCAGCTGTTTCTGCATATCTAATATGGGTAATCATGATGAAATATGTTTGTCGTATGTTTTCATTAGTTTTCTTTTGTGTCATTGAGTTTTGCCTGTTCTTTAACTTGTTGCCTGAAAGATTTTGTTTGTTTTATTTGGGGCTAAGTGCATTGGATTAGTACTCAACTAGTGTTATTATTTATGCATCCAAAACCGCTTCTGAAAGCTTCCCAGACACCTCTGTATGTCTTGTCTTGCAGGAGTCTCACATATGGCTCTCTCTGTGGGCGAGAGGGACTGCCTGCGTGCCGGAGACACCTGCTCCAGCGACGACACCTGCAGCCCGCGACTGCGCACCCTCAGGCAATGTGTAGCGGGGGACGGCAGCGTGAAGCTGGGGCCTGGGGCACGAAACCAGTGTGAGAATGCCATGACGGCGCTGCTGTCCACTCCTCTGCACGGCTGCCAATGTAAACGAGGCATGAAGAAGGAGAAAAACTGCCTGAGTATCTACTGGAGTCTGCATCAGTCTGTGCTGCACGGTAAGACTGGCAGTAACACACAGAATCTGATGGTTCTGGTCCCTGGAGGTGGGCGGGAGCAGGTTCAGTATGTTATTGAGATTATCAAGTGTGTGTTGCCCATTACACACAAATTAGATGTAAACTGTAAGTTCCAGGCTGGAAATGAAAAGAGTGATTATTTTGTCAAAAATAGTTCAAACTGAGGCTCTGGTTCCTTTTGTTCCACCCACCCTCATTTTATTTTATCACTTTTGTTATTTCCTGCATTAAACCCCATTATTTGTGGTACATTTATATTCAAATGTAGGCATATACTTATATACTAAAACTGACAATGAGTGCAACAGTTGAAGTCTGTTGGCAACAGTGTGAATATACTGCAAGTGAAGTGCAAATAACATGACATTGAGATAATGACTCATAAAAACAAACAGTAAAGCTCAGCTGCCTGAGTTTCATACATCAGCCATCATTGTTTCCTGGCTAGAGTGAGGTACAATACATACACAGGATAGACTACATAATATAAACATATCATTAAAAATGTGTGAAACAACTGAAGCAAACACTCTTTTACACTGGGTAATGTTAACTTTTAGGCTGTTTAAAATAATTTGTCAACCACCGAATATTATCATCTAGATGGCAACAAAATTAGTTTCCATGTAGTTATGACCTGCTTCACATTGTAATATGGCCTTTTAAATGCTCTTGAAACAAGGGTTATGAGTTACAAATGCATTTTTTTATGTTTGGTATACTTTGAAAGGATTCTTAAGACGATTCACTTTACAGTTTTTCAGTAACCTGATGCTGATTTGAGAAGCTTCACATTAAATTGCTGATTGCCAGACTTATTTTACAACATTTTTAGCCTCATATGACCTAATTTTGTTGCTATGTTTGTAATTGTAGTTAATTTAATCAGAGTTTAACTTCCTTTAAGGTAGTGGATAAGTGAGCACCTGCACAAAAATCCCCCAAAATCCCCCAAAGTCGCTGACATAAAGAAAAACAGGTACTGCATTAATAAGTAATTTTGTGTCCCTGTGTTTGTAGAGGGGCCATGTTTGAAAATCTAGTTGAAGGTCTTTTATTATTTTACTGTATATTGTGTTCATATGGTGTACATTTCTAAATAATATTGTGTTTATTCAAATTTCCACAAACAAAATGTCATACTAAAAAACATGGAGGCATGTGATATTATTCCAGCCTTTTATCTATTTATTTTGTTATCTGTTATACTATAGAGACCATGTGTACTAGTAGACACACATTTTGGTAGAGCACTGGTTAGTACTGTGTCCATCTCTGGTCTGCTACTTGACAGGGTACATATGCAAGACTTTGTCTAGAACTCAACTTACTTATGATATACAGTATAGTGAGTCTGTGTGGTACTGTTTTAGGACAAATTCTGCAGTTAAAAAAGAAGAAAATAACATGTTTTTTGATTGTCATCACAACAGGCCCTAATCTCTCTCCTCTGTGCTGGCAGGACTCAGCCTGGTGGAGAGCTACCCGTATGAACCAGAGGAGAGAGGCTCTGACTACGTTCGTCTGGCCTCCATTGCTGCAGGTGACTGGGCAAGCTGCCACTGCTACAAGTGTTTCTTCAATTTCTGCTTTCAGTTACTCTAAATGAGCACTGAAAAAAAGTTTAGATCATCAAAAGCATCGGGTTTTTCCACACAAAGAAACAACTAAGTGGGTCCCAACCAAGTTTCGTATTAAAGAAAGAGTAAATGAAGATGTCATTTTGTGTTATTTTGACGGAACAGACGGGTGGATATGCAGGTGAGTTTACAAAGTGTTTGATTAGTAACAACCCACACCTTGCTTCTGTCTTGCCTCTGAGCCTGTGGGCAAGCCGCAGGGCTAGTATGTGCTGCTGTTAGCCCCTGAGGCACAGATTAATTACCTATTTACTTTAATGCAGCTATAAGCACCAAAACCGGAGGGGAGACAGAGAGTGTGAAGAACAGAAACAAACAAACGGAAATAAGTCATGGCAAGAGGTGAGAGAGGGAAAGAGATGGTGGAAGTGAGAAAAAGAAAATGGAAGACAAACAGCTTTCTTTTTACTCAAGCAACACCACATTTGTTCCTGTTGGAGGTTTGGAAAAAGAGAGAGGCTACACACAAATGAGGAGATACTTTTTTTTTTTCCACTGGAGAGGACATAAAGTCAAGTGTTTTGTTTTGTTTTCTCAGACAGCAATTATACTCTGGATGAGAGAAGCTGAGATAGAGAGTCTGTGAAACTTAAATAATGACTTAAATTAAGTGATTAGTATGGAAAGCATTCATGCATGCCATACAGTATAATGATAAATGTCCTACTTACATACACACAAAAAAAATTTAAACAAGTGGACAATGACAGCTCAAAGGGAGGTCGCTGCTTGCTTTAAACATTTAAATACGGTGTTTATATACATAAAGCAGAAGAAAAATAAGTTAAATGTATTTGTTTAATAAATGACACATTCACTGTATCAGTATTATAAAAGGACACAAAACCAAAAGTGTTGCATTTATAATTGTATAATTTATATCTGTCTGTGATATATGTTGTCATTATATATATATATATATATAAAAATAAATAACAAAATTTATTTGAAAGAGAGAACTAAAGCAAACAGTAAAATTATAAACGATACTGTTGTAAATATCCAAACATCCATCACAGTTCAATTTTGACCTACAGTTATTGTGCCTGTACAGATTTGTTGTGCAATGTGGGATTACAATCAACATGTCAGGAGTGCTTTCTTTAAGTTTTATTTACAAATAAAGAGGTTTAGATAATCTTGCTGTACTGTTATCATGTTTATAGCCTGTTTAAACATCCTACTGCTCACGTTTCTTGCATCTTTAGACTCCAACAGACGTTGCTTTGTTACAACAACATAGTAAGTACAATACTATTATAACGGACAGAAACAATGGCAAAAGCGACATAAATTAGGTCCAAGATCACAGATTAGGGAAATGGGATAAACTCTCCTCACAGTACAGTATGTGTAAATGAGAAGAAATGCATACAAAAAACACAAGTACTCAACTAAACTATTCAGATTTAGTGGATATCACCTTTAACATGCTTGATCATAAATTTTTGTGACCTCATACATAATCTGCTTATTAAAATGACACTACTCATTTTAGGCTGCTTTGAATTACAGCAGCACCAGACCTGCACTGCACAGCCTTCTCGTAAATTTCACTCCTGCGACTCCAAGGGAGGTCAAAGTTGACATCCATGCCATGCATCTCGACAAGTCGACTGCCAAAACAACAAAAATGTGATTAATGGATGTTTTTCCACCCTTATAGCATCTCTCTCTCAAACAGAGTAATGACCCTTTTCAAAGACACAAACCAGAGCCACAGCTTATCATATTCATCATATTTTGAAAAGTATTCAAACAGAGTACTTCACCCTTTACCACTTAATCAACTAACTAATGTGAAGTCAGTGGTATTAAGAAAGTACCTCTCTTTAAAGACATTAGATGTTCTGCACAAAAAAAAAAAAAAGTTTTTAGCTTTTAAAATAAATTTTCTATACTCCAGGCACCTTGGTTGGAAGGCAGATACCAGCAGTTTTGTTTTCTTTGGTCTCAAATGCAACAGGTTGGTCACAAGCATTAATTAAACAAGCACTTCACATCTGAAATGATGCGATAACTATTATGGTAAAGTGTGGAGCTTTTATTTGAGGGTGTTTACATCCAGATTAGGGGAACAGTCTTGCAGCAGCAGTTTTGCTCTGTCATTGTCCTACCACAGAGTGCAAAATTTCAAGAGACTGTATCAAACAGGCTACAGTTTCTACAATACATTGTTCATCCATTATGAGTGTGACCACCCTCAGACTCTCTTAAAGGAATATCCCACTGCAAGTCTATCTTTTGAGTATCAAATACTCACCCTGTATAGGCTTGAAAAGTGTCTCTGAAGGATTTGTCCTTGATAAACATTAGAATAGCGTAGAATCGAATACAACTTTACCGTCCGGCCTGGGCTGGAAAATTGTCTTTGCTGTCACCAGACCTGTAAAAACATCATTATATAAACTTATATAGAAATGTAAAAAAATATAAAAACACCTCCACATCACTACAGTTAATACCCCCTACACACAGTGTACAATTTTCTTTCTATACAGAATGGTGCAAATTAGTGCAGTTTGTTCATTAAATGTATTACAATAGGCATAAAATATCGCTTATTGATCATTCTGTTTGCCAGAGGTAGGGAGCAGCTCAAACTCAGTATGGAGGATGACTGCTATAGGCTACTCCTACCGCTAGGGTAGTTATAATAGATTGCCCTTGCAAATTTTTAGTAGTATTAAAATTTGTGTAGCCACTTCTTTGCTGATGACCAGTGAAATCATTGTGTGTATTGTCACTTTGCCAATAAATTGCTATATACAAATATATATAAACGAACATTGAGGTAGTCTATTTACTTGTTGAGTGTTTTGGAACATACATATTGCAGTGAACTAGAGTTTTCTCTCAGAAGAACTCAGCAAGTCAGTGTTTCTAGTTCAACAAGGAGCTTTATTAGCTTCAGGGCAGAGCATCAGCACAGCAACAGACCATCTTTGCACTCACATCTGAGGATGGGTTGCTAATACCACACACCGCAACACTCACAGTCTAACAATATTAATACTGACTGAAATAACCACAGATGAACTGTAGGAACAGTGGGAACACTTTAGGACAAAATGTTAAACACACCACTAACATTGCAGAGATCAGAGATTGATGTCCATAAAATGTTTTCCAGGTGCATGCTGGTAGACTTCCCACCGCACCTACACACCAGGAAGACACAATATGTGTATGCATGTATATGTATGGTGGGGAGGAGTGGTTTCTTTTTTCAAACCTGTTGTGAGTATGTGATACACAAAATAATAAGAGTTTGTAGCAGTTACCAGATCTATATTGTCAGTTCTTCAACCAAATCCACTGCACTGGTGTTATGGAACCAAAACAACAGAATGCGTCCAAATAGTCACAGACTTCACTATACATTCAAAATTTAAAAATGCAATTATGAATATACAGAACCGGGCCTGCAACTGGAAAACAGGTTAGAGCATGAGTGCATTCAGCCTGGCTGCTGTGAGGAACAGCTCAGGACTGTGGTTGTACCGGGCATCTCTGAGGTGTAAATGTGTGTAAAGCATGAATGTGAAGCAGGGTGTTCCTGGATAAAAGCATGCATGCATGCTCAGCAAGTCTCCTCTGAATAAATAATGGATAAAGAGAAACATAAAAACGTATGTGCATATTATCTTTCCCAAGCATTTGGCCACTGGATGCTATTTCTCATCCAACCCTGCAGTTCTGGTCCTCCTATCCTCATGCTTCGGCTGCTTAGCAGTTAAGGTGGGAATAACCTATGCTTTGTGTTGGTTGTTAGCTTGCTCTCCAAGGCCATTCATATTTTATATGACAGCTTGGTGAGAGCCAAACTCACCAGGAGACACAACTACAGGCAGTTTACAAACTAATGAGCATCACTATCTGCCAGAGGGGTTGAGCGTTGTCATGGCCGTTATTGACTGGGAGGTCACTTGGGGGAAAAAACACACATGATGATGGATTGGGAAATAATGCGGCCAAAAACAGATGGTTATGAAAGGGGCTTTCCCCTGCCTTCACAGAGGTTGCTCATTACCTCGGAAGTCAGAGGGAGGATGGGCACTGACGGAGGATGAGGAGATGGACAATGAGGAAGAATGGATGGAAGAGAAGGGAGAGCAAGCTGAATGGAGTATGGGAAGAAACGGATAGAGTGGGGGGTGATGGCAGCGCTGAGAGTGGCAGGCACCCAGTGAGGGTGGCGAAAGAAACAGGGAGTCAGGTGAGTGAGTGATGGACTCAGATGTAGGGAGGGAGTGCTGGAAAGATGGATAGATGGATGAAGGGGAAGGAACAGTAATTACAGGCCTTGTTGTGCAGTTGAAAAGATAGAGGCGCTGCTTTTTCAGCACTGCCACTCTGCATTAACCCAGCAGAATGAAATATTCAGCCATTAGGCCTCGGCTGAAACGCATCCACTGCCCGGGCTCGTGCAACATTTAAACACCATTCATGTTCTATTCATTACAAGGGGGCCATTATATATAATCATCATTTTGGTTTAGTTTGTACTTCACAATACACATTTCTTTCTCTATTTCTTTACTGTAAATGCAACTCTGCATCTGTGTCTAGAGGTGAGAGTGGCAAGTCAATACAGACTCCAATTAGGCCTTGAAATCATTGGTAAACATTGCCTGGGATTTTATTTTCGAAAACCACACACAAGGATGAAATGCTTTCTGACTTCCATTTGTGTCTTTTTCTCCTCATAGAGTCTGAAGTAACGACGGTGAACCGCTGCCTGGATGCTGCCAAAGCATGTAACATAGATGAGACGTGTCAGAAGCTTCGTACGGAATACGTTTCCTCCTGTATCCAGCCATCAGCTCGCTCTGGGCCATGTAATCGACCAAAGTGCAACAAGGCGCTAAGGAAGTTCTTTGACCGTGTTCCCCCTGACTACACCCATGAGCTGCTATTCTGTCCCTGCACCGACACGGCCTGCGCAGAGCGCCGCCGGCAAACAATTGTGCCGTCGTGCTCATATGAGGACAAGGAGAAGCCCAACTGCCTGGCTCAGCTGCGGAACTGCAAAGCAGACTACGTGTGCAGGTAGGTTATTAGAAATTTTGTTTGTTTGAAATGAAATCCTGCCTGCTGCAAGAACATTTTCCACTTAATTTCCTGAGATCATTCAATTGAAATTATCATTTGCAGCAACTGTGGCTTCTGTTGAAGGATCACAAAGGTATTGTTACATGTTTTAGCTCATTTACACATTACATTAATGCCGAACCTTTTTGAAAACATAGTTATTAGAAATTGGTTAGACATTGTTTTGTGTTCTTGTTTTGTCCAAGTATAGTATAAAATAGAATTCGTGGTGACTTTGCACTCAGATAGGTAAAGTAAGGAAATAGGTTACCCCTTACAACAAATACTGATTGATTTGAAATGTCCTGGTGTGTTCAAGTGCTGCTCTGGAGCTCTGGTGTCCAGATTTAAAGCTGACTCAAAAAAAAGTTGACATTACAGGCGGAAGGTAGACTCCCACATGAATGGAGAAACAAACTTTGATATCAGCTCGTTGAGTTCTTGTGTTTAACTTGTTAGCAAACACCTGCCTGAGGTTACTGACACATCCAACATCTTGTTTGATCTTCCAGCTCTTGAGAAAACTATCTGGGTCTCTTTTTCTTGTTAGATGTTTGACCAGCTTCACCAGCCACTTTTTACTTTTGCTCTCTGTTGTTTCACACTGGAGAAGTATTCTACAAATGACTTGTGCAAGTTTGAGGAGGGTCTGTGAGAGCTGGAGCAACTCAGCCATACAAACTGAAAAAGCCACACAATAAACACAGACCCTTTAAATAACAGGACATTCTTGAATCATCAAAAATAATGCTAAATGGTGCACAATTGAGCTTACACCACACAGCGACGAAATAAGAACATAAAACAGGATAATGCTGCTGTTTCCTGTATTAAAGATGCATTAATAGATTTTTGGCCACTAGTTGACGGACAAAGAAAAGTAGTTATGGGAAATGTGTTAGCATATTGTTGCCTACCTACACATTCAGCATCTTTGCAGTCAACTCCACAAAGTTAGCAACCAGCTGGTCCCTAACATTGTCCGTTTGAACCCGGGCAGGTAGTGTGCAGTCTCTTAATTCGAGCTTTTAATACAAAAAGCAGCTGCCTGTGGCTGGAAATGTGGTTGAACTAAAACAATGACATAAAAGAGGCTAAAAAATCTTTGTTGAGCTGTTGATTCTAGCAAAAATTATCTGTATTAGTGACCATTTGATTTGATGAACATAACAAAAAATACCGATTAACATAATGTAGCTTAGGTGTATGCTCACCTGGGGCTCAGACCTCAGAGTAAAAGGAGAGTCCAAAGCAGATGAAGTTGTTGTAACTTAGCTGTCATGCACAGTTTGCTTTTATTTAACCTCCTTTGTCATAATATATACTCCTCAACAAAATAGCCATTGTTTGTGGACAGGAGAGACAGGAGTCAATGGTATGAATACGTCTCCTGAATAAACTGTGTGAGCTTATTGTCCCGTAAGCAGCTAAGCAAACTAGCTTGCTTGCTGACATTTATTTTTAATGTTAACTTGGATTAAAAAACACAAAGTATGTTGTTGATAGAAAATTGATTACCCATGAAAATCTCCATCTCTACCACTGTTGTTTTCAATATGAAGGGCTTTGTTGACGTGGCAGCCTCACACACTGACTTTCCCTCAGGACAATAAATGGCATTGTGTATCTTGGAAGTTAGGTCTGGTTGGTATGATATGTTCATTTAGATTTAATTAGTCAGCTGTGTTTAATTAATTCAATTGTTATACTCATTAACTGTGTTTAATTAGTTCAATTAAATTCTGCATTCATTTTCTGATGGAAGCAGCCATGTGAAATAATCATTATTAAAGCGGCTTTTATCATTTGGGATTCACACATGACTTTCCTGCCTAAGTGATCAGCAAATATTTATCAATGTGTACAGCCGAGACATTATCAGTATAGGTAAGTAGTTTGCAGAAAACTGACCCTCTGTACTAGTTATCTGAATAAGCATATTTATTCTACTTTAAATCCATATGTGTGTGAGAGACTGAGGAAAATGATTTCATTGAAATTTATATTGATTGTAAACTAACAATGTCTTATGGAGTCATTAACATTCAGAGGGTGTATGCCTCTCTATTTCACTGGAGACTGAAAACATGGAGTTCTCATACCCATCCTGTCAGCCTCCTCTCTGTGACAGCCAATGGTCACCAGCATTTAATCTGGTTCCTCTTCAAATGTCAGGAAGACAAAGGGCTTCATCTGTCACGGCTATCGATCAAGCATTATTCTCCACCGCCGCCCCTATGGATCGAGTATCTCAAGGCCCCTGTGCGGCTCGCCAATTTCGCACTAGTCATCTAGCATTAACTGGCAGTCTACAGAGGGTGCCTTCGCTTAGCGCGTAGCCTATGAGGTTTACGCACATCATTATAATGACATGACAAACGAGGGGAGAGCAGGGAGTTGTGGTGCCCTGAGGGGATCCCGTTGCAAATGCCAGTCGACAGGGGCCGATGATGCGATATGATGGCTGCGATAGCCTTGTGCGATGATGATGATGAGGCTAGATGTCTGGGCGGCTGGCGGGAAAGGTGAAGGGGGGAAGGCAGAGCGGCTGTGGGAGTGAGTATTTGTATGGAAGATCCATATTTGTCTAATCTCCTCACGGCCTGGCCTGCCAGAGAGTGCCTGCAGTATTTAGAGGGCAGAGCCAAGGCCTATCTTTGCCCCTCATTGACTCTTTACAGCTTGGCAGCCTTCCAGCAATACAACCTGCTAGGGATGGGAAAGAAAAAAAGGGGAAGGCGTGTTGTCACCACGGGTGACTGGAGTGGGGGTAAAAGTGCTGCAGAGCAGAAAATCTTGAAGGGTGGAGGGAGATAATATAGGAGTATAGGTAGGTAGATGAGCATTGTGGTTTTCAGATCCACATTCTGTCATTGAGAGAAAACACTAGTGCCACCCCTCAGTGATACAATGTGTGCTGCAGCCAAGCACGAGTAAATGATGGATGGCATGTTATTGCTCCCACAGGTCTCGCTGGGCACAGTTCCAGTATGATTGCCAACCTTCCGAGCAGAGCGCCAGTGGCTGCAAGCAGGAGACTTACGCAGCATGTCTACTTGCGTACACCGGGCTGATAGGTAAGAACTAAATCTTTTCGTGCCAGCTCCGGCTCACCCACTTTCTGTGATGGATCAGTAACAAAAAGGTTTTAGAGGGAGGAAGGCGGAGAGCAGACAAGTGCACTGAACAGGACTCAAAAGAATGAATCAAAGATTGTGATGAGAAGCGCGGGTTCAACGATCGATGGAGTGCTGATTAATGTGGCTGCAGCATGCCCGGCCAAGTCGTTGACATTATAAGTAGTGCAATTACAACTATTGACCGCTGTTTTGAGAGAATTATCCCTGATGTGACGATGAGTGGGAGCGGGCAGAGGCGTAGAACACAGCTTATTGTAGTTTAGATAAAACCCTAACAAAAGATCACATAATGCACAAAAGGTTGTTAAAAACCACTCAGTCTAAACATGTCATTGTGGGACAACAATGCTTTACTGAACTGCTGCTAAGAGAGGGAGTTAAAGTTGTTTAGTTTGGGAGGGACTGAAGGAGACAGATGTAGGAAGACAGAGACAGAAAGCTTTGCAGCAGTGATTGTCCATTCTAGACAACTGAAGTAGAAGTGAGACGCTGAGGTGTTGTTGTTTGGAAGTCTGGGACCCAGAAAATCGATGGAGGTAAATCAGAACTTTTTCACCACACTGCCTCAAAGTGCAGCAATTCTATTTCCCACCTCCTTTTAAAAATACAAGCTACAAGGCTATATTACCCTTACCCCGGAGAATGTCTACCCAATCATTTCCTGCTGAAAAGCCCCAAAAGCCGAAAAGAACAAAAAGAATCTGCCTGGTCTTTGCACTGCAGGCCACTTTACTTATCAAAGTCCAACAAACTGCCTGACAAGGTGGATATGCATGTTAATAAGTCAGAAAATTAAAAGAAAAAGCTGAAAAACTGCACTGTACTTTGATTTTACCTATTGTAGCATCAGACTCACAGAGATCAAGAGGAGGATGTTGTATAAGCAAGTGTCTCTTTTTATATATATTTAAAACAAGTGCATCCTCAAATAACTGCCTCTCACATAGATCAGTGTATTTTTAGCAAATGTTAGCTGGTTTGATTCACATATACACATAGTACAACTTTGTTGGCTCAGTAATGTCAGGCTCAGTCAGCAAGCGAGATTGAAACAGCCAACATTTGATCACCAGGCTGCCTGCTTAACTAACCTGCCAGTCTGTGTCTCTATTCTACTCCCTCCACTTTCATCTATTCTTTCTAAATTCCTCTCACTTTCTCTGTCAGTGAATACATTTACATGCACACTTAATAAGTCAGTCTTAACCTGATTAGGGCAATGCTGTGATGATGGAAATTGCCATGTAAACTCCTTTATTTGATTATCGTAATCAGGGTAAGGTCATAATCAGGGTAAGCATAACAACATTAAATCAGCCTGAATTCTGCTCCTATGTTCAATTTGTTGGAACATTAAACTCCTCAGTCAGATAGTTATTTGCCTTTCCTCTAAAACTGCCATTTTTATGAGGCCTTAACAAAAAAACATAACTCAAAATGGCACTCTGCAGCAGTTGGAATAGCTTGAATGACAAAAGACACCAAGAAAAGTTAGATGTTCAGTTCAGCTAAATAAAATAAATACTTCTTTATTCATGTTATCTGATGTTCATATTCAATCATTGTGTTGTAAACCTAATGTGAGAAGTTGTATTATTTCTGTATGCCTGTAAACATACAGAAATGTGTTGTTTCCCCCTCTCCTCCCCTCTACAGGAAGCACAATAACTCCCAACTACCTTGACAACTCCACATCCAACGTGGGACCCTGGTGCTCCTGTGCAGCGAGCGGCAACCACAGGGAACAATGCAATGACTTCCTCACTTTTTTCCACGACAACGTCTGCCTGAGTGAGTAACAGAGCTACAGAGACAGACCTCTAGCTACATAGTGACAATAACAACCTAGACAAAGAACCAGGCCGAGTGTAAGAATGAACAAAGTTACTTACTGTAACACAAACGGGAGTCAGCCTAAACCCAGTTAATGAACATTTTTACTTTTGCTGCTCTCAGATTTCCATCTGAAGGTCTATTTTGTTGTTCATTTTGTGCGCAGATGAACAAAAAAAACACAACTTACAGACACTCAAACTTCATTAGCAGGGCTAGCTACCATTGAGGACCCAAACATAGTTTCCCCACAGTTTCTGGGAATGCCCTGAAGAGGAGTTTAGATTTATATATATTTCTATTATTATCTGATTGTGATTACTTATATTTGACTGTTTTAGGCAAAACTAAAATAATAAAAATAAAACTTGAGTTAGATGAGAATATTGATACCACTCATGTCTGTGCTTTAGATTAGATTAGTTTAGCTATCTTAGATTAGTTTAGTATAAACACTAGAAAAGGGAGGAAACAGGTAGCCTATATCTGTCCAAAGTTTTAATGACTAAGCATACAATGTACTGTATGTACAGTTACCTTGTTAACTTTACAAACAGCCAGTTTAGTTTACCTTGTGAGCATTAGAATTGCTTTTAACAAAACCAGACTAGCTGTCTCCTCCTGCTAAACTGCTAAGTTAAGCCTACCGGCTCCAGCTCTGTAGTTTAACACACAGACATGAGAGTGGTATCTTCTCATCTAACTCTTGGCTAGAAAGCAATTTTTTATTGTAATGATTAATTCAACATAAATCCTACCTACTGTCCTGTGTATCAGGATGAAACACAGGGAAATTGACAACAAAGTCCTTCCCACCCAGTCTAACTGAGATGTCTTTTTTCAGTCTCCTTGGAGAGTGATGGCACTGTACTGTGCCATCACTCTCCAATCACTCTTTTTAGCTTTACTGTATCACTGACACATCAGTGATACAGTAAAGCACTCAGTCACTCCCTCTCAATGTGTTTCTTTGCACCAAAATGACTTGCTGACAAACAACCCCCTGACTAATGACAGCAGTGACAGACCAGTGACATTGATATAACAGTACAGCTGGTGGTCCACAGTAATGGGTTACAACATATAATATTTGTTTGTTTATATAATACTGGGAAATTTATCACTGCAATTTACAATTTACGATAATAGAAATGTGTCTTTTTTTTTCGTGGCAGCACAAAGACATCAGTGAGCGATAAACTGCAAATATGTGATGTTACATAAGGATTATCCACCAATCCTCTTGTTTTCTTTTACCTTTTGTTGTAGCTTTGATTCATCCAACAAAAAAACAGCTATGATGACAGGAGATCATCCCTCTGAATGAGTGATAGCACCAGTGACATTAGAATGACACCAATGACGGAGTAATACAAACTGTGGCTGCTGTTGTCACAGCAGACACTGGAGTTTATCCTGGGTTATAATTTTCTTCTAACAACAAAAGAAGACAAGTTCTTACAAAGCTGTCGGCATGATTAAGAACACCAGTGACAGACCAATGACACCAGTGACAGTACAAAGCAAACTGCAGCTGCTGTCATGTGGTGACAAAACAGAATGTCAGTGATTGTTAAGTTCATAGAAGCCAATGTTTTAGTTCAATTATGACAATACCAACAAAGTATCTTCTCATCAGACATCACAAAAGCCCAATTCCACACGTGACTAGACCATCTCCCCCACTGCTGCTCACATCTCAAGTGTGAAATTAACAGTAACGCTTGAGATTACAAGCTACAAATTAAATTACTCATTAAACCCATACTATTCTTTATGCTATATGATGTCCAATAAACCACAATACGGTTTCTGAATAGAAGTATATACATTCAGAAACTTAATTGTTTATGATATGAGAGGACATAAAAACTGGTCTAGGTCCCTGTCCAACATCAGCTTTGATAGTCAGATGGATCCTATAAAGGACCCCACAACGACATTATTGTCCTTCGGTATTCTATCATAATTTTAAAATCATACACGTAATAATTTTATAGCTATAAAGATTTGTCCGTCTACCCAGGACAAGCAACAATAATACCATATTAAATAATGATGACTGAGGAAAATTTTGTAATTTGTAATGTAACAATGTAATTCCCCAAAGTACAATTTTAGTATCATAATGATTTTAATAATTAAATTTTATAATAAATGATACTATTACCACTTCATTGCAATATCAGCACTGTTACCCAATTTTACCAAGCCTTCCTTTGTTACAAAGTAATAAAATGACTATGCCCTGTAATTATTAAATAGGCATTATATATTAAATAGTTTATATTAAATAATTTATTTAAGTCTCCATTAAACACAACTTATTCCCTAACATCTTTGCTTCTTCCCTTGTACTTATGTAATTTTCCTAGTATAGGCATTCATTAAGTATTTTATTGACATCCCATATTAAACTGCTAAATAATTAAAATGTAATTTGCAGGCAGTAGTCTAAAGTACATATGTATATAAATGCTAATATTTATTATAAGTTAACACAAGTTTAATATTTAACAAGCTGGAGCTGTGAAGAAGGAGACTGAACACTGAATAGTTTAGTAAAAAGTAGAAGTCTGCGTAAAGTAATCAAAAACGTTAATTACAAAGTTACCATATTGATCACAAATGAGAAGCAAAATGTATTTAATGTGGTTGTAAAACAACAAACAATTCTGAACAAAATGGCTGCTTTGAAACAGACTGCTTAAAGATGCTACCAGGGCACAACGGAAACATGATTCAGCCACATCCGGTGGACATTCTAGGTTTCAGAGCAGAGGACTATTTATCCGTTCCAAAAACCAGTTTAGAACAGCTTTTGCATTTTATGTTGTTATGGTACACACTTTGTATACAAAATATGTGTGTATATGAAAGCAGAAAAAGATACAGTTTACCAGCTTGGTGGTTAATCCAGAAATAAGCGTAATAATCCAGTAAGAAACAGCAAGTCCTCACATCAAAGATGGAGACAGAAGCATAAAAAACACCATCTGGAGGACTACCATCAATAAAAGAGACAATCTAAAGGATGAAAAAGAAGAAAAAAAGAAGAAAATTTCAATATTACTCATTAGAAACATTATATTCTTCTACAGTGACAAAACTCTCTGTACAGTAAAACACTTGTATTAATTGTGCTTCAAAAAGGAATCACCACTTGACGTTCTGTAATGAGCTTTAATGAATTAGTCAGTGATTTTAACTTGAAAATGCAGATTCCCAAACAACAGAGCAGCAATCCCTCACAAAAAGTTCTTGGTTTACCAGAAACCTTTGCATCTTTGATTGACAGAGCAGGATGTTATTTTCTAAAATTTATTAAAAACCTACCAGCTGATCCATTTTCAAAGAATAGTTACCACCTGACGTGCATCGCTCAATGAGATAATGACATTTGTTATTGCTTCAGTTCTCTAATTAACCAATCCTGGATAGCATATAAAATGTACATTGTCCTTTAGGGAGTTGAACCTCCCAGTGTAATCACATGTGTTTTTCAACTGGTTGATGGATGTCTTGTTTTTCACTGAAACTCCTCATGTGCATCCTGCAGCCAGGACTCAGACTTCCCAAGGCAGCTCCTGTGTGCTGTTTACTGTAAGCTCCTTAGAGTCCCAGAAAAACAAACCTCAGACTGACTGGCCTCATTTCCCTCCGTATGAGCAGAAAAACGCTCCTCTCCTTCTGCCTGAGCAAATGGCTGAGGCCAAACAGCACATACAGTACGTGATAATAAGGATGAACAAGTTTCTAATGGGAAAGGCGATTCATGGACCAGTGGTGCACATCGTGCTCTCATCTCATTTGGAGTTGAGTCTCGTTTGCCAGGCAGGACACGGTTCTATTTTGGGGAGAAAGTGTGGATAATGATTTGGCAAGGATTGTTTGGATTCGAGCCAATAATTGGGAAAATTAATCCACTCTAGGAGCGCTCTTGAATGTTTTTCTTTCTCTTCCATGTTACTCATGTAATCTCAGTGTACAGAGAATAATGTGCTATTCATTTTGAATAGAGCCAAAAGACTCTCCTCTCCTTTGGTAATGGTTCTGTTTCACAACTGGACAGCATGATGGTCAATTAACTAAATCCTCTAAATCCTTTGGTGCTTATGTCTTTTTGTGACTGAATTCAGCGTTATTTTGCACGCAGGGCCCCCCTGTGCTGTTGTGCAGGGGCCTGCTTGCTGAGACAGGACTTCAGATGGCCTTTGATGACTTTGTAATTGAACGTAATTTGGTTTCCTGCCTCCAAACTAATGAGGTGGACAGAGAGAATAGTGGCAGGGAAGAATACAGTCGTTTGCAGATAAGGGAGGGGAAAAACTGCTGAAAAAATCCCTTTTCTGGAGTGAGCGCGCTCAGGTTTTAAAAACAGCTGTCACCCTCCCTTACCTCCTCATCACAGCGATAATAACCACATCACTATGCAAAACAGCAACTCCGGACTTTTTCGTTCTCTGAAAGCTGAGTGTGTCACGGAAAAACTGAGAGGACAGATGGAGGTGAAGCTCATTTATTTCTGCAATTATTTTAATTTTTGTGGAAGTTAAATTGGTAGTGTAACAGGGAAAAGTGAGGGTAACCAGCAATATGTCAGGAAGGTTGACGACAGGATGGGGGTGTGCACGGGATGTGCTCTGCAGTGTGGCTTTGGGGAACCTATAAAGTCAGTAAAAATAAAAAAGAGAACCCTCAGGGAGAAACTTAAAAGTCAAAGAGATGCGAGATGGCGGTGCTTAAACAGCCGTGTCCAAACATTTACAAAGGAACTGTCACAACAGCTTACCACTGAAGATATCAATTGGCACTTCATCTCTGCATGACGGCGGGTGGTGAGGCACAGTGGCGAGCAGCTGGAGTTGCACCCCTTGCTTCTTTCATCCGTCAGCCTGCCAGGGGATTGCTGCACACAGCCAAGCGCTAACTGCACACTTTGAGCGCGCCGGCACACTTTCCCACCTGTCCTACCAACGCTAATGGCCCACAGCACCATTAGCTGGTCCACAGCGTTGTCTGCAAGGTGCTGATGTATACACACCATCAGCTGGGCTCAATATGTTTCCCTCACAATTGACTTGTTGTTGTTGTTGTGTTGCAACTTGCAGATTCCCTCATTAGCTGCAGAGCTGGCTACGAGTGCACGGAAGTTACCCATCCACCACCTCTATCTCTGTCTAGTAGTTGATGCTCAGTGTTGCACCAATGGAGGGAGTCGAGTGGAGGCTCTACATTGATTGCTGCAGAATTTTGTTTGCAAAAGCAAACTGCCTCAGGAGGATGGATCAATTTGTTATGATCCTGTGAGAAATCAAAGTGTGTGTGTCACACCTCAATACTCCACTGCAGGCTTTCAAATCCCATGACCAGTAAGTCGCTTCTGAAATCTGAGGGTTTTAGCCAGGAACAGATGGAATAATGGTGTGAGTTTCATTTCTAAGCACCCTCATCCATCTTACAATATAAGCTGGAGATATTAATTGATGAATCTCTCATTCATGTCTTCATTTGAGCATATTTTAATTGAAGTGACTTTCATGCAAATGTAATTGCTGCCGAGTAGCACATTAGCTGAATGAAAATGAATGCTTATAGAATATTAATTCATTATATGATCATAAGTCATTCTGGTTGTGGTAAATCCAAGAACTGGATGTAATGGGTGGCCTTTGGGGTGTAGAAAAACTATATAAATCCACCAGACTGTAAATTATACATAGTACAGAATGTACATACTATAATATTCCCCCAGTCACAGTCTACTTACTGTAAACGGGCCTTTAAATATTCACCATGATCATTATATCACACCATTACAGACAACTCAAAGATGAGAAACTGAAAGGGCTGACTGACGTTTTGAATCCACTTTTGGGGAGTCCACTGTCACTTTTATTTTATTTTTTGAAAATTGGAGTTACAATTGTACGACTTTTTCTGCAACATCCCACTTTTCCGTGTCAACACAAAAGTATTTTTTTACAAAAGTAAAAAAAAGAAGGGTGACAAAAAGGATTTGGCCATCCAAAGAATTGAGGCTTATAGCTCACACTCCCTGAATCATCTCTTTTATACACTTGTTTTCAGCGCTGACAACAAGTGCATATGCCATATCTATTTCGGTCAGGTGAAGATTCAAACCCAAAACACATAGGGAGCATCTGTGTATTTAATTGAATTAAACCAAACTTGAACATCTGTTCCTTTCGCACCTGTGGAAAAAAAAGATCTCTAAAGATTCACATTCCTCCAGTCATCATTGTAAACATGCAACTGTTTCAACAACTTAACAACAATGAATAATATTTCATAGTTTATGTAAATACACAGGCCTAGCATCCTAGAACAAGTACATACAGCTCTTTAGCTTCTAAATGTTCCACTATGGGCAATAGCTAGTCACTAACTTTGTCTGTCTGCCATTTGGTGCTGGGGAGTTAACGTATAGAAGGTTTATCCAAGCTTGATGTTGAAAATGGCTACCTCCTGCTGCTAGAAAGCTTATCAGCACAGCTAATAAGACGGGCTGAAAAACAAAACAACATCCTTAAAGTGTCTGTAATCGATATGTATATTTATATTAATGGACCAAATGACTAATGTAGATGGATTCACTTGTTGTGATGAACTCACGAGAATGATCACAAGATTTTTTTTGTTTCCCTCAGTTCTACAGAACTTAATTGCTTGTTTCAGCTTATTATTTAGCTGTCCAAACCGCAATTTTATAGTCAGCGCTCTCATAGGTTTGTTGTTTGGGTGCAGCAAGCAGCTGTTTTCAACAAACGACTGAAAACCCATTGTATATCACCTGCTCAGCACTAAACGACCGGCAATGTTAGCAAGTGGCTGCTGAACATAGCTGAGCATCCAGCAGCTAAAGAATTAAACCAACAGTAAATGCAGGACTGACATTCATCAGCTGACTGGATGCATGACTCCAAGTGAACGCTAATGTCGCTCCATATCTGCTAGATGTGTAAGTAGGTGACTGTGTGCTAACAAGTTTGCCATATTGACTTGATGATAGTATGTCATCGTTGTGTTAACAGCTTGGTTCTGTTGTACACAAGTGGCACATTTAAATATTAATAAGTTATTTTATAAAGTGTTTAAAATGTGATGTTAATATAAATCATTAGCCTGAAGAGTTGCCCTCTTCATTGTTAAATTATTTTTAAATTAGTATTACTGATTAATTAAAATGTAAGCAGATTTTTTACATTGTTGTTGGTGCAGTGGAGCAGTTAAGACTTTTGGGGCAGAGGGGAGAAGAAGGGGGAGAGAAGGGAAAGTGTTCAGCATCCTACAGCTGTCACACAAGTGTAGTGGAGTAAAAATAAAGTAACACCAAATGGAAATACTCAAGTACTGAAGTACAGTACTTGACTAAAGCTTGATAGCAGCAATGACACTTTGAAACGTTCCTTTAATCGATGACATTTTTCGTCATAAACAGTATAAACATGAGTGAGGGTAGATAGTGTACTCTAGCATTTGCATTGCCTTTAAGTGTTACCATCTAATACATCATCTCCATCAAACAAGCTCTTAAGTTTTAAACTAAAACATGATGGTACAGTTAGAATTTAAATTAAATCTGCTATAGAAAGTGTTTTGAACTGACAGCAGAAAGATAGGTTGTGATTTTACAACATATTGCACGTAGCAGCAGCAGGAGATGATATAATTTTCATTGTGCGGCTTGTTTGGAACATAATTGGTCACTGCTGTTGCTGGGTGGCAAATGGAAATCTATTCAACTTCACCATCGTTTGGTGATTGGATATTACGACTTAGCTGTTGTACTGCTGTAACTGTCAGTGTTTGTGTTTTTAATTATTTCAACTATTTATTTCTTTACACTTTCCCCACCCTTTCATAAATGTATTGTGTAAGTCACATTATAGGTCTGTCCTTAATAAATAATTGCGCAGTCAGTTTTTTTTTTTTTTGAAATCCCTCTGGTGAACTCACTCATTTCTAATGATGAAGCATTAGCATTTCATAATATCATTCATTCCCCCTTTTCACTTCTGTTACTACAGTAGAGGACTTTTCACAGATATTGGAGGTTTGTGTGGTGGGTCTCCACTGTCTGTGACACTTTGTGGTACTCATATTTTACTAAAGAGAGAATTCTGCCAGGTTGAGAGGGTCTGAGTGTATGTCCTTGGTTTTCACTGAGTGAATGAAAGCACCGGAAAATATGAAAATCCTACAGCATAATTCATATAATTTTGACCTTATTTTAAAATCAATCATCATGCATAAACTCAAACATTGCTTGTATAATTTGCATCTAGATTATAAATTGCACAAGGCATGAATTTAAACAAAGTATGAAGTACCTTCAGTTCCAGGACTATATGCATCATGAGGTGTTTTGATCAAATTCTCACTGCCCTGTTAGCTAAGGCTACTCAGTTGGTTAATGGGATTGATTGAAGGACTGTGGGTTCTTACTGTAATGTATAAAGACATACATACATATACATACAGCACAGCCCAGATAACAAGAAAAATAACTGCATTTCCTCAATGTTCTCTCAATAATGTCAGCTCTCACACACATACTCGTGTTGATCAAATTAGGCTCCTAGTGGGGTCTGATTACATTTGACAAAATGCTTTGTAATTTCTTAAACTACACTATAATTCATTCACACCACACCATAATGGTGTGCGTGAGAGTCTAATTTATAGCCTAAAAAAACTACAGCTATATTCTTTTGACAACAACGCATTACATTTACATAGACTTTCCTATGTTCGTAAGTGAATAGTGAGTGGGACGCTGAATTTGGATGCAGCCTTTGTGTTGATAACCAGCAGGAAGGTCAGAACTGAGTCAAATTGACTCAGTGTCTGGTAGATTTTCACCTATCTCTTCATGCTACCCAACATTTATTTAGGTAAGCCAGTCAGCAAGCCTGCTGACCAGGAATAGATTCAAAAAAGTACCTCGCTGCTGTTCATTATTGTTCATTATTTTATTTTATGACCAGAGTTCACCTTTTCCCATTCAAATGTCATTTTATTGCGGTTAAGTGAACTTGTATTATACTTGACTTACAACAGCTCTTGCCTCGGAGATTTCTGCAATCAAAAACGACGCTTTAATTAATCTGCCACTGACTGAGACACTCTTATATACACAACATCCCTTCTCTGCTGTGTAATGTCAGACGGTAGTTTTCCAGACTGCAGACTACAGTATTTTTTGCCTTAAGAATAACGTATTCTAAGTTATTCCCCAGGCATATGAATAACATATGTTACACATTTTAGGCAGTTTCCTACACTGGTGGCCCAGAAAGGCACCAAGAAGACATAAATATGAACTTGCATTATTCAGAAATCTGTGGATGGTGCATTTGCTGCTGTTTCAGGGACAGTTAGTATTTATATCTCTAACGGCCGATGCATCACTTCCCGTGAATAGAAAAGTGTACATAGTTCAATTTTCAGTTTTGGTAAATAAATCAAATCATGGTGGCCTCTTGTCTGTTTCAGTATCACTCACTGATATTGGCTGACAGCGCCTGTATTTTTATTCAAACATTTTGCCAAATGCAGTTTGAAATCCATGTGTCCGACCAACGAGAAAGCAGTCACTGATGACTCGCCCTGAAAGGCTGAGTTGTCATCAGATGCTCTGGCCCCATCGTAATTACAGTCCCCCAGTACACTTTTATAAAGTGACCAATCACAATACAAAGAGCCGTGCAGGGGGTTGGGGGAGCAAAAGTAAACTAGAGGTGATGTGAAAATCCTCAGATGACGAGAATGTTGTCAATGTATTAAATTGCTTGTCAAGTCATTTTGATCACAACGTCTCTGCTGCTCTTGTGTTCTAGAAAATGCCATCCTCGCGTTTGGGAACGGATCAGATGTGAAAATGGGCGCTAGCCAGCCCGGGATGCCCAGTCCAGCCACGGACAACCAGAGCCCGCATTTGGCTACCACTGCCCCGGGCGTCTCCATGGAAACAGAGCAGAACATTTTGAGAGCACAGATACCTACTCAGGTGAGACGAGACGGAAGACTGAAAATGTGAAGTACAACCTTCTCCAAACAGAGAGGCACTAATGGAGACGGCCTCGCTCAGAATTGGGTCTCACTACTGCAGATAACTCTGAGTGTTTGCTTTATTCTGCAAGGAGCTGTAGACGGGTGGGATTTACATTATCTGCATAATTCAGGCTGCGTCAGGTAAAGTAGATCACATAAAAACCGAGAGGAGAAGGCGGTGTCCATTTGCTACCATATGCAAAAATTGACTTAAACCAGCTTATTTGAGGGTCCAGGTTCTAGGTGTACGATGTTTGCATTATGTAATTTAAGTTGTTTAAATCTTTACATTTATACAGCAGATGCTTTCATACAAAGCAACAATCCAAGCCAAAGTAGATCAAGGTGAAGCCTTCAATGCTCAGATTTAAAGAAATCCCAAAATGCAATGCTTTGGCATGCTGCTAATATGAAAGCCATGTTAATTATAATTATGCGATACTACTGTTGTCAGTCAGGAGAAAAAATAATGACAATTTCTCAGTGTCAGTTTCCTTCTCATTAGAGTTGGACAGATTTTTGGAAAAAATGTGGCAGCAGAATTATTATATTATAATAATTATCATAAGGGTAACACACTGCAATTTCTATTCGTATATGTTCCGACGTAAACTTAAAAGTTAGTATTGGTTGATAAAATCAATACATACACCAGGTGCTACTGCTCACTACAGACTAGAGTGTTTATCATGTAGAGAACTGAAGTGAGTGAATGAAGGTAGCTTTATGATTGAATGTACCGTTATTGATCCCATTGGGATCATTAGATCTCTGCGGCAATAAAAAGAAACAACACGCAAAGTAGAGCATAAAACAAACAACATAATGAGAATTAAAGAGTCAAGACAATTAAAACAAGCAGCAAAACTGAATGTAAACAAAAGTGTGTTATATAAGCTTGTGCTATTGATAGTTTAAAGACATTAGCTTACTTTACTGGAGAGGAAAAAACAGAATGACTATAGATGAGAAACCTTTTGATGACAGTTCCATATAAATGTTACTTGCACCCTGATTGCAAATGTAAACACACATAAAATAAGCAATATACTGCATTTAAAAGACATGCCATCACATGTAAAAACATAAAAAAGTAAAGTAAGCAAATGTGTACATAATTATAAAGTGGAGTCATTCTGAAAGTCTGTCAGTGGTCTCTGAGTAGTTTTATTGTTATTACACATCTCTAAGTGTAAACATATAAAACATTTCTCTTCTTCAAGTGTCTCATATTTATAACTGCTTCATCAACAAGATAAAAAGGTTCTGTAAACATCATTAATGTAGCCCATACAATTAAGTAGTAAAGTAAACAACAGTTAAAGTCTGTTGAACATAAATTTTAATGTGGACAGCCTGTTTTAAACATACACACAGTATTTCAGATTTTAATAAGGAGGAGAAATTCATGAATAATATAATTCACTTCAGGCTAAGGAAATTTGTTCCATGCATTTGGCTCATAATGGGAACCCTGCAAAAAATGTTGTAGATAACATAATTGACAATCTGCCAACAGATATAAATAAACTTCACAAGCTAAATGTATAACTGGGCCACTTACTTATTTCCAGAGGGAAAGCTAAAGAAAAGGGCCAAAAGCCCAAATTACATATTCTTGCCTCGGGTCCTCTGAGCTCCTCGTCCCACGCAGGATTGTTTCAACTGTTTGTATCATCCTCTGACTGCATTAGACTTAATAATAAAGGTACAGAGATAAAGTAAACAGGGAAATGACACTTTGCTGAACATGGACATTTTGTCACGTGATAGTCGGGTATCAATAAAAAGAGTCACTGATTTGACACCAGTCAGAGTTAATTAAATCCGTATATTAGCTCTGAACAGCTTCCTCGGACTCATCAGACATATGACTCTTCAACCAGCATCCCATCACATTTAAATAACTGTCTGATAAGTGGACAAACATTAAATTAACACTGGAAATGTTGCTCTGCATTTCAATCGGATCCGACTTTATCACAACAGCATGTACATGAATAGGAGAGACATGCTAACTTACCTTTAGTTTACGAACGTTCAAAGTAAACTCCTCTTAGTTGTAACGAGTTGCTAACAGCTTGTTTATTGGAGCTGTGACCTCTAATGGCTGTTTGACGGCCAGAAAGGAGGACATTGGGTGACATATTATAAAGAATGAAAATTTCTGTGTGAGTGGTGGTCAAGTTATTTAGAGCATTACTGACTTACGTACTTTAACCCACACCAAAATGTTTTCCTATACCTAACCAAACTGCGATCATTTCACAATGTCAATGTCATGTTTCACATGTGTTTAACGTCATGTGACTTACGTAACGTAGTTAAGGTCTGGTACGCCTGTTGCTCGACTGGTACGGGACACACTCAAATGACAAACCACCTTTTGTCATTTACAAATCAGAAAAATGTTAGTTGCTAACAACTTCTTTCTCACCTTTTTCAATTTTCTTACAAATGCTCTTTTATTATTACAAATTTCAATAAAAACCTTTTAACACATTTTAATTTCCTTCTCCCATAAGGCATTAGATGAGGTGGTTTTGAGATAGAGATATATGTATACACGATTTTTTCCCATAGTCCAGTGCCACAAACCTCTCTAAATCTACGAGACAGAAACAGGCAGAGTTGAGGGTATAAATCTGAAGGGTTAAGAGTTTCCATGTAAAGGATGTAGAGAGAAGAAGGGAATAAACTAGAGATGGAGCTCCACTGATTGAAGAGTTTATTCTGAATATGTTCACAGCAAAAATATCTCTCGCTGTGAAATTGCATCTGGCTGATAAGCGGCAATGTCCTCACCATCACCTGTCTTATTTTTCAACTGTGGATGGAAAATTTGGCCATTATACTCATATAGTTGCTCATAAAAACTCTACTCCCAGATCAGTTTTCTTTTTTTTACCCCTCGCTGCTTCTGCTGAAAAGATGTTTTTCGGGTTCGAATCTGGAGGCTGCTGAGTTTATTTTATTATTCTACCAAAAACAAATCTAATCGCAACACTTCATCGTTTTCTTTTAGGTAAACGAGAACGACAGATTGTGGGGCGATGAGGGAGACTCCACTCTTCCCTCCCCGGGGCTGTCGGACCGCGGAGCCGAGCCCCTCAGCCTGTCCCTGCTGCTCGGCCTCGGTTGGCTGCTCTTGCTGCTGCTCTCTGACCAATAAGAGGCCCCGCTCACCTGGCCTCCACGGACAAAACTGCAGACCGGGGGGGGAGGGGGGGGGTAGGGTGGCTGGGTGTGAAAGAGAGAGAGAGAGAGAGAGAGAGCGCCATTTCTGTGTGTCAGATGGCGGTGGGGGAAAGGGTTGACTCTGTCCTGCCCTGCTCCCCTCTCCCTCTCTGTCACAAAAATCACACTTAATCTCTTTTTGTGAATCATGACCCAGAGCAGATGTGTTGTGCAGCCCACGGCCTTGAGAAGACCACCGGAGAGGGTGCCACTACCACACCACAGGGGTGGGGGGATGGGAGGGTGTGGGGTGGGGACCAGGAAGTTCACACCTCATTTCTTGCTTCATGCCTGCCCCAAACACAAACTGTTACACATGACACACATGCAGACTTTGCTCATCTGAAAATAACGTCCAAGCTACAGTGAAAAGGCTCCGTGGGTTCAGAAGGTGTACAGTGAGGAGACACTGAATATGCAGTCAGTGCAGGAAAACTCTAAAAAAAAAAAATATATATATATATATATATATATATATATAAAACAAAAAAAAAAAAGTTTTTTTTGTTGTCCCTGAACATTCCTTGATGTAAAAGAAAAATATTAAGTGTTAAGAATTTTTTCTCAGATGAACTGTGATGAAGTGTTACAAGATTTATGTTGGAAGTGTGTGTGTGTTTGTCCACATGCAGCACTCTGTCCATTCAGGTTTGCTCTGTATTTGCCACATTTTTTTGTCCTAATTTTGTTATGCAGATGTTAGATGGAAGCACACGCTATAATTGAGTCAGAGCACAATGAAAGTCTGTTTGTTGTTGTGCTTTGAGTGGCAGGATGACGAGTTCATTTCTAAATAAAGACTATATAAAGAAAAGTTAATTTAAATTTAACATTCAAACAAGATTAGGAAGAGCTTTGAAAGTCTGTAAAAGTGTTTTACTTTATCAAACAAGGACCTACATTAGTTATTAGCCTTTAGTGTATTGTAATCTGTTTTAATTTTTAAAGCTATAAATCATTTTTATATGAGTAGATGTCACTTTGGAAAGGGAGTCTTCATTTATTCATTCATTAAGCTTTAAGTGCGAGGGCCTGACAAACATGTGGGTTTGTTCCTCTCCAGAAATGTATAAAAAAAATCATGTGGCTTTGGTGAAGCAACAAGAGATGGAAACAAGTTTATATTTTTTAAATGTGTGTGGACTTTTGCCGCAGAGAAAACAGATATCTATAGACACATTTGTGACCGATCATGTTTTGTCGTTGCGGGAGGACTGGTGGAAAACAGACGGTACGGGTTTTGACGCATGAACGGATGCATCTGTCTTTCGAGAGACTTGTGAGATGAAGGTAGTGATCCATGTTGGCCCGCTACCTGCTATGACTATTCGCTCGACGTGGGACGGCAGAGGATTTACAATATGTACTGTATTAAAGCACAGCTCTGCTTTGCAGAACGGACATGTCTATGAAAAGTGTTGAGACTCGGAGACCGAATTTGGTTAGGAGCTAACGCTCTTCACAAGGAATGTGTCATCTTCAATACTGCCACTGAATTCAGATATCTAAAAACAATAGTTTCACTGAATTATTAAATGACACCATATATGCTGATTTTAACACAGAGAAAGAAAATGTGTTGCCCTGAGCTACAAGCAGACCTGATGAAAATGACACATTCTAGTTCAAGATCGATCTAAAATAGCTCACATTATAAGCTCATAATACTGTCAAAACAGCACAAGAGTTGTTGGATTTTGTCACAGGAAGGTGTGGAAAAAGTTTTTTCTTTCTCAGTGTTGGCCGTATAGTTTTAAAATGAGAACCCAAATGCGTTTTAACAGGGTTGTGAGGATGTAAAAAATAATAATAATAATAATTCAACACATAATCGACTGGGATTTCACTCAAATTACACAAATATTCTCTCACATACCTCTAGTGGTACCCAGTCATGCAGATAGTTTTTGGTTTCCTTAGCCCAGGTTTTAAGTATTGTTTACTGAAATTGCTGCTGCCACCCAAATACAATAAAGACCTTTTCTTTCCTTAACGCTCTTAACTTTTTCTTTGGATCTACATTCTCATGATGTTACTTTTGATACAAAAGCTCAGAGACATCCGTTAAGGACTTAAGATAGTTTCCACTGCCCATCTAAACTTCATGTGTGTTATCACTTATTGTTCCTGTTTCTTTGCAAATTTACTCTGAATATAGTCTGAAAAATAAATATGAATAGGTGTATTATATCCTTTTTTTAAAGTCAGTATTAACCGTTTTTCTGATCAGTTAGAACACTAACACATAATCACCTTATAAAGTTATGTCCAATGTATCAGAGCAACATTAGCATTCATTTGGCCAACCAACCAAGGTCCACTTTTGACTCTCCTTTTAGCTCTGTTTTATTCTGTCTTTATTAGCTTAATCCTCCACTATGTTCTACAGCTAGTTGCTAAACTTTGTCAGCCATGTGTTGTTCAATGCAGGTAGTGTACAGTGGGTTCATCAGAGAGAAAACAGCTGTGCACTAGCAGCTGGAAAAGACACTAATGAGTGTTGAAAATGAGTGCTGCAATAAAACTAAAACAATGATTTGAAAGATGCTGAAAAGCTCAGAGGGGAACTGCACAATCAGGTGATAATTCTCTTTAAAAATAGCTTTAAAAATATTATATCCTGTCAATTGTATATTTGACAAAAAAATCAATTACAGCAAACCTAACCAGGAGATAATACCTCGACAGCTCTTTTGGTTACAGCAGTACAAAGTTGTGCTACAATTTATACCAATAGGCAGTTTCCATGCCTGCGCACACAAAGTCAAAATTTTCTGCATGGCTAGATAGATTACCACTAGATGTAAGTGAAGGGAAAAAAAATGTGATTAAAATTTTCAAACAAGAAAATTGCCAAAATGCAGTTTTGTTGTTTTCTGGCGATATGAGTTTCTAAGTGATACCTCTGGTTTTCAGAAAGGCTCTGTCTCTTATCATGATGCGACACCAGACGAGCTGCATCACCCCATTTTGATTTGTCCTGTGATTTATCAGTCAGCAGGCGTCGCGTTGTGTGCTCTGGTGGCATGAGGTGACTGATCAACCTGCTCCCTGTTCATCTGCACCGGCAGAATCCCAGATGTGACATGTGTCACTTCCTGCAAATAAAGAAAACAATGTTAATGGAGGGGAATGCTGACCAGATTTCTGGTGCAGAGAGATCCTGCTTTTTTCACCTGTCTAGAAATGTTTGGTCTCCTGACAAAATGTGACTCTTGACCCTCATCCAAAATCATCTTCCACATCACCTGTCTGTATTTCAGAGGAAGTACTTTCCCTTTTCCTCCCTCTAGAAGCACCCTTGGCATTCAGTTAAAATTTCATTTTCCATGTCAAGTGATTTGCAAAGATGTTATAGTGTATATACTACACAGTGTATACCACATACATGATGTCTATTACATTCATACCTTGGGTAATAATAAAAAGGACTTTATCCAAAGTTCTGCTTTTGATATGTCAGATCACTGAGAGGCTGATTCCGACATCAGAACTTCACAAAACACAACTTAGAGCACAAACTTGAATAAACGAGACCCCTAGTGTAAACAATTTGTGTTTGTTCTAAGCTACTGCATGCCTTAAGTCTATGGTGCAAGTGGGCATTTGTGAGGCAGCTGCAGTGAAACACCTTGCAGCTGTGAAATCTAAGTGTAGGAAAGTGTGCAGGTATGTGAAACAAAAGATATTTAAAGATGTTACTGTTGTCATAGTTATCGGCAAAAATATCCACAGAGTACATGAAACTAACTTGACCCAATTAAAAAAATCACTGCATCATTGTCTCACTCACACTGCTTGTTTTGATTAAAGTAAAAGGCTCAGGCAGGCATCCTTTTACAATGTGAGGCTCCAGCTGCCTATGTGCCACCTGTGCTTTGCATATGGAGGCTGTAATTGGTCCCAGTCTCCATGTTTTGGGTCAACAGCTATGTGGGACAGACCTCCTGCTGTCCTACATACTGTAGCTGTTGGCTCCTTGGTTGCTGCTGCAGGCTGATAAAAGGGCAAAAATCTGACCACCAACAGGAAGCTGACTAAAGTCCAGCTGACGTTTTTAACATCTATAACGAGGTATCTTAATCTTTCCTGGCCTGTGACATTTATAGGTCCCCAAATCCTTCTCTCCATCACTTAAATGAGAAAAGATTCATCAAGTTTTAACAGCACAGAGGGAGCTCCAAATGAAGTATAAACATACTAAAAGAGAAATATTACTCTTATTTTCTATTTATATTATTATAAATCCAAAATTTGTCAAAAGAAAGTGACTGTACAAGTCTTAGAAAATTCTAAAACAACCCTCTTGTGTTGTAAATGTATCACTTAAGTCATTCATGTTTCTATGCTGTTAAAGCTTTGTTAACATTTGTAACGTGTGTAAACACGGGAGTAAACCAGTTCTAAATTGGCAGTTCTGGTTCGAAAGGGAAACATCTACTAGGTACAGTGTCAGTAAATATGAAACAGTGTCAATGAAACAGAAATGGTTTTTAAAAATCTGACTCATATCTCTCTCTCTCTCTCTCTCTCTATATATATAGATATATAGATATCTCTAGATATATCGATATCTAAAGATATAGATAAATATATCTATATCTATATATCTATCTCTATATATATATATATATATCGATATCTCTAGATATATCTAAAGATATAGATATATATATATATATCTATATATCTATATCTCTCTATCTCATATATATATATCTCTAACTAGATAGATAGATAGATAGATAGAGATATATCTATCTCTATCTATATATACACACATACACACACACACACACACACACACACACAAAACATACATTTGGTACCAATCACAGCGCAGTATAGGACTCACTATAGTCTGACACTTTTATTGGCTTCTTCTAAGATAAACGCTGTTCACTTGTAGTAGTTACCGTCGCTACCCAGAGAGGTTAAAAGGAGAAGTACGATTTATTCTCTTTCCGAAACCTAAAATAAATCCAGAAAATGTCGGCTGTGGATTCCTAATGTAATGTTTGTTAGCTAACGCAAGCTAACTTCCTACTGAATGTAACGTAATAAATCCCTAACATTACTGTTCTGCTTTTTAATGATTGTAATAATGAATACAGGCCTACCCAGCTATACAGTAACAGTGTTGTTGTCGTTCATATCGTTGTCTTAATCGACGGTTCACTTGTATTGTGTGATCGGTAGGCTTTAGTTTCTATCTTTAATTTTTTCCATGTCTGTTTGAGGCAGTTTGACAGCCTGAATACAACCTTCACATGTATAATGCAACTGCAAAACTGGCTGCTTCTTTCTGTGATTGCTTTTTCCAACAAATTTGTTTTCTCCAGAGAGTGCAGTACTAGACAGTGACAGCGCCGACACTTTGTCGGACTGAACAGTAACTAAGGGGGGCGGGGCTTAGCGAAGGGTCAATTAGTGACAGGACGTCAGTGAGAGCAGCAGCTGCTGCTGTCATCATACTAGCATTGTGGAGCACTTTTACACTAAAGGAGGGAAAAGGCACAATACCAAGTGAGCATTGAAAATGCCAAAAATGTCACAAGAGGAGGAAGACGCTGGGGATAGTGCTGCCAGTGTGAGAAACTTCCTCAAGAAAGCAACACAGCAAAACTGAATATCATGAAATGTATTGACCAATCATGTACATGATTAAAAACGTGGCATTTTGATTTTTAATCACACATCTGAAGCGTTATTACCTGCTGCCAAACTGACATTTCATCTGAGAAATTGCTTTCCCGTGTTCGCGTTAGTTCCTTTCAAAATATGTGGAAAACGCTGACATATGGGCCTACAGCTCACAGGTTCTGTTTGAATGACTTATGAACAGCTTAGGTTTTTGGTTTATTTTGTATTTTGTGGTTCTGCAAATGCTGACGTCATTTCAACCAACATGGTGTATGGAAAATTAAGATTTAACAGAAGTTAATGACCATTAAGGCAGGTTTCGCTGTATATTTCACAGTCAGCTACCCTGAAGCTCACTTAGTTAATTATTCAGGCACAAAAATGGCCTAATTTCTCTGTGCAGCAATATGGAAAAAAAACAACTAATAACATTCTTTACAAGCTCCAGTCTGGAGGGAACCTTTACTTCTGCTACAATAAAGCACATGATTAAGTTAAGATTTTTAATTAAAGGCCAATATCAAATCAAAACACTGGTGTAATCTCAAGTGTTAAGCAGGACCAGAATTAGGCTACTATTCATCAATCAATTTATCAGGAACATGATGTTAGCAGTATTTCAGCATTATTTAGCAGCAGTGGTAAATGGGAGTCTCGTCCCACATGCTCTAGGCTGGTTCTTACTCATAATACTTTAAGATAGGTATTAAAAGAACCAGTATTTGTGGATTATGCTTTACTTTGTTTATGCAATACTTTTTCTGTCTACTTCAGTGTGTCATTTTCACTTATTTGTTTGTTCTGTAACAGCTAGCTGTTCACTGGGTTTTAGCCTAAACAAGCCTAGACTTGTACTTTCTATGTGATATCAGGATTCATTATGATGGATGCGTTTATAATCTTTTAATAATGTGTGTGTCATTCATGAGATACTGAGAACTTAAAAAGGAACCCAAAAGGACTTAAGAACAAATTACCAGAAAGCTTAAAAACCTGAGTGATAAAATATCAAAAAGTAGCAACCAGTAAGCAGAAACGACAAATGACGTTTTCTGTAACAGAAAAATATAAATCCATTACGGTGTACTAAATTATTTATATTTATTTATAAAGAATGCTAATTATTCCTAAAAAAAAATAGTTGTGTTTTGCAGATAAATTATGGCATTTTTTTGCTATTAGAAACATCTTGGATGATATCTGTACTTGTAGAAGACACCTGTTTTGGTTTCGAAGTACCTACTGCACAACAGGTTCTCTTTCCCAATATGGATTATTTTTAAGTGAAAGACCTCAACGTAACAGGTATTGAAGGGGAAAACATCATCATAAGTCAGAATCTGACAGCTCTGTATACTGGATGAAGTGGGAGCGGATAGACGGCAGCAACTCCCTCTGAGAAATGTTTACTAATTGTAATAATGTGTCTAACGTGTCAGCAAGACGTGAGAGGAAAGAAATGAAAACGTCTGCGACAAGAAAACACAAATGCAGCATTTCTGAGAATTACATTTCACCATGTAACCTTTGTTCAGCAAATTTGAAATATGATGGGGGAAATTTTTTACAGACGTTATTGCCCCTGACAGCTCTGCTGAAACACCAAGCGAATAAAAGCAGAGGAGACATAATTATATTAGACTGTTTGGTGAACGCAATAAAGACTAGATGACCTGAAAATGGGCAGATGCATGTAAAGTCTGCAAACAATCCCTGCTTACTCTGAATTAGACTCAGAGGATGAGGAGGAAGAAGAGGAGAGAATGGTTCCATAAACAGCATTGCCATAATGCGAGGGAGGGGGAAAGAAATAAGACCCTCATTATCAGCCAACTGCTACAGAGGAGCAGCGTGCAGGCTGACAGAATGATCAGGATGGATTTAGTCAAAGACTTGGAATCAAAGGGCAGCCCCTATTCATCTGTTTGCACCGTATAGGAGCTCCTGAGGCGGGGAGGGAGAGAAAACAAGGTCGGTGAAAGTAGATGAGAAAGAAAGAGAAGGAGAGGGCAAAAGGAAAAGTTGGGAGATGGAGACAGAAGGAGAAAAAAAAGATAGAAAATGATGTAGAAGGGTGGAAGAACAGAAAGGGAAGAAAGAATAGATAGATGAACAAGACAGGGAGTGGGGGTTGGGGAGGTGGCAGGAAATAAAGAGATGAAGAGAAAGAGAGAAGGGAAGCAGCAAAAGAGGAGAAGAAAGAAAGAAGAGAGAGTGGTCAGTAATAAAAAGAGACACTGGGTGAGAAAAGAAGAAAAATATGGGTATTAAATAATGGAAAGAAAGAAAGAGAGAATGTAAGAACAGGACCGAGTGACAGGAAAGGTGGGAGACGGAGACGAGAGGAGAAAGAGGTAGAAAAAGACAGGAGGGAAGAGGGGAATAAGGTAGAAAGAGAGGTAGGGGCTGAGGGACAGAAAGAACGATGGATGGAGGAGGAAGGTAGGGAAGAAGCGATGAGAGGAAAGAATGATAGAAGATATGGAGGATGGAAAAAAGGGATGAAAGGAGTGACTGTAAGAGAGAAACATGGAGAACAATGGAACAGACAGAACAAGTAAAAGGAAAGAGTGGTTGGAAAAAAGGGTAGGAGAGGTAGAAGGCAGCGGCAGGAAAAGAAGAGAGTTGTAAAGTAGGAAAGAAGGGATGAAATATGTATGTAGACAAATGAATAAACAGGTAAGGGATAGAATGATTAAAGATTGATTGAAAGAAAGAACAAAAGAAGAGAAAGGAAGAGGAGGATAATGGCAGAAGAAGAAAAAGTGGAGGAAGAATTGGGAAAGAATAGAAGTTGCGGAGGAAGAATGATAGGGGTTATGGAGGATAGAGAAAGGCGGGGGATGGAGTGAGCAGATGAAACTGATAAGATAAATGGGAGGAGACAAAATGAGAAACTGTGAAAGTGTAAAAGAGAGAAAGAAGAAAGCAATGAAGGGAATAACTAAGAGGGAGGAGTAGAAAGAGATGGCTGAGTGTTAAAGATGGGAAATGGGGACAGTGGGAGAAAAGAAAGCATCAAGAGAAGACAGGATGAAAAAGATGGGGAATGGATAAGGGGGGAGCAACAGGGGAGATATTTAGGCGATGGAAGAAAGAGGAAAAAAGCAACAAATGGAGAGGCAAGAGAGATGAGGAATGAAAGGACAGTTGCAAGAGAGGGAGGAAGATGAGAAGAAAACAATGCTGTAGGGAAAGGAGAGGTGAGAGGTGGAAGTAGAAAAAGAAGAAAGGGAGTTGAAAAGGCAGAAGCGAAGAAAAAGGGCAAGAAGAGAAGAAAGGAGAGGTGAGAAAGAGATGGCAAAAATAAAGACAAACAGAAAGAGGGACTGAGTGGGAGAGGTGTGAGATGGGGAGAGGAGAAAGCAGGAGCCGAGCACGGAGGAGGAAAGAGGTAAGGAAACGAAAAAAGGTGTCAGACAGAGTAGGAGAAAGTGAAAGAAGAAGGAAAAGAGAGAGGAGAGGAGATGAGGGCCTCAGAGGCAAAAGGAAAAGATTAGGAGTGAAAGGAGGACAAGAGAGTGGGAGAGAGAAACAAAAAGAGACATGGAGTGAGGGAGAGGTGGGAGACACAGAGATTACAGGGAGAGAAAGAATGAAAGAGAAATGCTGGATGACTGGTGATGAATAATTGCTGGTGAGAACACACAGCTCACCGACACTCAGCCTCTCCTGCCGCCGCTTAGCTGGAGGGCTCGGAAACATCAACAGCAGCATTAAAAATAGCAGCGATTATTTGAAAACAAGCCGGGGGAAAAGTGTATTTACAAATAATAATTCTCAACATTTGTTTCATCCTACTTGGAGCTGCAGATGGGTGTGGTGTGTCACAATATGACAATCCAGTGTGAGGAAAAAAAAAACTTTGTCTTTCACTTTTAATCCAGAGTGAGACATCATGAAGCATACTGAGCAGACTGACATGAAAAACTTTCATGATCAGGCGGGAACCTGCGGGTCTGAAAAGTGTCATAAACCTGCATTCTTTCTAACGGCCAGTAGGGGGCCACTGGTTGCAAAAAAGAAAGTAAAAGAAATAATAAATGCAAAATTAACCTACTTCTCTCTGATTTATTACCTCAGTAAACACTTTCCTAACGAGTTTATGGTCTCAATCATTCTTTTCAAGTCTTCTTCAAAACAGCGTGATGTTCATTTGGTAAATTATAGTCCAATTTAGAGGAAAGTAGACAAAAAAAAAAAGCAGGGTATGCTTTAGGCCGGGACTAACTTGTGATTGACAAGTTGCTATCATAGCGACCTGTCAATAAAGATACAAGTGACTGGTACCTGCTGCACTGTGTACATTTGACCAGCATTGTGGAAAAGGCTTATTATTAGGAGCTGGCTGTTCACTTTTTCTGGTAATATATATTCTGTTGTGAGCCTGTTTTTTCACTAGCTCAAATTAGCATCCTGGTTAAAAATCACAGTTAATGTGAATTACGGATGCACCTTGCTAACCAAGCTAGTGAGCGCCAACCGCTCGTCAAAATATCATCACATCCAGTGCCTGGTTGCAAAAATTCAAGATGGTGTGGCAGCATGGGGTTAGAGACCCATTGACAGGAGTGGGCGGGGTCAGTAGATGGCAGGTATTGGTTAAACAGGAAGCAGGAAGGCATAAATGGCGGCATGGCCATTTCCTCTTGCCAAGCACCAACATCACTGTGGGCGGACGCTTTAATGGCTCACTGTTAGTGTAGACATTTCCCTCCCCATGTGGACGAGCCCTGCAGGGTTGGACCTTCCTTTTGGAGCATCGGGGGTGTCCATTTGTCGTTAATCATATGGCATAGAGCCTTCCTGAAGTGGCAGTCAGTCTCTTGCTTGCACATTGGAGGAAAAGCTGCCTTGCCTCTTTCTTTACATGCTAGAAAGCCCCTTTTTTATGTACATGATAGAAGTCCTGTTTAAAAGGCTCTTTTAATGTAAGCTTGAATGAAAGTGTGATTGGGAGTGAGCTAACTGTCTGTGAGCTCAGTTTTTAGCAGACTGTTGTAAATATTGTTAATAATTTGTCTTGTTTATTTTGTTTTCTTTCCTCTTGAAAGAAACTTTGTTTCTGTTGTAAATAACTGTTTGCTTTGGATTTAAATGAACAGTTTTTTTTTTGTTGAACTAATTGATTTTGCTTTTGTTTCATTTAATAGTTTTTTTCTTTCTATTGTTTTGTGTCACAGTTCTGAATGTTTTTAGTAGTATGCATGTTGTGAAAAGCCTTGTTAAAATAAAAGGAACTGTGTTACGAATGGAACATCGTTTTTGACCCTCCCTCCTCCAAGTGAGACACACCTGTGTGTCTTCATTTATCAGGGCTGACTGAATTATATTCCTTGTGGTGAAATTCCCCAGGTGGCATCGTTGGTTTAATAATACATGTCTTAGAAATTTGCGGTAGGTTTAAAGCCAGGCTCCTTAGCGGGAGTCGCCAAACTATTCGCCTCGCCACAATGACAACGGCTAAAATGCTAAACTTGAGTCTTCAAAACTGTAGTACACAAACCAATGGGTGACATCACAGTGACGACGTTGATTTCTTTTATACAGTCTATATTTATACAATCTTTATTTATGATCCCCTGAGGATTCAATCCGCATGATACCCAGGGAGATGGATCCTAATGTTTTTGGTGACCTGACTTTTACGCTAGTCCATTGTCTGTCTAACTGATATTTTACCATAGTTTCTGAGCACATTCATGCTCCCTATTGTAAGAACCTACTTAGGACTCTTAGGCTACGTTGATACTACATTCCTCGTATGTGTACATATACCTGGCAATAAAGCTGATTCATGCTCGATTCCGATTTTTTTCCCCCCAGATCTGTTTATCTTGTTTGACAGTTCACGTTATTGTTTAAATGTGGTCCATATCGGACTCCAATGTGTACTGTCCACGCCCTGAAAATGACCCGCATGCGCAGAAGAATAAAACGTCACACGCAACACGCTGTCGTAAAGAAGTAAACAAGGGGCCCAGTTGCCTCCCGGGGTCACATGTCCCAAATTATGACAAATGTTCATAACTTTCTGTTAACTTTCTTTCCATGACATTCATTACTGTTTCTGCTGCTGTACAACACATATGCCCCACAACTCACTCTCTCTCGGGTGCTCTACTGCGTCCATTCGGATAAGTAGCATGTATGTAACTGTAACAGGTGTAAGAAAGAGAATTTGTGAGCAGATGAAAGCAAGGTAGAGGAGGAAGAGAGCCACACGTATAATAATGGCCTTTGAGCTTTTTCGTTCATTGCGTCTGGCGGGGGAACAGCTGCTTCAGAGTGATGTCAAAGTCGCATCAATTCTGATCTGACCAGACTGAGGTTGCACTCCAAAAAATCCGACCTGTATTGGATTTGGACCACATATGAAAGTGGCCCAAATCCGAACTGTAAAAGATCAGATTCCATGTGACTCTGCCTGTTCACACGGTTATAAAAAGATCAGACACTGCTCTCAGTTTCGTCATAAGTAAAATATTAAGCAATGCATTTGCAATGGATATTTATGATCCACAAAGGATGAATCAAAAATGTTGTTGGTGTCCCCATGACCTTACAGAAACAATTGTAACATTCTAGTATAATGTTTACCATCTTCGTTTAGCACACTAACATTTGCTATTTAGCATGTGGGAACGTCACTGATTTTGCAGGTATTTGGACATCATTTTTGACCTGATGATGGCGCTAGATGAGAAGTCAAAGGATAACCGAAGTTCTCAAAAATGAAGATATTTCGGGCTGTGGACTGCCGCTGGTAGCATTGTGGCTTCAACAACTACTAAGAAAACTTCTGAGCAGAGTTCACCAGGGGATGAACCAGTTTTATTTACTCTTGAGTTGTCCTTTAGGTCTTCATCGCCCACAAGCCAAATTGTCAAATTTGTAAGTTAAAAAAAAGGGAACAATAAATAAGTTGTAGATAATTATGGTCCCAAAAGGTTGAATTGGTTTTTGGTGGCCTTTCACTGTAGCACCACCATCAGACCAATATTTCCAGTTCTACACAAGATGTAAAAAAAAATAAATGTAATAACCAGATTTCTGTGACCCTTCTGTTCCCTAAAGGATCCCTTTTCAATTTGGACACCCCTCAAAGTTCTCTCTTCTTCCAAACTCAAGCCACATAAAAACATTTCAAGTTAGCCATGAAGTTTTATGCGGACATTTACACTCCTCAGAGGATTTACGCATTTGATTTTAAACACTTCCTGAACTCCATCCAAAATTACACATTCTGAGGTGAACACTGCAGCCTCTAGCAGCTGCTAACAAGGCTTGTTTTTGCAGTTTTACCATTAAAAAAAATCTTAAATTTTAGTGTACTTATTTAAAAAACATCTTACCAGAAACCCCTCCGGCACTCCAGCCAGATTCAAACATGCACTACAGCAGAAGTCTGAAAGTGGTAAAATGTAGTTATCAAGACAAACAGCGATGATTTTCACATTTAATAATAGACAAAAATGTTCTGTCATTCTTTTATGTACATCAGTAATTACAAGTTCAGTAAGCCATTATCCTCAAGTTTTACATGTAGTTTCATCAGCTTCTAGTAATGCTTGTTCATCGTTACACTGCTGTCTTACATACAAAATATGCTATGTACTGCAGTCACATTTATAAAAGCCTGGAGAGTTTTGCCATAAATGATTTTTAAAACCATTCAACATGTCATTCACAATACTTTCTCATTATTTACAAAAAAAACAGCAACTGCTAAATTATACATATTAACAAACTATTCCTCAGTATCTATAATGCCGCTATACAAAGAGAGACAGAAAGACAGAAAAAGAGGGCAATGCCTGATTTTACAATGACCTTATTCTGCTGCTTTAACCTATGTAATTAAGCATTTTAAATACATATTAATGCTGCCAGTGTTTAAGAAAACTCTACTTGTATTTTAAATATTAGGGAGATTTCCAGTAACTAATAACACTTAATAAATATGTATTTGCTGTACATTGCTATCAGTTAATACAGAGATTAAAAAGGTGAAATAAGGCCACTGTAAAGTTAAAGTGTTACCCGATAAAGTTTGAGGCTTGGAAAGCGGGGTGAGATAGAGGGAGTTCGTAGACGGGCTCATCTCTTTAAATCGAAACAAATTTGACAGGTGTTTCACATGTAAGGTGGCACATTGGCAGACAGTGCACAGGGTTCCTACACATTTGCCTTTGCAAATTTCCACACTCCCTCTTGGCTATTTTGACCAGCTCGGGCCCACTTCACACTCTGGGAGCTCCACACAGTGGCGAGAGGTAATCATCTGAAGAATCTGAACTTTAGGATGCAGGAATTAGGCTCGCAGCAGCTAACCCCTGCTGTGATGCAATGAAAAGGCATATGTTCACAGCTTGTCACGGCTATAGCGGACTAAACCAGGGCCTGTGGAAAAACAGCAATTAATGCGTCCGATTAGACTTCTTTAGAGGTCGGGTGGAGCTTTACTGGGAATGTGCTGAGGAGACCAAACCAACATGGTCTGGACACAAACAAGGTCACAACAGCCAATAACATTGGACCTGAAGCTCAACCAACCAGTCAGCATTACAATCTAGAATTTGTAGCTGGTCATACTGTAATTAATTAGACAAACAAATATGGAATGTGTCAACTTGAGGAAATAATGACGCACTTTTGTATTACAAAAATGGATTTTAGGTCATATTGCTCATCCCTACTAAAAAACATCTAATCTGTCAAAAATGACATGTGTAGGAACCCAGTGTGAGGCTGCTGACTACAGATTTGGGTCAAATAGTATTTACAGATAACCGAGTTTGTTTTTAATCGTTTCAACCATCATATACCAAATCTAAGTGGGTGAAACTGGCCACACAGGACAACACAATAAAATTGCTTAGGTTTGTCAAATAGGTGTTACCATGGAGGCAAGAACAAACACTATCAGACGCAAGATCTGCTTGTCTGAACCATCAAGCACAAAAAGATCATTGTTATTCGAGGCTCTGGGCAGACAAGAGACCTTACATCTTCTTTACAAGTTCAGTGTCTTTCTCAATACATCTTCAACAAGACAAACCAGCTCTTACATGGTCTGACCCGTGACCTTCCAGTTACTGTGCTGTCTGTGTTAACCACTGAACTGCCCTGTCACCCGCGGGCCAGAGAGCAACTCATGACAGCAGGCTGCTGGGACTTACAAACCGCCCCCAGCGAGCTCCAGTTTACAAATTCACCGCGGCTGCACAGGTGATTTTTTTCATTTTACATTCATTTACAAAAGAATAAAAAACACAATCTTCATTCTTTGTGAAATTATTACTACAGTACATTGGAATCAGCTGTAGAACAGATTCATATCTGAAGAGTTTCTTTGCGAAATGAGATCTCTGCTCTATGTGAAAGAAAAGAAAATTTGCAACTGAAGATGACTATAGTTATACATTTTGTCACTGAATATTGTTACCGGAGAATGTGATAAGTGATTTGTTTAACAGTGATCATCATAAAAAGGTAGTTTTTTTTGTTTGTTTTTTTAAATGGAAAGAACATTTTCATCTACAGAAAATCAAATATATGAGATGTTGACTGATCTCCGAGCTGCTCCTGTTAAAGTGAGAGTGCTGCTGATGCTGCAGAGGACAGAGATGAGACCCATTTGATGATGGGTTATGTGACGATGTGTTTGCTCGCCTCTCTCCATCAGCTCAGGATCACATTTTTCCTCCAAATAATTGTTAATTGGCTCTTTTGTTTTAAATTGCTCAGAGCACCAGATATGGACATATTAATTTATTTGGATCCCCATTAGCCACTACCAAGGTAGCAACTACTCTACCTGAGGTCCACACAAGTAAACATAATGCATACTAATACATAATGTAAAACATTTAATATGTCCCGTGAACTAAGTCCCGTCAATTTGTCAAGCAAGTTAAAAATATAAAGAGAAAAATTTTCTACTAAACTAAAATCGGTGCTGAAGATTTGTGTCTTCCTAGAGCCACAGAGACTTGAAAATGTTCCCCCCATTGTCAGCATTTCACCACATAAGATTTTTGGAATTGAATAGCACCTCCAAACGATGGTTGGTTACCTGCCAAACAGACTGGTAGTGCAGACAAACAAAGTCCTGGCATACAGAGCAGGGAGGACAACCCATCCTCCTCACTCTGCTTTCAGATGAACTGAAATAGTGTTTAATAAAATGTTTTATGCAACTCAGAAAAACTTGGCAGGATTTTCTTGGTGACACAGACCAAATTTTCTTACATTCAGCTAATGATTGTTATATTCTACCTTCAAGTTTCTGCAGAAGCGACCGAATAAACATCAAAGCCTAAACTGGGCATGATGGTTGAAAAAGGTTGTTCTAGTGGAGAAAAGAACAAAACATGATTGATAATAAAGTGAAGTGCTTTGATTCCTCAGTGCTAGAATGAATAGAGCTGACTCCTTAACCACACGCTGCTCGCTGGGGTCACTGAGTGGAGTTGTGAGCACATCCAGCTTTCTATAATTACAGAATGTCAACTTTGTTCATGCATTCTGCTCTGACCTTTTCCCAGTGCTAAAAATGTGCCCTTTAACCAGACAGTGAGCAGTTCTACTATGCTGAGCACATGTGAGAACCTGGAACTAAGTACGCCGCTTTCTTTAGGGCAAAATCCAAGTTATTAAATAGTTCTATTACTGTACTTCTCAGAGAGCAGGGAGGTATTCATTTTGTTTGAGTCAGGAGGAGATTTATTTACTATATCTGTGTATGCTACTGCCTTCAGTCAAAGACCTGCAGGTGTTGTAGTATCCAACATATATTCAGCAATGACCAGTATGGATTAATTTAAGACAAAAGGACAAAAACAAAAAGGAAATAAACACAGGTCTGACAGCCTGGCGCCGTTACTAAACAGAAATTGACTTGAGACATTTTAAAGCAATGGCTCTGTTTCACACTAGCAGTTTTTTCTTTTGTGTGTCTTGTGTTTGCCTCCTATTTTTTACTCTGTGGCTTCCCTCATTTTTCCCCAGTTGACAAGAAGTAGTAATCTTTCTTTAAAAATGGACCAGTGACTTCAAGATACAGGACTGTGGAAAATCAGGTAAAGCCGATATAAAAGAAAGTAAAAATAAAGGACTGGCTTAGAGCAACCTCACACATGGAGCACAAAAACAGAGTAAACCCAAGAGACCAGGAGGCAAGATATTTCAGGAGCCAATTTAAGAAAAAGTGATGAATGTTTTTCTCTCTCATCTATTTTTTAGAATCAATATCCGAAGTCTTCCACGAGATGCGGTCAACTCAAAAGTCCCCTTTAACAAAAGGTGCAAATAAGGAAAGAGACGCTGATAGAAACAGACGCCGACACTTGCATTGTGGCTGCTCACTTTGTTACCGTATGTGTGCTTCAAGTTCAGAGTTGTTGGCCTGGTACCATTTAAATGTTGGCATCAGCAGCTTCACTGTAGCACTGCATCAATATGAAAACATCGTCACTGCTGCAGGGGCTAAGTGGGCAGCCATAGATAGCTCAGGGACATGAAACAATCGCCATCAAACGGCAGGGGGAGAGCGACAAGGTTTCTGGCATTTGTGGGGGGATGTGTTGGATTTAGGGACACGGGAGCAGCAATTAGAGTCTATGGATTTCTTAGGCAACGATCACAGAGGATGCTGAACCAATCCCCACGACTCCCCTCACACAGATCAGCCTAATCACCAGTCAATCAGAGTCAGACGATCTATAGGAAACCTGTTTCACATGAGCTTGGGGCGCAGCACTGCCCCAGGGACAATTGTTAAACACTGGAGGGTTTTTTTTCACCTCCAACTCTTCTGCTTTGTGTCCGAGAGCACTGCGTGTGCACCTGTGTATGCAGAGCCAGTGGATTTCATTGCAACTGGAGGAGTAATTAGCTGGAAAAGTTCCAATAGGCGCTGGCTTACGATCCAGACAGCCAGCCAGCGCGAATGAGATGTTGCTGTGGTCTTGTTTTGTACTTGGCCACACAGCCAGACTGGAGACAGACTGGCAGAAAAGGCGGTTTGCTCGGCAGCCGGATGTTCACAGAGACAGAGAGAGACGGGCAGAGACAAAGCTCCAGACAGGCCACAGAGAAGACAGCGGCAGAAGACATAGAGGCCGATTAGAAATGTCACAGACTCTTTAGATGGGCTTTGGCTGCATGGCCAGCTTCCTACAGTGGATCCTCATTAAAGGAAGACTGAACATGCTGTTAGCTTGCTCGGAGGCCGAGCTGTACAGGACCCCGGTGACACCAGCCCTCAGTGCTGAGCTGTGAACATGACAGCAGGCGACAATGGGCTACAAATGGGTACAAGGGCCTGGAAAGTTGGTTTTTGGAAGTATGTCTCTGTGTGGTTTTTTGTGTCTGTGTGCATGCGCAGCTGAACATGTCCAGTTAATTCCTGCCTTCAAAGTAAAACAATACAAAACAAAGAACAGCAATAACTTAAGTAAAACAAGAATATAGAGGGATGCAAAGTCTCTGGATTTTTCAAAAACTACGAGACGAGGATCTCTTCTAGCAGCAAGCCGTGGCCGCCTCGACTCCAACGAGGCGGTGTCGACAAATGTAAATGTCTTGACGTGAAAGGGTGAAGTCAGCACCCGCTCTGTCCCTCCCTCCCTCCCTCCCCTGCCACCTCTCTTTGTGTCCAGTTTCTGTCATTCAGTTTGTGGGGACCCGTAGTTCCTGTAGGAGGAGAGGGAGGGGAAGCCCGTTGAGGCTTCAGTCTGCCGGACGACTCGGCCCCTCACCAAAATGTTCCAGTCCTGCATCCCAGCATGCACCTCTCCCTGCCAGAGCGGCGCTGGCATGAAGTCTCTGAAGCAGAGAGAGGCTGAGGCGGGGGGTTGATGGGAGAGCATTGGGTGGAGGGGTGGTAGAGGAGGACAGGGGGCGTGGTCAGATGCAGGTGGATGGTTGTGCGGTGGGCTGCTGTTTGCGGTTTCTCAGGCCTCCAGACTTCTCCTTGTAGCCCACACACATCTGCTGAGAGACGTCCACCAGTGCACTGGCCACTGCCAGACCTGCAGACACACAGAAATATTACAATTAGGTGAATATTACAAAGTTTTTTGATCTGGACATACTAAGCTGTGATTCACTGTAGGGATATCACTTTTTCAAAAGTTCAAGTTCTGATGAATAAGAACAAACACTAGATTTGTTTTAATAAATTCAAGTGCAACTTTTCATAATCAGTTAATCATTTAGCTTATAACATCCAACATGTGTGACTAGGGGGTCACTGGTAAAGTTTAAATGCGACAAGCCAAAGAGAAAGCAGAAGAAGAAAATGCATCCAAATATTTAACATATATTTTTGGTTTCCAGAAACTTTTTAGTTATTACTGTATAAAAAAAAGGAATGAATAATAGAATCTGTGTCTGTTATTCAAAACTTTTTTCATTTTTGATGGTCTTTAATTGATTTTCTTCAGTGTGATTGTGTTTTTCAGTGCATTTCTTTGCCTTATGTAAAGCACTGCCTCCAGTTTTCTCTTTGGCAATGCATAGTTTAATGATGTCCATAAACACGGTCACTTTTACACTATGAACACACTACATACACAAACCTACTTGGACTTAGTGTGTAGTGTAAAACTGGGACACGGCAGCATGCATGCACATGCACAGGTTGTGATCATAAGACTGGCAGTGTAGGCAATTATTAACTTCATAAACATGTATTAATACTCTTTGAGACAAGAAATCCCAATAAACTCCATTTATCTCCAATGATGGATGTATTTATGCTGATCAAATACACATAGCCAACGGCAACATAGAAATTCCAAGGGGAGAAGCTGCGGCTGCAATCACATCCTCTGGAATCATACAGTCTCATGGTCTTTCAGAGTAATAGGCTGCAACTATAAGCTTGTTTCTTGATCTAGTAGTGGGTGCAGGATGGTTCAAAGTAACCACATGATGCTCAGATACAAATCAGAGGTAATCTACAGTGCAAACCTCCTCTGGGCTGTTTGGAGAGTGACGAGGTCGGCCACTTTGGAACAAGTTTAACTGTAAACAGATGTGATGGTGGCAATAGACGGCAGCCTGAGGATTCAACACGCACATAGCCGTATGGGAAACAAGTTAAAAGCATTTTAACAGGAGGCCCTCGCGGGCATGATGAGATGGTAGGAACACGGCTAACATGGTCTCAACAAAAGCTGCCAGAGGGAAAGCTCCACTGGGAGCCGAGGCAGTTTTGTTATGACAAAGGGACTGTGTGTTAATTAATAAGCGCCTGGGGCGCACTGATGGTCTGGGGACTGCAACTGTGGGATGCAAAGAGGCTATAAAACATAGAAGGGGAAAAATACAAAAAAAGAAGAAATCAAGTTGAGTTCTTGTTTGAGTCCTTGAAGAAAACAGTAGAAGAAACAGAAAAGTAGAAAAAAAAAAAACCTTAAGAAAAGTGAAGTGCTTAGTCTGGGTCCTTTCAGACTGTCTTGGAAAGAAAGATAAGGAAAACAGATGAAGGACAGAAAGACTGTAAAGAGAGCAAGTGACAGTGCAGAGGATGAAAGAAAGTAATGGGCTAAATTCTCAGTGCTGTCAGACTGTCCAGGAAAGAAAGAAGGAGGAAGAGAAAGAAAGAGGGAGAGCACAGGAAATATAAGAAAAGACACTAGACTGCACTTTAAACCCAGACCTCACAGAGAAGAAGGAAAAGAGGAGAACATAGAGAAAAATCAAGGCGAAATAGAAAAAAAACTCTTAGAGTGGGAAAGAGAAGAGCTGCAGCAAGCTTCTTAGCATAGAGAGACAAGACAACATGCAGACAGAAAGATGATGAAGGGAGGAAACTCAGACGAGAGGGAAAGCAACAAACAGTCTGCAGCCTTCATTTCCACACACAGAACTGAAAGGAGAGACAAGACAGAATGAGGAAAACGCGGAAAAGCAGGGAGAGAGTTGCAGCCTGCTCACTGCAGCATCCTTAAAAATCAATACGTCCTTGTCAAATTAATAGTGCAATCACGAAATAATTACTGTAAACAAATGAGATCATGATCAAGATGATCTGTAGCCTCTATTATACAGTTTGTGTATGATTCCGCCAGTGTCTCAACACTGAGACCACATATCCCACTATCCTTGATTCTCTTCTTCTGTTACTGAGGATCGTCAGTCCGATGTGTTATTTTCTACTCATTTTATGTAAGCAGATATTACTGCCCAAATATTTTAGTTCTCTTTGCACTGGAGGAACAGCGCACCCTTTCCGTTTTTCTTTGTGTCAAGCAGCAAAGCTAAGACATTTCTGTGAAATTAATCTTCATGTCAAAGTGCAATGTACAGTGTAGAGAAAGACAGAAACCACTAGTCTCACGCTGTAACAGGGATGGGAAAATGAAACTTCTACAAAATAATGACTACACCCCTGCATAGACAAGTTACGGTGATATGCAGCAGAACTGTGAAGAAGCCAACTTTCTGTCATCTTTATTATATGTATAGTCATTTGAGAGACAACCGAAACAGATAAATACATTATGTAAATGAGATGTTGTATGTTGTAGCTGAGACTCAGAATCTCCGGGTTGTCTGTCCCCTGATGAGTGTAAAGCAACATTTAGATGCTAAGAAGAAAGAAAGGTTTAGCTTTGCTGTTGTTTTGGTGTGTCACTGTCGATTGAGAACTTTTTAAAAAATGACCTGAAATCGCTAGTGTGGAATGAAATCATTTGCAGTTGTAAACAGTGTTTTCAGTTGTATCCACCTTCCTATGGGCATGGTGTAAAATTCTGAGGGAAGAATAATACTATAGAAATATATAAGATCCAAAGAAACGGGAGTGAAACAAGTTAGGAGCTACATCTGCAGTGTAAACTTGTCTTTCTCTAACTATAACTGAAGCTTCATGAGACGGAGGAAGGAAGGAGGCTCAGGGAAAGGATGTGAAAAAAGAGAAAAACAATCAAACAGATGAAGTGAGGATAGAAAACAACAAACAAGAGAATGATTCAACGTCTGCGTCTTACCAGACTGTCCTGGAGGAGGGATCCCGCCGGTGCCCCTGGGTAACCGCACAAAGATGGAGAGTACGGCGGCTTTGTTGCCAAAGCAAGGCTCAAGGGCGATGGGTTTTGGTACGGACTGTGGAAAGAAAAAGAAAAGAAAAAAATAAACTGTATTACACATCAAAAGCCTCCCAAATCCTGGTGAACACACACCATTTTCAAAGACATGGATAACAGAGGCTTTGCTGTTACTGTTCTTGTTTGTGTCAGCAACATGCACAGCAACCAAAAAAAAGCCCTTTCCCATCCCCTGTAGAGATACACATACTGATCTGCGGGCACAAATTGGATCTCCCCCACTCCCAAAATCCCCCACTGTGCACAATTTCATGACAATGCCGCCTGTGCGCAGTGCGGGCCCCGACTGGATATCAAGTGGTGGCGCTGGGACCGCAGATTTGTGTAGGCGGTACCGGCGGTGCACTCCTGTCACCACAGGCCACCTGACACACCTGACTCTCTAATATCCCATATCTCCTGTTTATCAGAAACTCATCCATATGTGGGGATGAGTTTCCCGCCTGTAAACACTGACCAGATCTGCTGCTGCTCACCTCGTACAATATTCATGGGTTTACCTCGACGGAGGATATGGAGGACGCCGCCACCTCACCTGCATACAGATAATGTCCTATCTCTCTCTCTCTCGCCATCTACCTCACTCTGTATTTCGAATTCCTGAGCCGGACAGGAAAGTGGGCCATGGCATGGTTTCATACACTGCCTCTCAGTTTCCACACACACACACACACACACATATACACAAGTTCTATCCCTTCTCTCTCTGGTCTTTATACTCTGGAGAGTAGAGCTTAACGGCCCAGGTGGAAATGATTGTGGCGTGTGGCACACAAACACCTCACACTGAAACACACCATACACACAGTTTTCACACTCATAGGCAACTGTATATGTACACCATTTTCACCTCGTCACACACAAATTTATCACAGCACGTCTCTCTCTGAGCGCACACACACACCTAGTGTAAGCATACACATGGGGCGCAGGGCAGTAATGATATTCAGGCTCTGACCCATTTTACACAATTATTCTCTGCTCCGTCTCTCTGAGGCTTACCTTTCATACCAGCAGGATACACAGGCTGTCACACTGGTAGCTGGGGACGTAGCATAAAGACCTGGATGCGTGCGTGCGTGCGTGCGTGCGTGTGTATACAGTGCAGCTGATGTAGTAAAAGAGGGGGGATTCTGTATTTGCTTATGACCCTACAGTTGTGTGCCTGCATATCTGTAGGAGGTGTGTTTTCACATGCGTATCTGTGCAACGGGGTGTGTTCATGTACGATGTGACAGAGAAGGACATTTTATCCTCTCAAGTCATGATTGTCAACGGAGCCCTATTTGCGATTGAGTCGGTCTGTGCACAGGTGCGACTTTAATACTGCTGCACCAACCTCGATCACTACTGTGCAGACCCTGGCTCCAAACGACATCACCAGCGCAATATGACAGCGCCCACATCCGGGACATATATATTACAGTTCATCTTTATATACATTCTATAGTCTACACAGAGAAGGTTGTTTTGAGCAATTGTAGGTTGCAGAGGAGTCAAAACCTCCCAAAACTCAACAACATGTTGTTCATAACATAGCGTAAAGTAAGCTGATAGGTTGGTGCAGTTGTGTGATTGGGAAAAAACCTGTGAGTATAAAAGACACACCAAGTATACAAGTATAAATGAAACAGCAATGCAACGGTCTCTGAAGGTGCATGTTCGCCCACGTACAACCTACAGAAGCATGTTCCTGAAGAACAGTGTAGTAAATTTTATCATTTAATTTTCATCTCTTAAAACACAACAAAAACAACCTAAACATACTGTGAAGCAGAAATCATAAATTATCTCCTGTCTTCAAGAGGAAAAGAAACAAAAGAGAAGCAAAAAAAAAAGAAAGAAGTTCCTTAGAAAATAGTCACTGGAGCATCAGTTTCCCTACATTTTCAACTTTCATTCATGCCAACTGCTTACAGAATGAACACACAGCATAATGCTTTACATACAGCCCGTGAGGAGATAACAATTAACGGAGAGTTACCCGCCTGTAAACACTGACAAGATCTAACATCTTTAACTCTGCTTGAAATGTATTCAACAGGCAGAATTTCATATGCCATTTGATAAGTGATTAAACTGATGAGGAACTGTATTAGGGAATCTACAGGGATGATTAGACTGGGAACTAGCAGCTCTACACTATCATTTTTAAATAAGCTGTTAAGGGACAATGATGTAAAGAATATCTGTATTTGAAAGTCAAAAGGCCATGACTTTAACAGATCAACAACACAGATTTCATGTCTGAACGGGGCTTAGAAAGTTCTCAGCTGCATAGAGCGCACACACACACAATGTTCATGCACCTTTTGACAGTGAAGGTTATTAGGAGGTTGTGTTTGTGCGTGTATGCCTCTGAGTTTGCAGCAATTTTCAGCTGTGTTGATGCTGCATTCACACACATGCAGTGTTTCAGCCCCCCCCACCCCCGTCCCCCGAGAACTGACAGGGGGAATAGTTCAGATGCAGACAAATGGGCTCGTAGTGGGACAGACTCGCCCTGCTGGAAACACTGCAGTCAAGCCAGCAGCAGCATCAACAACACACAGAAAATAAATACTCAGATGTTAGGATACCAGAAGTATGTACAGCACCTCAACTCTGACACGCTGGAATTTTAACAATAAATCATCAATTGCTTTGACGTTGAGAAATGAGTGTGATCAATGTAAGCAAACAAGCCAACATGGGGGGGGGTGTCACTGCTTTGTTTTATATCCTCTCCATCGTCAGCTTCCTCCTTGATTATGTTTGTCAAGTCAAGTTTATTTAAAAATGCCGTAATTAAGACAAGTTTGTCCCAAAGGGCTTTATATTCTACACAGCGTATGACATCCTCTATTCCAAGACCCTGGACTTCTGTTTTCCATTACAGAAAAAAAAAAAAAACTTAAATTCTTTCCTATATTGCCTCCTTGTGTCTGTGCCTCTTTTGGAGGCGCTACGGTAAGCATTTTTAACATCAACATTCATTAAAAATACATTTTAATGGCATTTAATTATACAGTCAAAATAAAAATAATTTTAACCATAAACAAACAAGACCATTGCTGAGAAGATTGGCAGCTTCTAACAACCAGCCATTACACTGATGCATTTATCCGGTTTAGCAAAGTAAAAAGAAGAATAAAAAAAAATACAGAATGATAACAGGAAGAGACAGGAGGGACGGGTAGCAACAACCTCCAGAACAGTAAGAGCTTTTATGAAAAATGTGGATTTAATTATAAGAAACACTAGGACCAACAACCCTGGTGTGAAAGATAATCATTTCACTTGTGGTATGAATTTTACATGTATGAAGGTATTACAAGTAATTTGACTGACAACTTTCTTAATAAATGCTTCACGTCGAACTTTTGTGTCATTATTTTATTTTTATAATTAATATATATTACACACACACACACACACACTCAGTAAAAAGCCTTAACATTAAGACACAAAGAGGTTTACAACCTTTCAATTATGTGACAAACACTTGAAAGTTGTAATACCATTTATCTTCTCCTGTTATGCTTTAGAGTTTACAGACACGGTCATGCTAAGGTGCCACAGTTAGAGCCAGAAATCTTAATTGATAGATATGTCAAGACACTGGTGACAAGACAATGGCAGAAGTAATCCTCTTAAAAGTAAAGTGTTTCTTATAGTCTCTTTGATTTGATCATCTTTGGAAAACTAAAATAACAGAAAAATCTAGCCTCTATTAATTTGGCAGAGAACCTTATGGGACCTCATCAAAAAGCCTTATATCGTGCTCTGGAAGCTCTTTAAAGGAGGTTCTTTAAAAACTCACAAGAGAGGTGGGAGTGCACCAGATAAAAGTATCCCAATTAAATAATGACACAGAGCAAATTGCAATTTTGTTTTCCATTTGATTGCAGTGAAAGCCAATATTGTCCCTCAGAGCAATAAAACATCTTACAGCTTTATGTGATACACGAGTGATGACTCAATAACTGGATAAGACAACCAAGTACTCAGTATGAGGATCATTTCTTTCCATTTTCAAAATCGTGGTGCCTGAACATCATTATATGCAGCTTACATGGATTGCTGAGAAACAGGAATAAAAATACTGCCAACTATTCCAGTACAACATTAGGTGGTGCAATATCACACTTGGCTAATTTTGCTTCTCGATCCCTTGGTACAAGAAAAGATGAAACAATTATTTTGGCCTTGCCAGAAGCAATCCAACGAGGCCTGGTTTGCTCCAGTCCACAGGTCTGTTTTCGCCTCAGGCAAAATGTATTTCTCATCTAGTATGTTTACAATTGGAAAAATAAGGGCTGCCTGTGATAGCCTGAACATCTCTCTACTCTATGTGTAAAAGACGAATAAATAAAAAGAAGAAGAAGACTGGCAGCTTTTAATTTTACAGCTTAGGGCTGTCATAAGACTTGTCTGCCAAGTCCAATTTCTACTGCAACAGCTGCAAGCTGCTCTTAGGTTCTCACTTGTTTACGTGCTTGCTTCTCATTTTCTAATACCGACATCTCATATTCGAACTGGAGAGGGAATAGACACTGAAATAAAATTGGAATTGGAAGAGACATGCTGACAGACTGATGCGGGATGATGTGTGACAGTGGGATCATTTTTATTTCAACAAACACTGAAATTTCATAATTGATTGCAGCGTTAATCAGTACGACTACTGTATCCAATGTAAAACTTCAGTTTCAACCTGAAAGGTACAAGCCAGGTGCTTCACTTTAAATTTGGCAAAAACGAAACAGGGAAACCTTAAAAAACTCAACACAATTTATCTTATTCAACACATGCCAACTTTTGTTTTGTCCTGAGCAGAAATTAAGGGGGAGGGGGACAAAACAAAAACACCTTGAAAAATTCAATTATCCATCCTTTTAAACTCTTTGTGCATGTGATTTGTTTTTCTTTGCCTAAGATGTTCACCAAGGGTAGTGTCTTTTCCTGTGGTCTTCTTCAGAGGCTGCATGTTAATAACTTCCCCCAGCAGATGCCTTTGTTTTATACCGCTGAAGCCCTCCCCTTGACTACGCCGTGCACCAACCTCCCCCACCAGTACCGCTCCAGAGAGTTATCTAGCCTGGCCAGGCAGAGCAGCGAAAGGTTTTGTTAAATTACCTCCAGTAATTAGCCCAGCACGTAGGATCGCTGCTGAGCCCACCCACACGTACACATACATACACTGATGTGGGCATCCACTGCGGCTGCATGCTGCTCTTCTTTCATCCGCTGCATTCATCTCTACTTTAGCAGCAGCTGGGGCTGAGTTTCCCCCCCGCCAGTGAAGAGAGTGAGTCAAACTCCCTGTTGCTATGTCTCACCAGGTACGGCCACTTCCACTGAGCCAACTTTGATGTGTTTTTATTCAGTTGGCTTCTATTTGCCAAGAAAATGTTTTGTCAGCCTGTTATAATAACAACACCATATTGCAGTGTGTTTAAACTAAACTCAGCAGAAAAATTAAGATAAACAAGTTTAAGTGAACTTTATCTTACTAAATGAGAATGTTGGGTTCTCAATGTAAAACATAACCAGGCAATCTCAATCAAATGGATCAGATGGAGTAAAGCTCTTTTCTGGAACTGAGTGTCAATAAAGTACACCTGTAGTGCACAACTTAACCATATAATGTTCTACGAAGTAATGAAAACCCAAGTTACAGCCAACTCCAACATCTTTAATTCATTTCAGAAGCTTGTCAAACCTAACACTACTCAGGAGGAGAACTGAGGCAGCTGAGTCTTTGTAGAGCAGGAAACAAGGACACACAATATGTTAAAACAAAACAAGTGTAACTTCTCTGCAAATAGGTGAGAAGCTTTACGGCTCCGATTACCGCAAACAAATAAAAACACCTTTTGTCTTTAGCACTGTCTCATCTTTCTTTCAACCTCTTCTGTTTGTACTGTTTGTTGAAGTGAAAATTATTCATAAAAACCTAGTCACCAGTGGATAACAGAGACATATTTTAAAGTTTTCAGGAATCCGCCACTCGATAAACATTTCTGCTTTCCTAAAACAGCTCTGGACTTATTCTCTCCAGGTAACCAGGAGAAACTACAGAAACACATCACAGAAAACACTATTCTTGCCATGAAAGATGCTATAAATAACATCACAGGCAATTTACTTCTAAATCCAAGTCCACCCAAGCAAGTGCATCTCAACAAAACGGTAAGTCAGTCCATTAGATTCAGAATTTATGAAACAAGTCTTTACCACACGCTTCTTATCTATCAGAATATAATAATTCCTCTGGTGTTTTGACGTTTCACCTTAAATTCCATGATTCTCAGTGTTCTAGACAGGAAAATGTAAGTTTATCACACTTGCACCATTGGTATTTAAAAAAAATAGGCCTTAATTTAATGAAATATACAATGAGTAGATAAACCAGAACAGCTTCTTTGCTTGCTCCATTTTTTTCATAACATGTCCCGATTTTCTCTTGTCCCATGGTATCCATAAATAAAAGCAGAGCAAGAGGCTTCACAAAGGTAATCATCTGCCTGTGATGGCGGGGCCGCAAGCTCCATTTGGCAGAAGCAGAGTGAATATATCTCATCTGCGAAGCAAGTTTGGACTTCCCACCGAGGCTATAAACAACTTTAATGATCTTCAGCTCACTCTGCGGCGCCTGGCCCCCCCATATACTCCAATCGCGAGTAGCGTCCTGATAAAACAGCATGGAAACAAGGGGAAGAACCTGCTCCGGAGTCGCTCAATCTGAGCCGGTAGGAGATAGGATAGTGTGCGCTCACTGTTTGAGCTAGTGAAGGCAGAGAATGCTGAGGAGGAAGATCTAAATTGGATCTCTGCTCCTGGGCTTCTCCTGCCCTGATGGAGAGGAGGAGAGCAGGCCAGGAAGAATGGAAGAAAAGAAGATTCGGAGAAAAGGTAAAGCAGAAATGGAGGAGGAGGGTGCCCGATTTCCACAGCAAGCTGCATCTTTTCTTTTTACACAGCAGCACAACACATGCACAATGCCAACTCCCACACAAACATGCAGAAGTACACACACACACACACACACACACACACAAGCAGATAAGGCCAACACAAAACTCCAAACAGCTGATAGGATCAGTAAAGAACTGGTAAATTAGAGAAGAACACTATAGTAAAGTAAAGATGTAAGACAGGGGACGAAAGGAGATGAAAAAAAGAGAAAAGATACAAAGAAAAGTAAAGACAATAGACGAAAAAAAAATGATTAAGACAAGGAAAAAAACAGACAAAAGAATAATATTTGAAAATAGAAAAGAATATATACAAAAGAACAAAGTGTACAGAACAAAACCGTTAACAGAAGTTATGCGAAAAAAGGGGTAACAAACAGGAAAGAAGAGATAAAAAGATGGATAGATAAAAAAAGATAAAAAGAAAAGGAGGAAAAATACTAAAAGACAAACAAAGAACACAGCTGAAAAAGGGAAGAAAAAGGGAAAAGAGAGGAGAGCAGAAGATGGAAGAGAAAATAAAAGGAGAGAAGAAAGAGTAAAAAGAATGATAAAACAAAGGGAAGAGATTAACAGAAGCGACTAACAGGACATGAGAAAAAAAAAAAAAGACAAGTGAAGAGAAAGGGAGAAGGGATCAAAATAGGAGACAGACTAATGAAAAAAGGTGAAAAGGAGGAGAGAAGAGAAAAGCTAAAAGGACAAACAGAGTTGAAAATATGATAAAGAACAGAGGGGAAAGATGTATGGAAAGAATTGAAAAGAAAAAGAAGGTAAGAAAAGAAGAGTGGAAACATTAACACAGGGCACAAAACAGAGAGCAGAGGAAAGAGTGATGAAAAAAGAAAGGGAAGGGGAATAGAGGAGAGGGGAAGAGAAGTGAACTGAGGACAAAAGAGAAGCAGGAGATAGTTTCAGTTAGAGCAGGGATTTGATTAGCTGCTGATCTTCCCGAGGGGCCCTGCAGCCTTTGCTGGGAGTAACCTTGTGCTCGGGAGCCGAGCCCCTTGAGATGCATGGCCCCTGTCAGAGGGGCCCCGGAGCCACCCTGCCGAAACAGCCCTATAATTCTGCACTACATCTGCATTCAGAGGTCATTCATCACAAAGTGCACAGTCACAGGTATACCTGCCAGCGGCTCCGTGCCCGCCGAATACTCAACTGCAATTTCTGTAACTCTGCACAAGTGCTACTTTTAAATGTTCTCTACTGCTGCCTCTGTGCTCAATATCTGCATTTAAATCTGCTCTAGCCTACTTCAACTCCACTGGTACGTCAAACCCTTCTCTATAATAAAGTCTTCTGAACCACCATCTCCAGTTTCATCTTTACATTTAAATCTACCCTTCTACCATCTCACCAGGCTCAAGCTCTACTAACAATAGCTGTTCAAAAATACTCTGACACTGTGGAGATAAAGAAGCTTGCTTTGAAGTGCTCACAACATTGAAAAATGACATTTTAAAATCTAAAGAAGAGACGACAGTTTCATTGGAACTACTTTCTACTTGTGGTGGAAATTTACTTTGACAAATTATTTGTTAATGCTTAAGCTTAACTCCTTATTTGGTAAGAAGGTGTTGGGACATGGCCTTGTAGACTACTTAACTCCCTCAATTCTTCTGTGACAGCAGGTATTTTCTCTTTACATGGAGGTATGTATTCTTGATTCCACTGTACAATTGTTTTTGTCTTGTTTCATCGTCAGAGTGCTTATGATAATTATATATATTCATTCTCTGAGACTTCTTACTTCAACACTACCTAAGAAATGGTCACTATAAAAAAAACTGAGTTCACATCTGCATATACTGTAGTAGTGGCAGTAGTTTAATAAAAAATATCTCCTTAACCTTGGCATGTGTTTTTTGCAGTATGGAAGTATGGAAAATAAAGTGAAGTAAGACAAGGAAAAGTATTCTCAAACTAACCAACAATAACAGCAACCAAAAGTAATGATGCTAAATATTACAAAGTTAGGTTTGCATCCAAATCGCAGTTTAAACATGGCTGCATTGCTCTCATTGTAGTTTGGGTTTGTAACTTTGGCACTCCTTAGACAAATGTTGATTATTTATCTTCGTTTTATTTAACAAATATTATATCATTGAAAACTTTGGCTGGAATAAAACGATAGCAAAAAAACAAGGGGTTTTGAGTTGTAGCTGATCTGAGTTAAATAACTTGTGTCAGGCTTGAAGGTAAAGTCATGTGACTCAAATCTCCACATCAGGACCTACATTGAGAACCTGAACCTGTGATCTGGTCTAATAAAATGCAGCTCTAACAACTGTGTCATGATTTGTTCTAAATTGTACACAGTTTAAGACTGACTGTCTTTCACTTGCACTCCTATCTGAATGGCTTTGTTCCAAAAAGCTGTACATCCATATGGACAGAACTTGCTACCTTCGATTTCTCCGTCAGTATTTAAAAAACACAGATGGTTCGATGCACCAAAACAAGGCTGTTTAGAAAGATGAAGGATGACTTTAATAGTGTCCCCAAATGGTCTTTACTTTCATGCCAGCAAATGTTTCCTGCAAGTAGGCGTCATTTATTTTTTTATTTTCCCCAAATGAAGAATATCTCAAATGTTAGAAATGAGATAAGCATTCCGTTCTAAGTATAGTCGTAATCTACAATACTTTACTCTCATCTGCATGTATTTAACTCCAGGGTTAACTGAATTCATTCTCATTAGAATTCATAGTCTACCCACAAAAACTGGCTATAACTGGTATAATGCGATGTGTTACTCATCAGCAGCCCACTTTCATCATCATGTGGCCTTTCCACTGTCCCAGCAAACGTACACACAGCATTGACCCTCATTATGTGGACTAGACATGCACTACACTTCAAACTATTCTTCCTAAGTGAGCACAATTTACCCTCCTTGGCTTGTTGAAAGCTAATGGAATCATATAGTTCAGAGTAAAAAAAAAGTCAAACAGATGGTGTGAGAAATCACTACGGTGTGACTGTAATCACAAACTGCAGTCGACTGGCACAAGACTAAGCTCCCACTTGAGGGAGGATGAGCGACGACACTGATGATGGATGGAGCTTCCCCCGTTTGCCATACTGTCAGCCCAGACACAGGGTAGATCTCTGGGGTTTGGTGGTGATCGTTTTAAGAAAAGGTTGTGCTCACCTTGACGTTTCCTCCTATCAGGTCAGGTGGCTCCTCGTCAGTCTCCAAGGCAACGTTGATGGTGGCGAAAGGTCGGCTGGCCATCTGCTGCATCTCCCTCAGCAGTTGCTGTGGAAAAGGAGGAAGAGGAGTGCAAAGGTTAGTGACCGATTTGTCTTGCATAGCCAGACCTTTCTCCAATACTGGCGCTAAAACTAAATGTGGAGAAAAGTCTGGTTAATGTCATTATCATTCTGGGGATGGGGGGGGGGGGGGGGGGGGGGGGGCACTGACTGGTTTTTACTTCTTTGAATCAATCACAATCATCTTCGGGTGGCACTAAGCCCAGGATGCAATAGCATAAAGGAAGGATAATTCTAACTGTAATAGTCGAGATTATACCCACAGCCTACTTCCTGTAAGCCAGAATCTTCTTATTATCTATTATTGTTATTGTCTATTCTCCAATCAACTGCCCAGCATCACACAAACATGTTTCATCTCCAGCTACTGAACAGAATTTAACATGTTAAAGTTTTTAAAGGACTAGTTAACACACATCTTAAATCAAGAAGTTTACAGTTTAAATGCTGTGTTGTAAGTATGTACAAGTCCTGCCTTCCAAATTTTACCTGAGAAAGTCTTAACAAAATTTACAACACTCGCTCGCCAACACTTGACTTTTTGCCCACTTGGTGGCAGCCACAACAAGGTGTAAACACACAACAGACATATCATTTTGATTTAGTCAACAAATAGTTGCCTATCTACACTTTCAACAGACAGAGAGCAACATTAGCATTCATTTGGAGTTGTGTTTTTTGGCCATCTTATGAATGCAAGTCTTTCAGAACGATTTTTGGTCTCCAGTAACTCCTGAGAGAAATATCCTGCTTTTTAGCTGCTAAATGCTCTACTATGTCAAAGTCCTTATAGGCAAGTCATGCCACTCAGCAGTAATCTTGGCAATGCCTCTGGGCAGCTATTTCAGACTAACAAGGGCTTTCCCCATAGAGTTGTACTGAAGATATGTCTCCTCTATAAAATGTCTCTGACTATGTTCACCAGCTGTGTCTGTCTAGGTAGTGCAGAGTGGGTTTATCAGAACTTCTTGGATGAAAACTGTGTAAATGATTTTGATGATAGTGCTGAGACTGAACCAAAACATTAAAGTTGGAAGCCATAAAACAAAAACAATGAGCTGAAAGATACTAAACTAAAATAACAAACACTCTGCTGCAGAGTTGGGTAATAGTGGGTTCATCAATATGAGCAATACCTTTTACATTAAACATGGTAATTTCATTAATATTTTATGTATATTATTCATCAAAGCAGCGTTAAGTCTCAAAAACAGATGTAGTCATTATCTAGAATGGTGCTTTTAGCGCTGTATAAATCAGTAATCATTGATTTGTACCTTTGGGCTTCCATCATATAAAAACTCCTTTGGATTATTTACAACCTGGTAACCCAAAGACATCCTTAATAATTGCTTAAAACAAAGCTATAATCGTAATTTTTTTAGTAACTATTAAATAAGGCAAGAGTTACAATGTTTAAAACATTCGTAAAGTTTGCCTTACTAGGCTTACTACTGCTGGGGCTGGTAGAGGTGGAGCCAATTTACAGTTGACACCAGTAAAAATCATTTTATAAGCGCATAATATGTTTTATATGCATTCATAGTTGTCAGTGGGTAGAAAGTAGTATAATAAATATAGTAAAATAGTGGGTAGAAAAGTATTTCTTGATTTTCCTCTAAAATAACCATATCATGCAAATAGTGAAGTATGCAATGCAAGTAACCTTTAAATTGTACTTTGGTAAATGTACTTTAAAAGGTTCAATGTGTAAGTTTTAGTTGCATCTAGAGGTAAGGTTTGCGAATTGCAACCAGCTGTTCACAGTGCACACATTGTAATGCTCCTCGAATGGTCCCATTTCATTGAGTTGTGAAGCCATTCTTCCAACTTCAGTGTGCGTTCATGTGCACTTAATTCAGAATGTGAATCAACATGGATGCTACAACAATAGCCATGTTTCCATCCAATTGTCATGTGAATTATAAGCTTACTTTTGAAATGTCGCAAAAAAGAAACCAAGAAGAAAATACTGAAATAGTTGCGTTTCGATCAGCTGGTTTGGAGCAAATAAACCAGGCTACGGCAAGCATAGTTACGTCAGTAGTTGATGTTACACATGGCTGTAATAAACAAGACGTATTGGTTCCAAACCAGGAACAAAACCAGTCGCATGAACCTGATGGCCAATGAACTGAGAAAAATGGAGAGATCCCCTCAGGAATGTGTGTTGGTGTTATGCCGAGTTTAGCATACCTGCCGAGAATTGCTTGCACCTCCAAATAATGCTTTTAAACGCCATAATATCCTTTGTGGGGTTCTTCAATGGTGAAAAATGAATCCAACTATATATTTTATGAACGTTTAGAGTCGTTAATATTTTATTACAATCAGTAGAAGTAGAGATTCAGCAATAAATATGCGGAGATAACCGCGTTTGATCAGTGTGCAGAGGACAATATCTGAAAAGGACCTTTAAGAGGTGAACGCATAATTTGGCAGAACAGATGATGACTACGGCTACCTGCCGAGATTTGCATCCACCTCTTTTCTCAGCACAAATGAGCATTACCAGACGCGAGGTGCGTAAAATTCTCGGCAGGCATGCAGAGCTCTGCACAACCGGGCAAGACGCCGACAGCAGAAACAGCTGATCAGACGTGAGTTACAAGTTCGCTATGTCAGAACATATTCGGAAAAAGTTTCCATCTCCCATTTAGCACATTTACTCGACAAAAGCAAAAACCACCTCAAGCGAGCGTAAAAATATTTTTGCAAAATTAAGTTTTTTGATGTGTTGGATTAGCATTATCAGAGCAAACAAACAACAAGCAGACATCTAGTCCTCTACATGGACAGCAAACAAACAGTTGTTTGCAAAATACGTGATTTTGCATGAATCAGTTCTGTATACTTCTGATTATTCTGACACCACATGAATGCATCATCAGTCGCAGCAAGCAGGAGAAGCTATGGTGGCCGATATGCTTTGTCGGCTCTTGTGCTAAATAATAAATGTGGGCCTCCATTTGCCCACATTCCTTTCTTTTCTTACTTCTAATAAACCAGTCTATTACTACTACTACCACCGTTACTTTTTTTTGTTCTTCTTCTTTGTACGTATTCATTAAACGTAGTTATGAAACACGCTCTGTAGAGCCGTTTGACCATTTGGGCTACTGCACAAAACATGGCCCCGCAACATGGCGCCGTCCATATAAGAGGAAACACAGTGTATGTAGATAGAGAAGGTTCATTCTAAGGTAATATAAACATGACGGTTCATCATATAAAAGGTCTTATACCACTGAAAACAGAGTTATGGAAATTATATTGTATTTCTGTCTCCTAAATATTACATGCTGAACCTTTAACAGTCATTGGTGTGATTATAAAACCATGGTAAAATTCCAGATGTTTAGTATTACCATTTAAAAATGTAATTATTATTAAAAACATTTTTGATTGCCGCGCTTTGAAAAGCTTACGGTAAATACTGTAGCATCAACCGATGTTAACAACTGTGTCCCAGACACAGGAGACGAAGGCGCAGCAACAATGCGGGTTTGTTTTGGGTCGATGAAAACATGGCTGAAGGCACAGTGCTCAGAAGTCTGAAATGTGGTAGTATTTTGGTTTTTAAAAGAGTGCTGAAGGAAAATTGATCGTAGAAAATTGCTGTAAAAGGGGGCAGCACTTTGAATCTTCTGAGTCACCTTCGTGACCACCACCCACTACTTTATAGTGATTGCAGGGAGAGTTCACTCAATGCATCATTTTGCCAGTTTAGAATGGGGAAAACGTCATATTTTGAAGATCTCCGTTACCTACCCTTGTAAAAACACTACATGTTGTTCTGCTGTGGTGTGCCTGCAGACAATTTGCCCACTGCGCATGATCACACGTTACGCAGTTTAGTCTACTAACCAACATTTTGTTCATTAAAAATCCGGGAGTTGAACTGGTTGTTAAAGAGTTCCAACTATAAACTCCTCTGTGTTTAAGTCAATTGTTGGGATAATTTCAATTACTATCATGGTCTTCTTAAGACTTCTTTGTATTATGTAAATTATGCATGGAGTCATTGCATGTAACATCATTAATGTGAATGAACATTTGATATGGTTTTCCTATGTTTACATAAGGTCTCTGGCTGTTATTTTAATGTTTATGCAAACAAAAAGTGTACAGTGCTGCTAATTTTATTTGTGGTGTTCTATACTGAAATGATTTTAGTGTGTGCATCAGCACATTCCAACAATAACGTGTAATCACCATGATCATTTTGGTCACTATAACTTAATCATGCAATGAAATGTTCATACCGTTTCATCTCTAGAAATGTAACTAACACTGCAAGGCTGAAGCACAGTCTCGCTTTGATCTGATTTATAACATGGACCTTGGCCAGAGGAACAGGAGGAAGGGAGGTGTTTATGAGAGAAGAATGGGGAATGGAAGAAGGAACAGAAGCTGAAAGAGAAAGAGGACGAACAAGGAAATAAGGTAAATTGTAAGAAGGAAAGTGGAAGATGAGGATGGTGTTATTAAAAATGCAGAGAGTGAGGAGCAGAGGGAAGGAGATGATTATGGTAGAAAAAGAGGAGGGGAAGGATGAGAAAAGCCAGCGACCACGGCAAACAAGGCAATGCACCTGTGTCGTCAACTGGCAAAGTGCTTTGAATAGAGAAAAATATGGCATCAATTGTCAAGACACCTAGACCTGAATACCAGCAAACGCCTCAAAACAAAAACACCTGCAACCGACGCATGAGCAGGAAAAACACTGACAGAAAGAACAAAAACATCACAAGGGAGGAAAAAAGAATTTAAACATGTTGGCAATTGCATCTAATTGATCGTTTGTTTGAAGTATATCTCCTTGCAAATCAGCTCATAATGGAAGAGAACATCGACGATGGAGCATGATGTATGTGTGGAGTTATATGTAGACAAACAATCCAAAGAAGTTTGACACAATCCATTGGCCTCTGTCTCGTTACAGTGAGTCATTGGCAGAGAAAAGGTGCAAGTAAAGGGCAGCACCACAATTCAACTTGAAAGCACACATGGTAGAAAGTGCCATTTGTATGTCGATGCGTATTCACTGGGGGCTCAAGGCTTATGCAAGAGGTTGACTGCCTCCTGGTCGACTCAGCTTGCAATTACTCTGCTGGTCATTTTCATCCCCCTGAGAGGCTGTTAATTGTGGTTTAGGACATGCCTTTTAATCAGATCATTACCAAGCGTTAACAAAAATAGCTTTTGGTAAAGTCTCTTTCTCTCTACAGTAAAGCCTGAGAAAAAAAAAAATATATATATAATCTATCTTTAATGTCCCGGATTCTCTTTGTGGGGCAAGTCAATTGTGTCCTGTATGTGCCTGTATCCAGGTCTCTGTACATGTCTCTGTTGTAATAACCGGGCTAGGAGAAGCTGAACCTTTTAACACTTTAGGGACCATGCTTATTTGCATTCTTGCTGAGTAATAAATGAGATCAATACCATTCTTATGTCCATTAAATATGAAGCTGAAGCAAGTAGCCGTTAGCTTAACTTATCAATAAAGACTACAAATATGGGGAAAAGTTCTAGCCTGGATCTGTCCAAAAGTCACAAAATCCAAGCCAAGCAGCACCTCAACAGCTCACTAATTAACACATTATATCTTGTTTGTTTAACTGATATAAAAATTAAAAATAAGAAAAAAAAAAAAGGCACAACAGAAGAGACTCTAGGAAGTCACAGCTCCCAGAAATATAGAGGGCACCCGTGAAACCACAATTTGTTGCTTTTACATCGCTTTACAGGTGCTGGGGTGGATTTCTTTTTACCTTTGACTGAGCCAAGCTAAGTGACTTCCCCATGTTTTTGGTGCAAGGCAATTTAACAGTCTCCTGGCTCCATCTTACTATTGGACAAACAGACAAACATGAGTAATGAGTAATTAAGCAAGTTTTCCTTTAACATTTTTAAGTCAGAGACGGACCTGTCAATCAATAAATCATCACAATGATTTCACAAAGGAATTCACCAAATAAAAATAAAAAAAATACATAACAGCTTCTCAAATATGAGTATACACTTTATTTTAGTTAATTCTATAAATGTTATTTGACAGTTTGCAAGGGATATTAAGCAATGTTTGAATTGTAATCCTGGTAATCTATATGGGAATTTGTCATTACTCTTGAGAGTTTATATCAAACGATGATTGGCAGATTAATCGGTAACAAATAATTCTTTGTTGCATCTCTAAACCACTTAAATCTTGTACCATTTCTTACAAACTATTAAGGTTACCGTTCCACTTTTAAAATTGGGTGACCTAAAATAAGCAGCAACGTGCAAACGCAGTATTTATCTATATATTTTGAATATACTACAGTCAGTTAAATGTCATTTGATAGATGGTGTATAATCTACCTGGAAACTGCCTGAATGAATCACTTATTCAATTTTCTTACTCACATTTGCTCACTAACCACAAGGCCATTCAAAATGTCTGAGTAACAAGGCTGACATGGCATGCTTTATGAACTCTTGATATTTTTGTACAGGAAAGTTCATTAGCAAATTTGCAAGTTAATAAAACATAAGTGACGGAACAGAATCAGATCATTACTTTTGAGGAGGACATACAGTGTAAGAGAGGGTGTCTAAAAAGCTCTCACATCATTTGGAAAGCAACCAAATCAGTCATGACACCCACTACAAGTGTGATGTATTATAGTAGATCAATAACACCCATAAAATATGAATGAATCCAAACACAATGGCAAAGAGTTGCCTCATTACCATGTACACAAATAAAAACAGGCTGAAGCATCCAACATGCCCAGTCTAATGTCTTGATGTAATAAACATGAACAAACAAATGAAAATGCAAATGAGTAAGCCATTGTGCCGAGTCCCGATTTGTCATGATTAGACAACTCACTGTGTGAAGCATTTAAGAGCCAAAATATGTAGCCTTTGAAAGTGTGATGACTGCTGGGTGTGTAGCAACACAGCACCCTGAGCACTCTGTGTCTGGTTTCCTTAGTCTTTGACTGAAACATCAATCGATTAGCACTCATCAAATCTGTGACTTTTTACCCGACCAACCAAAGCCAAAGCTCAACACTCATGCTAAGAATCAGGTTTCAGGGCAAGATGATGAACTCATAATGAAGTTAAAGAAGTTCGGTGTTATGGCAGAATCAACTTCATACATTGTGATGCAACAGGCTGAGCCAGCAGCAACATCGCAGCCTGGATCTGTGCGGCAAACTGTATGTAGAAGAAGAGAGAATCTGCATGCAGACAACATCCTTTTTCATAAGCGGAGCTCCTTGAACAGCACAAAGCAACAGAATTGATTTACTGGATAAAAAGCAGATGGAGGAGCATCTGAATGTTGTGGTAAACAAACTTTATAGATTCAGTCCACCTCCATCAGCCTCTCTGCAAACTGCCTTGTCTCGTCTAACAAACAGGTAACCTTTGTTTAAAACAGTGAGATTTGGCAGATCTCATGTTCATGTGATGTTCAGAATTAAATATTTCTACTGTAAAACTTGGAACTGTCCACAATCAGTAGCTTGAATAAGCTGCTGCAATGGAGTACTGTCTGAATGCGAGCAGTTTCTGTATGTGTGAGGGCAGGGATAAGGGGGATACTCAAGGGCAATCTGTTCTGCAGGTTTTATCAACTTGAATTAAAAACATTTTTTGGCATGTCGAATACAATGAAAACGAAAATCCAGGCTTTAAAAGTGTAAAGTAAATTAAGCAAAATGCTAAACATTACTGTGTTCAACATACTTTGAGGCATCGCCGTGTGGAATTGTATGCGATTATACCATGTTGCAAAAACATGTACTGAATGCATTTTTTTTGTTTTGACAAAAGTGTTGTTTTCACCAATTAATCTTCTGAAAGAATCGTAATTTTTCTGATTTTGTAAGTTAAAGATGCCATAACTGATTTTTTTGGACACTTGCGGGCAGCAAAACAAGCTATAAACCTAAAACTGAATTATTATTACAGTAAGATGTTGGCGAATGTGTTAGCAAACAGTTGTCCATGTACACATCTTGCACGTAACAACTTTAGCATTTATTTAGAGCAGTTTTTCCCGGTCCAGTATTCACTCCTCCTGAGGGAACACCTGGCTCTTTGCTACTAAATCCTCCACTATGTTAACCAGCTAACCCCTCACTTTTTGCGCTTAGCTTAGCTTTTTGCTAAAAACAACTGCCTCCTGCCGCTGAAAATGAATTGATGAGGCACTAAGACTGAACCAAAGAATACATTTGAGGGCTTGAAGTTGACATCAGCATAGATCCTGAATCCAAAGGCAACATAGAGCCAGAACAAGCTGTTAACCCCATTTTACCTGTATTAATATTTCAAAGAAATGTGTTATTTGCAGAGTTCTGGCCCTCATCAATCCAGTTTTTCTTTAGTCCTCTTCTCTAACATCTGGACTGGCACTATCAGGTTAAGGAGATGTGAAAATTCTAAGCGCAACAGTCTTGGACAGAGTCCTACAGAAGATACAATTTGCACAAATCTCATTATGCCGTGCTGTGAGTAGGCAGCTGCTCTACAGCACTCAGCGCTCCAAAGATAACCAGAAGCCAGGAGGAGTTACAGTGCAAGTCGCCTACTTAAATTGGTTCTAAGTTTTCTGCAGGGTAGTTAGTGTGTGTGTGTGTGTGTGTGTGTGTGTGTGTGTGTGTGTGTGTGTGTGTGTGTGTGTGTGTGTGTGTGTGTGTGTGTGTACGGGAGCAAATATCAGACTGCAGCAGAGCGAACTGTGCATATATAAACCTAATGAGATGTGTGCATAGAAGTGGACACACACATGCATGCAGGTAGTTTGGAGATACCTGCACATGAGCAATCATGTATGTGTGTGTATATTTTCATAAATGCAAATTATTTTAAAACACACTCAGTGGAATTACAAAAGAGCAGACGAGCAAATATGCCTGCAGGTAAAGTCATAATGTTTGAATGAAATGCACATCTGTAGAGACATAAATACATATACAATCACTTGATAAGAACGCGCATGTGTGAAGACCCTACTGATCAAATGTCCAAAAAACAACAATTAATTTATTAAATCGCCATTTATCAAGCAAGAATGCAATAGATTCCATGGTTTCAGCTTTGTACATTTTATTATTTTTAATGTAGTATTGGATTTTGGACTGTTGGTCAGACATAAGTGATTCAAAGCGGTCATATTATCTAACTAATTAAGATGTTATATCAAATGTGTTAGAAAACAGTGGATCATTTACACAGCCAGCAGACAAAGTAATATTAGCAATAATTTGGATGTATCTTTACGGTCACCTGCCGAAGTCCAATATTCAATATATTTTAGCTTTGTTTGTTTTTGTCTCAAGAGGAAAACATCTGGCTCTTTATCCAAGGAAGGTTAAAATCAAGGGCAACTGTGCTTGCTTGAAGATACTTGATGTTTTGCATCTCATTCAAGAAGCTTCTTCAGTTCTAACTGACTGGCAGGGAATCCCGACATTTAACCTCTGTGGGGTCGTTACCAAGGCGATACATAGATCACTTGAGGCCAAGTCTGAACGGCCATTGTTGGTATTGTAACACCAAGCCAAGTGTGAGCGTTTGTTCAATCTCCTGGGAAGGGATGAAAGGAAAGCTTTGTAGGTAGGGGCCAAGTGGTGTTGCAGACCTCCTCCTCTGTTAGTTTCTCTACTTTGGTGTAAATAGCTTCTTTCATTCCTCTTTCAAACCACTTGTCCTCCCTATCCAGAATATGAACATTGTTGTCCTAGAAAGAGAGTCAAAGATGACGTCTTCTAGTGTCTTCAACCAAGTCCAATTGCCCTTGATTTGAACCTTCCTTGGATAACTATGACCTGGATGGCTGAGCCACATGACTCTGGAGCAACTAGAGCTTAAGTGTCTTCGTGAGGGACACGTAGGCGGGTGTGTCACAGTGGGAATTGAACCGGGGTCTCACACCAAAGGCATGTGTCCTGTCCAATGCTCCACTGCAACCCACCCCAGATTATAGCAGCTTAAAGAAAAAGAATCTATAGACTGATCAATGATGAAGATGATCATTAGTTGCAGTTATAAAAACAAATGTGTGGATTCACAAACGATTGCATTCAACCTCTCACATACACACTGACTGAGAATGCTCAAACACAATTCCCTCAGACATTTTCTAAGTGAGCATCAGAGTGCCAAAGAGATTGAGTGCGTCAGCAAAGTGTGCAGAGGGGAGGGAGGGAAGGGGCAAGATGCAGGAGAGAAACAGAAGAGAAGGAAAATGAGACTAAAGAGATGTAAGGGAGGATGTTTGAGAGGGACGAGTGACGGCAAACACAGCAAAGAAGAAACAAAAAAAGCTTGGGAGAGCGAAGAGAAAGAAATGAGAGCAGAAAGAAAGACAAAGGAGTTCAAAGACTTTGCCCCTGGGATGAGGGGATGGAGTGCCAGATCGCCTGAGTGTAGAGAACACACACAAATCCTGCTTGCAGTTACCCAAGCACATGGACAGACACACACACACACACACACGCACACACACCCTGCAGCTCTCAGCGCACTACATCAAGCTGTTTATTTATTCATGTGTCTGTTTAAAAATGCTGTCGGTGGGAGAGCTCTCAATCATCCTTCAGCATCACTGAAGGAAAACTGTGGAGCGAGAGCTGGTGGGGAGAGGGGGAGAGAAGGGAGGAAATCTTTGTCTGTGAAGCAATGTTAGCTGCTGCTTGCTGCTTCTCTCTCGCTTCATCTTTCCATCTCTCCAGAAGTGAGGTGGTGTGTAGAGGACACACACTGAATAATGACAAGAGAGAAGGCTTTGATCCCTCCCTCTCTCATTCTCTCTCCACATCTTTGTCTCTTTTTCCCTACCTCCATCACTCCCTCTTTCTCACCACCGGCCTCCTGCTGCCTGTGCTGTGCACCTCTCCATCCATCTCACCCTCCTTCTAAATCTGTGTCTCTCTCTCTCTCTCTCTCTCTCTCTCCTGTACATACTGTATACTTTCACTGGCTACACTGCCTTGTCTGCAATGCTAATCAATACGACATCAAAAAGGATAATACAAGCACAAATGAAACAATGAAAAGTAAAGAAACTTCAGATATTGCTTGTGAGCTATGAGACAAAATAAAAAGATTAAGTGCAGGAGGTTAGAAACAATGCAAACCTTCAAATAAAGCAATTATTGAGAAGATTCCCTGAAAGAGCATTTAACCAATCAACACACTGAGGCACTCTTTGCGTCTGCTTCAAGTGGCTTATTTCAATTCTCACTCTGAGGCATAATCTTTAAATGGTTAATTTGGACAGATCAAAATGAGAGTTTTTCCTTCCTTTTTGAGTGAACTGTATTAGAAAGTGTGTGTGTGGATGGGAGCCTCTGAAACGCAAGCTATTGAGTGACTACAAGGAGAGAGTTTTACATCTGATAGACAGCAGTTGCTGGACCAAAGCCCAGCACGAGTAGCCATGCAAAACTTAGTTTTCTTTAAAAATTACATCTCGACATCGTTTAAAATGTTTGGCAGGCTGTCACTTTCCTCTCACCATCAGCTGAATAACACCTGGGCCAGCTCCAATTAGTCTCTGTTCTGTCTGCTGGTCAGATATAATATGAACTAAGCAACTAAATCAATGCAGTCCACAACATTGTTTGCATAATTATTTTTTGCCAGATTACAAAGCCTTACTCTGTGTTTTTAACCTTATCCACTATTGTTTATATAATACTTTGGCCAGTGCCAGTGTTTAAACTCATAACTATTTGTTAGTTTGAATTGACTTTTTGTTTTTGTGTTAAGCCTGCTTTGTTCCATCCACACTTATGCATTTTCGTTTAAAAAAAAAAACTTTTGCACCTCCAGTCCAGACTAAAACGGCGAAAACGAAGAAGTTTGAAAACGCTGCCGACCCGTTTTTCGTTTTAAAACTCCGGGTAGCATTTTAGTGCGGACGGGCATAAAAGGAAGGACTTTTGAAATGATAATGCAGACGCTCACGTTTGGCTCTCTGATTGGGTCTTATAAGTCATGCAAAGCAGAGTTTTTGAAATGCTATTTTTATTAAAATATTTGGTACTGTGAAAATAACACTTACAGCCTACACTTGTGCTGCGCATGTCGCCGTTTACTTTGCGACGACTCCCAGTCTCTTTTCCGCCGCCACAGTTGCTTTTAACAGTTCCAGCTCGTTATTGCTCCATGCAAAAAAACAATCCCATGTGATTCTTCATCTGCATTTCTTTATTCTTTCGCCAAATGCAGTTGCAGAGTAGACCATCTGCTTCATGTTTACACCAGCACTGTGTTAATGTGGTTTTGTACTCTAGTTATAATTGTGCTTTTTATTGTTTGCTAACTGTCCAGACCTGGCCACAAGTCAATAGACTATCTTGTTGAAATAAAAGCCACATTTTCTGCTGAAAACATGGTACTAGAAATATTGGAAACACCTTCAGATATAGGACAGTCGCACATACAGTACATACATGGAAATGTGCCCCGGTGTTTTCACGCACATCATAAGGCAAATGTATGTTATCCTCTTTTAAGATGCCAATTCTTCAGCACAGTTGCAGTAACATTAATAAATCTAGAGGTTAGGCAGCTCTAGTGTGAAACTTCTTACAAGGGGAAAAAAAAAAAAAAAAAAGTTTTGTTTGCTAATATTAAACTACAATATTTTGATGTGTTTTCAGAGATTAAACAAATCTAAAATGGTGAGCTTAAAGTTAGATGTTTCAGTTGAGTCGTTCTGAGTGACAGAAGAAGTGAACTGAGGTGGTTAGGAGGTTATAACAAAGATGGAGATAAGACAGCTGCGGGAAGAAGAAATGAATGAAAGCAAAGAAGGTGAAGACAGCCTGACATGAGATGAAACAGAATCAAAAACTACAGGAGCGGAGGTTTGACAGAGGTTCTGAGCTCATGATAAGCCCTGTACAAGTACCATGACGGATGGGTGGGAGAGTGGAAGGTTGGGAGTTACTAGGCCAAATGGGGGTCACCCACAGTGCAGTGGGGTCGGAACCTGATAGATAACCTGTATAGTGTGAGCAATAAGACACTGGCACTGATCCAAACTCTAATTATAAGCTCCATCTCTGTGGAATTAAGATTAGCAGGGTTTAGAAGCATCTTGGGAACTCGGGAGACAAAAAAAACAAACACAAACCATGTGTTCTCACACACACTGTAAGCACGCGCACACACACAAAACATGAAATTACACTAGTGCAAACACTAAACTCACACAAAAGGTGGGAAGAAGGTAAAATATAATCCAACCAACCCACACCCATTGACAAACCCAGCATTCACTCACTTGCAGCAAAACATAAACGTTTGTTCACAAACACAGAGAAAACTTGCTGGACAAACGCATACAGATATTATTAGTATACCAAGTATTCCACTTGTACACGCGTTTGTTAGCCGTCTATTATTTGCATGCAGGCTATTTCCTTGTAAAAGCAAAGCTAATATTTGCTGTGGTGTTGGCACAGAGGTGAATGCTTTAAGAGTGAAAAGTTGTCTAACACTGTTGCAGAGGTAGCTGGCTGCCAGTGCTGCAGTAGCTCCTGATTCTTCTTCATCACATTTTGATGAATCCGCATCCTGTCAGGTCCGAGGAGACTCTTTTTAGCTCAACTATGCGGAGGTTACCATTAACAAGGCCTTCCTTTTACAGAGGATGCACGTTTGCACATCCTGAAGATTCTCAGCTTCTAGTGTAAGTGACCTTCAGTGCTGCCAGCTGCTTTTGCCCATCTCCTTCCCATCATCTTAACTCCCCTATCCTTACCTCTCACTTCAGGAGTGATCACCTCAGATGAAGGCCTTTTGTTCTGTGCAGTAGTGCAGCAAACGCTGACCTCAGTAGAGAGGAGAAGATGGAAGGCAGCACTCATAAAATCTTAAAGCACAGCTCTAACGTCTACAAGGGCCTCACAGCGCTTTAAAGAACAAAGCTGATGTTGGTCCCTCCATACACAGTAAACACATTTTCTGTTCCAAATCTGCATTCCTTAGTTCCTTTGAATCATTCTGCAGCTAAGACTATGTCAATAACTTATGAACAGCTATTACAATATTTTTTGAGCCAAGTCTTTAACAATAATAATTTTAAACAGTTTTTGTGTTGCATCATTTAAAAGCTGCTTTAGACACTTTCATTAAAATTTCTTTCAGAGAAGAGTTTATGGCTCACATGGTCCAAACTTCATCAGCACTTGTTTTAAGGGAGAGTTTAACTGTTTGATCATCTGAATGCTACTATACTGAATTTCATTAGTTTTGTTTCCAAAGGATAGTTTAAGGATTTTATACGGCTAAATGGCGTTTCAGAGAACTGAAGAGAATCAGTGCAGTACTGGTGTTAATTCACAGCTTTTAGACTCATGAGCAAATTATATAGAGAATTTAATAAAATGTTGCTCTAAATATAAAAATAAAAAAAGCCAGATCATGTCATAATATATTTCTTGATAATGTAAAATACTATTACATCATAAAAGGACTGAGTTTTCCAGTGATCATAATATGTCTGGAGATGTTATTGTATTAGCTGGTAATTGACTATATTAGCATGTTTTACTGCTAAAGCAGAGACAGATTAAAAAAGGAGCATACTGTGAGATTTCTGTCATCGGCCCAACAAGAACACTGGGCCCCACGGCAGCAAGCCGCAGGGAGAACACGGTGGGGAGTCTTGCAACTGAGAAGCTCCTGAACTTGGCTCTGAAGTCTGCCACCGAGGGAACCAGCAGCATACGAGCAGACAGAACAGAATGGGTAAGTGTGAGGAACAGTGCAATGAGGGTGGGCGGATAGAGCAGACAGTGTGCCCACTTGGGTCACCTTGACCAATCCATTTCCCACCTCCAGCAGGGAGGGAGACAACAAAAGCAGGAGAACTGGTTTTCCTCCGACTTAATAGCAGGAGAAGAGAGTGAGCTAAAGGGAGGGCTCTCCCTCTTCGATCTCCTCTGGTGTGGATGCAGGCACAGCTAACCCTAACCAGACAATAAGGAGATGTCCTGACATGCCTGACAGCAGAGACTAACACCACATCTGTCTGAAACGCCGCAGCTCAAAATGGCTTTAATGTTGTAACCCCCCCCCTCCAAAAAAAAAAAAACAAGAAAAAAAAAAAAACACCACCACCCCCCCACAGGTGATGTTTTGGCTTTTTTCTTCAACTAGAGCTATTTTTGTTGTTCAGCCTTCCTTTTTTTTTTTGGATACTGTGAGGAGACAAAAGAACAACCCTTACAGTAGAATAAGCTATTAAATGAAAGCAACTTCATCACCTGCATATTTCCTAATGTTTCAGGGCCCCACATTCTCCCTGGAGAGCCACGTGGCATTCTGCTGCGCTGTTAATCGTTAAGGCAAGTTCAATTTACATGAGTTTGTGTTTCAGAGAGGACGAGGCAGCAAGGGAGACAGTTTCTGCAGTGTTCACACTGTACAGCAAGAAAACAGACATTTTTAACCCACAAGTAACAGTTACAAAGTAGTTATTAAAGTGCTGGGATGTCTCCAACGGCGAGGTGTGTCCCAAGTTCTTTATGTGTCATAAAGCGATGTGGCTTTGCACAATCCCAAAACAGTACACTTTACCACTGAGCCATAACAATGACCATCGTCTTCAAGGGCACAATTATTTTTTACTGAGTGTGTGCATGGTTGAATCCATTTTCAAGGGTACACAATGGTAACAGCGATTACACTTCCATCTTCAAAAAAAAACAAACATTTTTTTCTTCAAGAGTTTAAGAATACCATGTTTTCTGGATCTACAGGGAGAGCTTTCACATTTTAGTCACATAGCTTATGCTGCTTTATCAGAAGTGACCTCAAATGAGCTGAACGATTTCATAAGCCTTACTTCACTGTTCCACACTTGACCACGTGAGCTGAAATTATTCAGGCTAACTGCCAATAAAAGAGAATTCAAGTGGGTAAGAACATGCATTTGGTTGAAGTACAGTATAACATGTCTGTCTGTTGGATATGATGGAAAGGCTCTGTGCACAGCTCTTTCAGACTATAACAATTCACTACACCTCCAGCTCACCTCTGGTATCTGTTCCTGTCTGCTGCCAAAAAAAAGAAATCCTTTCAGCAAATGTGTCTATTTGATTTTAAAGCTCTGGACCTTTTTTGTTTTTGCTGTTGTTGTTTACTTTTTCCACAGTTCTATTTTTTACTCAGTGTCTGGGCTGATGATAAAAACTTGGCAGATTATTAAAAATGACTGGATGTTGCCAGGCTGTGTTAGCCCTAAGCAAATGAGGCTAAAGATAAAGTTTAACTGGATCAAACTGTGCTGCTTGGTGTTACACTGATGCTTAATCATGTCTCCTGATTGTGAACAACAGGGGAACGCTTTCTTTCAACTTGGGAGCATTCACACATTATTCCAAAATGGCTAACCTCACTGCTAAACCTGTAAATGGAAATTGTAGTTTGGTACATATGACAATATGATAAAACAGATAAACAATCTGTGTAGGCCATAGAGGTAATTTTTGCTGAGGATGCCATCAACCATGGGCTTCTCCAGGAGTGCATGAAGAGCGACACCCACACTATGTTCACGGATTTCAGCATACCCTGTAATACCATAAACCCTATCAAGCAGTACACTTATGGACATGAACATCAGTCCGTGCATATGACACTGGAACTCGTGCTTCCTGTGGGACAGGCTTTAATAATCCTGTACTTTAACCTTTAGCACAGTTGTTGCTCAGGGCTGTGTCCCATCAGCTTGACTCTTCTCCTTATACAAAAAACATTTCACATCCCAGCACAGTTCAGTAACCATTTTTAACTTTACTGATGATAATAAAGATCACAGAGCATCACATGGAGCAGATAGCTCAGGCAGTTACAACAACCTCCTGCTAAATACATTGTAAACCCAGTAACTCATTATTGACTTCAGGCACAGTGCCCCACTCAAATCTCCCATACATATCCCAGGTGAATGTATAACCATCAGACTCATTTAAATTTCTTGGCACACAAATATGCAACACTCCCACGAACTATTAACTTAATCCTCTTCACTAAGATTCCTCCTACAGATTTACAACAACAAACAAAACAAGCGGGAAAATGTGGGATTATGGCGCCAGGCGAACTGACACAGGCGGCGGGGAGGGTATGCCGCAGTTTTGTCCGGAGTCAAGTCACACTGAAGTGTTTCAGCAGCAGAACGTTTTGCCTGCCCTATGTCGTTGACGTGTTGTTAATTTGTCATTTGTGTGCTTCTACGGATAACAGCTCTTTGTGGGCCCATTTCGATCGGGAGTCTGCACAAGGGGTTTTATTTTGAAAATTGACCGGAATCTCTATGCAGTTCTATGTCTGACTTCCTGCACGGTTCATCTGCTTTGTGCTGCTTGACGTAGTCATAAATAGACCCAATTTCTGGCAGAAACCTTGCAATTAGATTTTTTCCCCAAATTGATGAGCCCTACTTCATCTTTAAGAGTCTGGTGTGAAGACATTCACATGCCAATATAACTGCAGTGCACTCCCAACAGATCATACAAAATAATAGCCCCATGTTGTACCAAAGACTCCACAAACTGTGGTCAAGGTGGCCATTACAGTAAAGAGAAGGGATTAAGTGATGTTGAAAATGTATTTGTTTTGGTATTGCATTTTACTTAAGGCTCATCTACAGGTGATGGCGGCTATGCAGCCCTTTTGGCAGCAGTTTACTTCTTTAATTCTGTTCAGCAACTGAAATATATTGTAGCCGTCAGAAATTTTCCATCCCTCTTACTTGTATTGGGTTTGGATTTCTCCCTCTGCCGAGTTAAGTTTGGTTATCTTGGTCATATTTTGTCCATTTTGAAGACAGAATGTAAACATGTGGCATATCAAGTTTAGGTCCCGTGTATTAACCCACTATCAGGGGATGCATCCAGACACTCGCTCTCTGGATTGTGTTGTAAAACACTCCTGGCAAGCAGACGTGGAGAGGCACAGAGCCACAGTGTATTCCCATAATTCTAAAATTATAATGTATTACAGAGCATCAAGAAGTGCTTCGTAAGGACGTAACAGCTGCAAAGTAAAAGGTAGAAAGATTGTTTTTTCCTTTCTTCCCTGCTCATGTGTGAACTGCATTCACATCCAGCCATCTGCTTCTGGGACTGGAGTGTACAGGGAGGGAGCAGACACGCTGGTGAGAGGAACCTCCTTATCATTACGGATGATTCTGGAAACTAATTTCATGTGGAGCTCTACGTGCTCAGTGATATCTTCATTGTATTCCAGGACTCTGCTTATTCGGAGGATACCGATGCCAATCTCTCCCACTCTACTGCGCTTTCACAGTGAACCATCTGCTGTAGACCTCACTGAATATGAGGCAGTGTGTGAGGCCAGAGGAGAGTCAATGAGAGCGTGAGTGAAGTTGGTGAATGTTTAATGTGTTGTGTTTGAAAGTGTGGGATTGTGTGACTGTGTTCTTGAGAATAAGTTGTTTTGAATGCCTCTGAGAATGCCTGTGTGACCGATTATGATATGCATCTCCTCGATGCTTCTGTACACGAGACTGAGGTTCATTACGGACTCCACTGCCCCTTTCCATCATTGTGTTCTGTATGTTAGGAAGGGTTGGGTAAATACCTGCTTTAAAGGTTTGTAAAATACCCAGGTTCGTTAAGCTCAAAGGCTGATATGACTTGAATTATCTATCTCTCCTTACTTTTTTATTAGAAAAGAGCAATGTATTCAACACTCAGGTAGCAGGATTCTCATTTTAGCCAGCACTGACCATCACCTTATATAAGTATCTTGTCCACAGACCAAAATAAAACTCAGCTTTGGTTAATGTGCTCTCTGCAAGCCAGAAGCACCACTCTCTAATACTACTGTACAAAAGAAAATGTTTTGCACTACCATATTTATGCAACTTTATAATACCAAATTAGTCTGGATGCCACAGTTTATGCTGTAGAGAGACTTTTTCTTGATTAAGTTATTATATTGAAGGTTTCAGCACATGTTTATGTACATGCGCTACCGAGCAGCAGGAGCAGTCGGGACTGCTGAAAGCTGCAGAAAGGGTCAGCGGTCACGTAGTTCTTGCACATCAACGGAGGTGGGAATTGAGAAGGGTAGACAGGAGGGGACGGCACGAGGCAAGGAGGCTTTGTGACACAGCCACCCGCTCCAGAACTGAGGGTCAGCAGTATGTGGTGGTAGAGGGCGCGAACACAATGACAAAGGGTGTGCAACCGTTTAACAAAATGTATTGCAAGTTTTGATTCATCCTCACCTTCTGCATCAGAATGCAAGGAAAGGTCCTAGAAGAGTTTCAATTTGGCCACTAGTGAATCAGTAATATAAAAATGGCCTAGACAAAAGCTTCAAGCATTGTAAATACTAAAAAAAGAGCTTTATTCCAGTGTAGATAACTGGGTATTAACACTCTACAGAAAGGTTTTGTAGGTAGTTCAAACACACACGTATAAATGTATAAGGGCATAATTACCTAAAGCCCAAATATAACTGTACTGGGTGCAAAAACCATCATTTCGTACAGAACACTTAACTTGTGCTGAAACCCAGACAAACGTCTAGCTATGTGGCATGAGGTAAGATCTAACCTTCTATGAATGTACATATATTGTTTTCATACGAACAGTTTACAATCAAGATGACAACAGTAGATTTGGTGCTTTTTAACCGGTGAACTCATAGCAGCAGCCTGTCTTGTTAAGGGCTCAGATCTTTCCTCTGATCTGCTCCCATTCTTTAGAAACTTTTATCTGTGGACTGTATACTTTCCCCTCACCAAATCATCAAAGGGAGAAGTGAAACGGTGGCAGTTTGTTCCCGGCAGGGGAATGTGGGTGTGTGTTCAGAGAGGACTTTTCAGGGAGCTGTACCTCTGCACATCACTTCATTAATATCCCACAACCTGAGCTGTATAACATTTGATCAGAAAAAAGGGAGGGAAAAAAATTTCAGTTTACACATCACAGGCCATTGAGCATCTTGCCACTCATTTTATGACATAATAGCAGGTATTTCTAACAGAGGCCTGAGCCTTGACACCTTGGTTGACATTCATATTTATAGCTGAGGGAAGGTGGTGGGGTGTTGGAGGGGGGCAAGGAGGGCAGCTTAATGGTGTAATAAATATCCGAGGGTATCTGCAGACGTTTATGTCACTTCCTCTCCCTTCCTCTTCCCGGTGGTCTCCTTCTGGCGTAGTGTAAAGAATCTACAACACAGTTAATCATGTGGGACGCCACAGCAACGATCAGAGATATTATCACATTGTGCATTTCTGACACTACCTCACGGGGGCAATACATGTCTAATATATGTCAAGTTATGTGTGATATATAGATGTGTTACAGCGACAATAGATGTTGGGTAAATAGACATGCTTTCATTATGAGGATATTTTTGTGGAGGTACAGTAAGGAAGGAGGGAGAAAGAAAAAGAAACTGTGAAAACTGACAATGAACATCAAAGATGTACTATATTGTGCACCACAAAGTCATTCCAAAGAGGCAGTATAAATCTTACTGTAATTACTTTATGAATCAGTACATATGACTCAATTCTTACATGGCCAGGTGGTTAAAATTAATGCTTTCAAAAAAAAAACAAGAAAAAAAAAAACAATCACATTCGACAATGCGACAGTCGGGTGAAATGAGACTTTGTGTCCTGAGGCAAAGACAGTGAATGTTAAAGCAGTACCATTATTACAGTATTTTGCATCATGATATATTACCCCGCCACTGAATGCTTCTGCTGGATCTCTGCTCTAATTAGCCAGCTTGCTCATCTCTATTCAAAAAATTTGCTTTTATCATTTGTGTCTGTTGCAGGCCTCCGTAAGCTTTGCCTAAAACCTGTCGGTGTGGCTGTAATTCTTGGCTGCTGATAAGAGGAAGCTACACTCCACCTTGTATGACTTAGTCTGTCTTTAAAGATTAAAGCAGGTAATTTATTTCAGAAGTATTTCTTGTTATATTTGTGGAAATTTTCTCTACATCCCGGCAGCAATCAATAAATCACATGCTCTGACACAAAAAAGGACAACAATCCAATATCTGTGGCTGTCACTGGACTGTAATAAGCCTTCCTGCCTGTCCATGAAAATGTGTTTTGAGGGAGGGACTTCGGAGGGAGGCCACAAGGGAGAATGGGATTGTGTTTTGGTTAGGTACTTTCAAAATCTATGTCTCTTGATAGTTTCTCCAGAGTTACTTACCCGGCTAGTTTTAACTGCATTCTGTATAGCTAAATACAGAAGACATAATTCTTTCCGCTCAGAACAGCAACCACCTAAAACCTTCTGTACTCAAATGTTCTCGCAGGAATAATTAATGAGCAGTGACAGTGGGTCACTAAAGTTGGTCATTCTGACTAAAAGGCCGGTGCCTTCTATGGCACAAAATGGCAGCTATGGTTGGGTCTGTCTATTGCCATCTGGCAGTTCCAGCACCTTCAAAAGGAACAGTCAGGTCTCAAAGGAAGGCTTTGAGTAAAACTCAGACAGTACAGAAACACCCCCACACCCACACACACCCACACACTCCCACCCACCCAAGCACATCTATGCAAACAGATGCACACGTGAGGAAAAACATGCACCTGAACACTTTGAAACACACACAAACAAGCATGCAGACCCCAACAGGTGGGTTCTGGGATGTTCTGAAAACATCCACCAGTCTCAGCAGGTGCCTGCTACCCCAGTGAGAAGAACCTAATACATAGTCCTGCACTTATTTCTACTCAGTTCTTGAAATATACACCTGAAAACCTGCCAATGTGAGTGTAAAACTGAACTGTGCCATAGGAAATCATCAAGTTACTTGCTAAATGGATGGGGTCTGAATCTGAATTCTAAAAAACACTTAACTTGAAAAGCTTGGTCATGTGCGCAAGGGATTTACCAAACAATATGTTCAAATATGTGCAGTACACTGTGTTCCACATATGAACATATAAGTTCCAAAAAGTTGATTTCAAACCCCGTTACTACTGCCTTTCTTGAAAAGAGTTCGCAGTGACATTTACATTTTAGGGCTTAAACTAACACTGTTATCCAGAGAGACTTACAATGACTGTGACAGCACAATAAGCTTAAACTCCTTAAAGTCAGATGACAAGCAGTAAGGAGTAAGAAGTACAAGTCTCAAGGGCATCGCCTTTAATTCATGTGACCCTGCAATGACCACATAAAATGCAATACCAACCTTTTTCCACTGCACCAGCATAAGTGAGGTGAACGTGGGCATAATTAGTTGCACATGTGTGCCACTGTACAGCTGATGCAAGCACAGAGTAACATGGAGGATTCAAGGATAAATGTGGGAATAAAGCCTGGAGGGACAGTGCTGAGAAGACTAGAGCAGCCCAGGTGTCGAGGAAGCAGACGGCTGTAACGAGAGAGCCGAGCTCATGGAAAAACATGATTAGCTTTCGGTTTGCTGGAAATTATGGGTCACATTGTGTTTGCTCAGTATATGCGCATATATGAAGGCAGGTCTGCTATGTGTAACTGTGTGCATTTCTGCATGAGTAGGTCAAGGTAATTATAGTTAAAACTGAAACTAGAAATGAGGTTCCTACACAGTTTCTGTGACAAAATTCAATCATTTTCCAGGCCATTTCATGATTTGTTATATTGTTTGTTTGGTGTTGTTTCCTCTATATAAACTTCATATCGCATCACTCTCAGTTGCGGAAGTGTATGAAATAAGGGTCTAAAAAAAAAAAAAATCACAGAAAAGTTGTCTTTTGGAGCAGTAAAACAACACTTTTCAATACCTCAAGTTATGAGGAAATCTTGCAGGAGTGAATAGACTATAAAAAATGTTATGTCCAAACATAATTCTTTATGCATACAGAAAACTGAATTTTTCTCCACAGCACAGAGTGGGTGTGGAGACAGGCAGGAGTGGGAAGCCAAGACATACTGCAGGCCATTTCTAAAGCAGTCACAGCCCTAATTCGACTTGACATCTGTTATAGGAGGTGTTCACTATAGAACTAATATTGTATTTTCTTTCTACCACCCCTTGCCCTTTTCACATGTTTGGCCCTGTGCCTTTGCAGGTTTTCAGATAGACATACATCACCATTCATTTCTTTTAGAAACAACTTGAGCATTACATTTGCATTTGAAAAGAAATGTAAATTGCATTACTATTGATTTTAGTCCACATTTTAGACATTTAGAAAAATTAGTTGACTTTCAAAATTAAGTCGTATTTGAAACCAATAGCAAACAAGCTACGACTATCACTATGAAGGACAAGGACGGTATAAAGAGCATCTTTATTAGGACTGCCTCTCAGAGATCGCTGCTCTCTGCTGGTGTGTTTTTCTTCAGGCAGGACTTTAGTAGATCCACCAAATAATCCTTACAGTGAGGGTGGGTCATTAAAGTTGTGAACTTTATGTTCTGAAATTAGGGGTGGAAGGCTGGGGAGAGGTCGATCCATGTCACAATTCTTATCTTCTAAAATTCAGCAGACTTTGGTAGTGATGTCACTTTAACATCTGCATGGGCATAAAGTACCATAGCTAGATCTTGGTATTCTTTACAGAAAGTACCCAGCGTGTAGAATAGACTTATGAATCCATCATTGCACCATTGTGACTGTTTTACGGCATTTTAGAGATGTGACGGAACAACTCAGTTTAGTCCCAAAGCTGTAGTTCTTTTGTACACTTCTAGGTAGGGCTGCACGATTAATTGCATTTGCGATATTATCATGATATGATAAAACGAGATTTTCTAATTGCAAAGGCTGCAATTTCACTCTAGTAACATGACACGAGAGTATAGCAGTCTGCAGAGGAAGCAACAACTTGTCACGGTACAGCGTAGCGTGACTTGTTATACAATGGCCTTAAGCTTGACAGAATCTGACAGTGCAGAAACTTTAAGTTCATAATACACAGAGCAACTTTTAGAGCAGTGGTGCTGGGCAATGTTGCCACCAACGGTAATGAGTAAAGATTACTACCGTAATCCCCTTCCCCCATCACGCCACAACCCTCCCTGCACCACCACTATCCGTTCAAAACATAGTCTGACTTGCCAACAGCAAGATTGCCCAGAAACATTGCTCAAAAAGTTGCCCCGTGTATGATATTTCTTTCTTTTTTAATCTATCTAATGTGTTGGTCATACTATACACTGATTTATTGCATGTCTGTTTTGAATAATTCAGAAGATACAGAGCAATATTGGTAAAAAGATTTTTCCAAAATCATTCAGCCGTACTTCTAGGTATAATATTTAGGCTTTGGAAAACACTTAACTTTAATTAACAATTAAATTAAGTCATCAGATTCAAAAGCTGTGTAATGTGTTATATGATGGCTTAAGGTTCAACAAATTTAAAGAATCTCGGTAAACTGAGAAAGTACTTGTACCCGCACACCACTCCATATGGCTGGCAAAGTTCAGCAATCACTGGATGTTAGCACTCACTTAAATGGGATATTCTACAAAAGAAAAACACCTAAAATGTGTTAAGCGCATATTATATGCCAACTTTAATTGTAAAATTGCAAATGTAAAAATGTGCTTAGGAATTGGTAGAACAATATAAAAGTATAATTTAGAGTGTTTAATGTCAGCTTTCACCAAGTTAAGTGATTTTTTTTCTGATTTATTTGGGGGGTGGATTCAAACTGATTCCATGAAAGGCATTTTAGTAAACCATGATGTCCTAAGCCTTTCCAGGTGTTGGGGAGTTTAATATTGGCCCCACAGTGTCCTGTAGCCCTCAGTCCTCTTACCAAAGGCCCAGTGCTAATTTTGTTTAAAGGTCATACCGTAGAGGGCCCAGCTGGGCGACAGTGGTTGTGTGATGGGGAGAGGGCAGAGTGGGAGCAGGTGAAGAGGGATGGTAAGAGGCATTCAGAGGTGAGGGTGATGACAGCATTTTTGGGCGAGGTTTCAGCCAAAAAGCACTTCAGCTGGCACACCGAGTGTGAAAAGCACAAACCAAAAGTTCACATTCACATTAAGCACACTATTAGCTTGTACGCCCTCAGACACTGCAACTGACACGCATAGAGAAACACACTCCCACATGCACACAACCTTTCAGCCACTCATTCAAAAGGTGGTTCATACCCTTCTGGAAACTAAACTAAAATGCATTATGATTTTTTTTTTCCTCCGGGAAGTGAGTATTTAATATGCAAAAATTGCACTCACAATGGCTTTTCATGGTTTCCACAACACTTTAGTTAGCGAACCAGCTGCAACATGCCAGCACTCCTATAAATATCTCAAACAGACAGCCTGCAAGTTAGCAACAGCTACATATCAGTCAATGTTGTCAAGCTGGCCAACCAGCTGATCATGACACATTGTCAGCCTCAGTCAGTCAAACATTGAGGCTAGTGAGCACTTGTCCTATTTTCTTGACAAAATAAAATACCATCACATTTACTCGGACAATGACTTATAAATTTTTTTTTTTTTAAAAACCCAAAACAATCACACAGGAGTTTTGACAGGGTGCCTGCTTTCTATCCATCAGCACTGTTAATGTGTGTGCATGTGAACATTTGTGTGTAAGGCTTTGAACAAGCGGGTTAACGTAACTGAAGCTTGCAGTGCATCTCGATATATTTTATGAGCTTGTTTCCTGAAGAATACAGACAACATAAAGTTTAAGACTTTTCCTCCTACAACCCAATGAACGGATTTCATATTTTTACATAATTTTAGGTTTCCAGACCTGAAAATTGTCATTTTTAATCTTTTGTTGAACCTGCAGAGCTTCACACAGTTTGCCAGATTGCTTTGGCATAATCTGTTCAGTCCTTTCAAAAATGATTCAATTAATTTTTTTTAGTTGACTTACTGCCATGGGACAATTAATTATGGTCATTGTACTTCAGTAATGTACTGGCTGACAGCTTACAATGAAATGCTGTGTTCTTTTCTTTCTCCTGGAATTGTTAGAAATCCTGTGGTTTTCATAGATGAACTTTGGAGTATCCACACATCTACAGGTATTGAATTGATATGCACTTCATTTATGCATCTATGTACAGCTACTATTTCACCTGCTACCTTATCTTGCTTGATTCAAATGTGACACCTGCGTGTGTCCACCGTTCTTTATATCATTATGTTTTTAAAACATGGGTAATGCTACTGTTGCTTCTGTCCTGGTTAGAATTTGTCCTGCTGCGTGTTGAATGATCTGCAGTTTATGTAAAGTCTTAAAAAAACATCACGGCAATCAAGCCTGCTAGAGATAAAAAGCATCTATTAGGCTTTTAGTACCAGCTTGCCAGAGGAATGGCTGTACTTTAAATGAAGATTAATAAAAAGAACAAACATGAATAGATTGAGGCTAGATGTTTTGTTCCCAGGATTTTAAGCTAATGCACAGGGTCTTTGCTTCAGTAATTAGGTAAGTGTTTGACATCCGCAAATTGATACAGTCGCTGTATTGAACTAATTATACACAGGACTGACTGATTTAGAAAGCTACAACTACATATTGTCTACAAAGGCAGTAGTTAGACAAGTATTTTCTCATATTGTCTGTCCAATATAGGCTACAGCGAGCAGCAGGTTAGCTTAGCATACACACTGGAAACAGAGGAAAACAGCCCCACTGGCTCTGTCCAAATGTAGAGTTTAAATCTCAAACAAACAATTAAAAAAAATTAAAAATAGTTTCCATTTTCAGCGCAAGAGAGAAGACAAAACCCATCAAAGTAGTTCCGCTTTCACCATCTCCACACTCCAGTGATACATTGCACAATACTATATGATCCATTTACCAAAACGGGGCCTCTGAGTTTGTAGTATTTTTATACTTCCAGGTGTGAAACTTCAGCCTAATCTTTTTTATAAGCAACACTAAACAAAAACATCAAGCTTGAACAGCAGCTTCATAGCGCCAAAAATGAACACAAAGAATGTGTTTTGGAGGTTGTTAATTTACCTAGAAGAGTAGCCAAAATCAATATCTGTTGTCAGCATGAGTCTCTGACTTACCTCTCGTCGCCGTGACGCCCAGCAGCTTTGTTTGATCTTCCAAACTACGGCTGCCACCAGGAGCAGGGACAGGAAGCAGCTGTGGACAAACAGTGAAAGGAAGAGACAGGAGTTCAAAACAGAGAAAAAGACAAAACACTGGGAGCCTGGGGAACATCTGAGGTCCCATTTGTAGCTAAGAAGTGCATGACAATGTGTCCTATCAGTTTCTGTCATAAATAAATTAATCCATGACCACGGATTCTCCTCTTTGAACTTATGCATATTCATGTGTGTTTTGTTCTGACAGCGTTTGCCAGAAGAGCCCACATCGATCAGTATTATTTTTTAATGAGCTACAGGCTTGAAGCTTGAGGACCAACTTTTTATTTCTTTTCCTTCTGACAAAAAAAGTCATTCCTGCTCTGCCATGACACACACAACTTTTAAAGTCATTTTGACATATAGATTCAAAAACAGAGCCTGCTCTAGATACAAAATGTTCTCAAATATTAGAATCAAAGTAAAAATTATCTTCACAGTTATATAGTATATAAATCAACTGAGGATGATGGCAGTGGTTCACAAGATTAAAAGGTGCAAGTGCAAAATAGTGTCAGAGGAAGCAGCTGTCGAGAAAGGTGTTGGGGAAGGGGAGAAGAAAAAAGGTCACCTATGCTATGAGATTGCCAAGAGGTTTGGGAAGGTGGTAAACTAGACACACAATTGTTTCCTGTCTTAACACCTTGACGTGCATACATACAGGTTATAATTTGATATGATCTGCACGAAGGTTATTTTATGTCCCATATTTATTTCTGGATGATTCTTCTGAGTTTTGTTTTCTATATCATCTTTGTCGTCTTGATTCGCACTCTTCTTTGGCTTGATATTATTTTTAAGCACATTTTCAGTATTTTCCACAAATACGCAAATAAAATATTAAAAGAATCAAAACCCTGAGTGTTGACATGTCTTGGAGGTGGTTTGTTAGCAGCCTCACTTTGTAAGTGTGTGTGTTCCCTGGCTCCCTCCACTTTCCCTGGTTGTATTCAGAAGACAGGAAAGAAAACCACAAAAATAAAGACAAAACTGTGTCTGTGTGTGTGTGTGTGTGTGTGTGTGTGTGTGTGTGTGTGTGTGTGTGTGTGTGTGTGTGTGTGTGTGCAAATACATCAGAGACCACATATAATCTGAACTTCATTCCCTGACTGTTGTGACTCTCACTGATTCCTGTCAGCGTTCCTGCAGCTCTCTGGCCCAGACTTCCTATATTTCAGCTCATATCAGTGTTGGCAATAGGCTGCTGATGAGTGAGGTATCAGCAGCATGATGTCAAAACACCAGTGATCTTAACATCTCAGATTTTCCTCTAGGAAAACATCGACTGAGTTTTATGGCATATAGGATGGCTCATTTTAAGCATGTGAACACAAAGTCAAAGTACAGTAACTGAGCAGTTTATTTACCATTCATACATTTAACACCCTGCCATGGATTCAAATACTGAACATGTAATGTATGCCCCATGCATGTACAATAGTGTGCAAGGTTTTTTCATGTTAATAGATTATATTTATCAATGAACAAAATGCAAATTTGTAAACAGAAGAAAAATCTAAAATCAATATTTGGTGTAACCACCCTTTGCTTTCAAAAAAGCATCAATTCTCCTCTCTTTTTGGACATTCAGAGAATTTTTATTATTATAATTTACCATAAATACAAGAATTGCGACCTGATCCCTCCTTGCATTCATCCGCTCTGCTGTCACAGCAATACTTTGCCATGAATTTGTAAAAAGCTGATTAGAAACTCTGTAACCGTATACATGGCCAAGAACTCCCAAGAAAACCAGAGAAAATTCCCTATCTTACAGAAACCAGGACTCATGTTTACTAGGGCTGAAACGATTCATTGATTAAATCGATTACTAAAAAGGCATCCAAATCCATCCTTCGTTTAAACTACACACTAAACACACTGCAAAATTTCCGTGCGTAACAAAGTGGAGGAAGAGAGAGAAAATAGCGAGGGACAAAGAAAAAAAAGTGTCCAAAGTATGGGATTATTTCAAGCTAAAGAAAACAACAACTCTTTAATGTTACCCTCCGTCCACCGTAAAACGAAACTTATGTCGTCTCGGCTACAGCACGACGGCACCTGATCAGAAAGTCCACGGTGTTCTGCCAGCGGACCACAGACAAGGTAACAGCAACTTTAGCATTTAACTGAAATCATGATTGATTGCTGCACCTTTTTACTCCCCTCCAGCTCTCTCTGTAGCTCAGACAATCCCTGCTTCCTGCGCATGCCAATTCATCCCTTCACCCATATTCTTTGTCTTTAAAATTGCCATCTTTATTATAAACAACAGCTGTTTTGTGTGCAGGATCGCTCATTTCCCGTTTCACATTCCATGTGTGTTTTCTTAACAAAACCCGGTTTGGAGACCAGCGTCTGAGAGTCATGTAGTCTGCACGAGCCTTTAGAATAACTTGTATAGCACTGGGGTGATGTTTGCATCACATGTTTGCAGACACATGCCTTTGGTGTGAGAAACCCAGGTTCAATCCCCCACTGCGACCCATCTACCATTGTGTCCCTGTGCAAGACACTTAACCCCTAGTTGCTCCAGACACAAATAGCAATTGTAAGTCGCTTTGGATAAAAAGTCGCCACCAAGCAAGCAAAAGTACTTCTTAAACAACGCATCGATGAATCGTTGAAATAATCTATAGAATCTTCAAGCACTAAAATCATCGTTTGCTGCAGCCCTAATGTTTACATGGTTACGTTGCTGCAGAAATCAAACTGTAGACAACCTGGTTACTTGAGTGCAGGTAAACACACCAAATTAGAATATGAATCTTACACATTTAGTTCTTACTTTGCTTTGGAAGGAATTTTTTTTTACAGTTATATTTTATATTTATAATGTGGTTTGTGTTTACTGCTTTGACCTGTTTATAAAGGCAATTTACTCTCTTTAAATCTAATTCAGTTGGCATCAATACATTTTCATATACACGGTGTGATTTAAACTTTTCAGAGTTAACTGTTTTTTATATTAATGTTAACAATTCAATATCATGTTCAATCCTGATAGGCTAGAAGTATCATTGTAGCTAGAAGCTATTTTTAATCAACAGAGAAACTTTGTTGGCAGACTACAGTACAGTATTTATCATAAAAGTCTGCAGAGTTTCTGGTTGCAGCTGCATTTAATGCAAGACTACCTGGATGTTATCAGTGGAATAACAGGCAACTGCCTTTGATTAATTTCTATGTACATTTAACCACACTAAGGCTGAAAAGTGTTGCCCTTGAAACTAAGTGCATCTGATTTTCTTCTTTCATTTAAGATCACAGGACTAATGTACGTGAATTCTCTTTAAGGGGTTAGACGTGGATTTAATAAGAAACTCCAAGTTGAGGCATAACTTCTACAGACATATGGGCCTTCCGGAGAGACCCCTCACAGATATTTCTCCACAGTACTACCACCTTTTCAATCTAAATGCCTCTGCCCATTTTAATACTGGCTGTGATGCATTCAGATCTTTATTCATTGCTCCCACCTCCCCCTGCCCACCCTGTGTGACTCTTTAAAGTGCCATCCATTCAAAAAAATCCCCTTATCTCTTCAGGCTGAAGAGGACTCTTAAGTGATCCATCCGTTCAGCCATCTTATTGATCTGGCTTCCTGCTCGCTGCTTAAAGAGCGACATGGTGCTGATGAATGACCCGCATGAATAGATATCAGCCCTGCATCAAAGGCCTCCCTGCTCAGCGGGGTGGGAGGGAAAAACGAGAGAGAGAGAGACAAAGGATGGGAGGAGAAGGAAAGACAAAGGGACACAAGGAAATGGGCAGTAATGGTGAAAGACAGAGCGATAAAGGCAGATAAGAGATTAGAAAGTGCAAGCTAAAGTCAAAACAATGGACGAAGTAAAGGGACAAAGACAGAAACAAATGGAAGACTGATATGGAGATATATTGATGACAAAAGACTTTATAGAACACAGAACTAATTGAGCGCTAATCAACGTTTGAGAGCGCCCATGCACAGTTTCATTAGAGCAGAATCACATTTGAGCATGTAATACCGATCATGTGCGTTTCTGAGTCAGCTCTCTCATTTTTCTAAAGCTACTTTCGCAGCATCGGAACACCTTAGATCCCTATTCATAGTTTTCAGTCACGTGACGTGCGGTGACCTGGAGGGCAAAACAACAGACCAACATAGCGGCTCTCACCATGACTCCCTTGTAGAGACGCCACAAAAGCAGTCAAATTTTATTTGGATCACCTTTCAACTTAAAAAAAGAAAGATATGAATACAAACTGCAAATGTTGGGCATAGCCGATCCATATATCCCGCATTTCTACCGTTAAAAACCGCCAGGTCCCTGTCGCCGCTCGACTGTGGTAATGTTTACAGTTACCTTGTGAAGAATCCCTCACCTAACACAGCCCAGGCTCGTCTCCTCTTCGATTAGAGCATCCGAAAGCACAACAACCATCCAGCATTTTGGCAACGCAAAAGTAACAAACTCAAAGTAACAGTATCACTTGCTTCCCGGTTGGCAGGCAGTGGAAAATAATGTCTTTTTTGCCCTCCAAAGGAGCATTTTCCTTGGAATGTGACGTCCCGTGAAAAATATGAATAGGTCGCTTGCCAACCATTTTTAGCAAGCTGCAATAAGACGTGCAAGGTTGTCCAAAATTGTCATCTTTTGAATACATTGCTCCTTGGAAAGGAACAATTGACCATGGCCAGGACAGCATGTGACAGCATATTTTATGCCTCCAAATATTGCTAACTGGATGGTATAACAGGATGACTCTTTATTTCCAGGTCAAATTAAATAGGTGACACTCTCAGTTTGAGTTTGCGCTTAGAGGATTTAGACTGGTAAACATGAGTGCAAGCAGCTTTAATTAGAGAATCCCTATTTTTGCCTCAAATTTAGTTACAAAATTCCTTTTGCATGCTAATTCTGCTCTTACAAATCTGTGCCAGTGCACTCTCAAAGGCTGACTTGCAGACTCAATTGCTCGAATTTGTTTTATGCTCTTAAATATTTTGTTGTCATTATACTTTCATAGACGGCGACCAAAAGACAAAGAGTGAAAGAGAAGCACCTAGAAAAACAACAACAGGGAGATCGACACAAAGAAAAAAAAGACACCGACAGAAACAGACTGAGCAGTGCGGTTCATGTGATCTCAACCTCCACGAGGGAACCTGGTAAAGTTAGTCAGGCTTCTATAACCCTCAACTCCCCCCCCCGACCACGCCATCACACCTAGAGCTCCAACTCTCACAGGGAACTATCGCATTAACCAAAACTCCAAAACTAGTTTGATACAACTGTATATAATACATTTTAAGGTCATGTTCAAGTTGAAACTAATAGTTCAAAGAAAAATGATGATTGAAACTGACAGAGCAACAGTTTGAGTCTTCGACACTGGACTCAAACAGTCAACACAAAATTTGAATGAGCCAAAGAGCCAAATCCGTCAAAGCTGGCTGAGAAACTGGCATTAGAAGATAAATATAGAAGTATTCACTTTAGCTTACAGGCCCAACAAAGATACTGTATCAAACAAACATCAAGATACCGGCACAGAGACTGCTTCATGTAGCCTGGAGGGCAACACCACCCAACAATCACTGCAAACAGATCTGCCTCCATTAAACTCTACCTTGTAATGGAGCACATTGTGGTTTTTGAAACTACTTTAACCTGCCTGAGTTGGTTAGAAAGCACTCTGATGGCGTGTTCAAGTCAGGCTGCATTTATTGTAAATATGCCTAAGGGCAAAAATAAAAATTCCCAAATCAACCTTCTAAAAAAAAAAAAAAAAATATGTAAAATGTACAATATTTGTTTCTGATGCATGTGCTTTAAACTTAATAAAAACTATATTGGAAGGACTGACATGACAAAGTAATGCATAACTTATAAATTAAGAAGGGCTTTTGACAGCCACACAGGCTTCATTTGGATTGATTTCTTCTTTAATGTAAAATATTTTCCTTCATAACCAGTGAAAAAAGTGCCATTCTACCTGCTCTATAAAGAAATGAACTGAATTGTTCAAAATTAATGTTTCCTGCGGAGTTTTCACTGTAAACAATCAGTTTTCTTTGCATTTGAGATTTCTCACCACATCATATTGTCTATATCCCCAAGGCCTTACAAGTGCATTTCTTACCTCGTAAAAGTATTTAAAAAGCTTTTTTATTGAACATTGAGATCGTGCATGTTTACTTTGACTGGTTGTCTTTTTCTACTCACTTTATTGCCACACTGCTGCCACCAACTGTTATTCCCTCTGCAGACTGCAAAAATGTACTATATAAACAACATTTGTGCTGTGCAGGGGCTGGTAGACAACACAATACAAGCATTAGGTGGACAAAAGATTGTTTTGTTTTGCTTTGTGGAGACCCCTAGTGGCCAAAACCTCAACAGTGTACCTCTAAAATTTGTGGCTTAATTTTCAAAAATCACATAGTGAAGATAATTTGTTAATCAAACCTCCTATTTTGATTTGTTTGTGTTTTCACTTTTTTGACAAATCCTTTCCCTACTTTACTTTTTTTCCCCTTCTACTTTAGGGCAAACAGCTGGGCATTCTTGGGGAGAATACCTAAAGCAAACAGTGGGACATACAACCAGTCAAGAAATCCTATGTGAAAATATGCATGTGTGTCAGACAAATCTTTCTGGTTTATGTTAGGTTAAAAAATGATGGAAGCTGTCTGTTTAAGTGACAGACTGGAGTGTGGAAAGAACTGGAGAGAGAGTGTATTACAGCCACAGAGGTGAGCTCTGACGTGTCATTGGCTAACCTGACAGCAAGACAACAGCCACAGGGCAAACAACAACAGACCAGCTCTGTTGTCTACAGCCAGCTGAATACTAATCCAGCAGCCTGCCTGCCGCTGGCTTTTACTCTGGGGTGGGAAATTAAACCTGCTCACCAGCCAAACATCATTTCATTTTCACTATGGCTGATACGTTTGTCTACTGAACCACACACACTAACCAGCACTTGCTCAGAGGCCCTATTCTGCAATGCACTTGTCGCCACTAAACATTGCAGCACTATGGGTGGTGGGACACTTCCAAGAAATCTAACCCAGCTGAAATAGAAGCATGGCTGAACATGTCACAGAATACAAATTTCTGTATAATCTCTTATTGTTTGTGTACTCCTAGCACAAGGGGAGCTGGGAAGAGAGACTACATTTTCTGTTTTATGCTTGGAAGGGGAGACAAAAAGTAAAATCAAATCTGGCAAGTTCTTACAGCCAATATGGCAGGTTTGCAGCCATAAAAAAAGCATTCTGCTGCAGTGTGCACAGGTTGCCTAGTTGAATTTGTTCACTGCCACCAATGGCAATTTATTCAATTCATAGTTACAGTTGATTACATTAGCTACTGACGGTTATCGTTTTATCCCTTAAAACTTGCTAAGATGACAGACTTCAGCTTATTAAAATAGCTTCTTTTGGTTTGAAAATTGCTCTTTTTTAAAAGTGGAGGTTCAATAAAAGAACACTTAATCATTTCACTCACTGGAGTACCTGGAGGTCCAATGAGTGTACTGATATTTACCTGTACAAAGCTATCAACTTGGTGAATGTGACTTTGTTGGGATTATACTGCCTGTCTGAGGTGAAAGAGGGACAAAAGCAGCTGAGAAAAAAACAAAACAAAATAAACACATTTTGAAACTGATCGGTGAATAAAGAATCTAATTCAGTCAAACCTTTCAGCTGAACAGGTGAATAGATAGGACCAAAAACAATGAACTGAAAAAAGGACTTTCCACAGCAAGG